>NC_089833.1:6708899-7008899 GCF_035046505.1 Tiliqua scincoides | reverse complement strand
AAAATTATGGTGGAAAAAAAATATTTTCCATAGGCACCGTTTTGAGCAGCAGCATTGCTTGTCACCCATGGAAATCCTAGAGCATCAAGAAACTTGATTGGGAGAGGATTTGTGCGATCCTGGAAAAATCGTTTTCAGGCCAGAAAAACGATGACCCCGGGGTCATCAAAAATTTTTGTGGAAAAAAATATTTTGCCTAGAAACATTTTGGTATAGCAGGAGCATTGCTTGTCACCCATGGAAATCCTGGAGCATCAAGAAACTTGAATGGGAGTGGATTTGTTCGATTCTGGAAAAATGGTTTTCAGGCCACAAAAACGATGACCCCGGGGTCATCAAAAATTTTGGTGGAAAAAAAATATTTTCCCTGGGCACAGTTTGGTGTAGCAGGAGCATTGCTTTTCAACTAAAGAATCCCTGGAGCATCAAGAAACTTGACTGGGAGAGGATTTGTGCGATCCTGGAAAAATGGGTTTCAGGCCAGAAAAATGATGACCCCAGGGTCATCAAAATTTTTGGTGGAAAAAAAAACATTTCCCTAGGCACAGTTTGCAGATGCAGGAGCAGTGCTGGTCATCCAAAGAAACTCTGGAGCATCAACAGACTTGATTAAGGGTGGATGAGTGTGATACTGGAGAAATGGGGATGGGACTTCGGATTTGGGACTTGGAACTTGGAACTTGGCACTTGGAACCCCGGGATCATCAAAAAGTTTGGTGAAATTTTTTTTCCCTAGGCACAGTTTGGTGTAGCAGGAGATTTGCTTGTCACCCAAGGAAACTCTGGAGCATCAAGAAACTTGATTGGGAGAGGATTTGTGCGATCCTTGAAAAATGGGTTTCAGGCCAGAAAAACGATGACCCCGGGGTCATCAAAAATTTTGGTGGAAAAAAAATATTTTGCGATGAAACATTTCGGTGTAGCAGGAGCATTGCCTGTCACCTAAGGAAACCCCGGAGCATCAAGAAACTTGATTGGGAGAGGATTTGTGCGATCCTGGAAAAATGGGTTTCAGGCCAGAAAAACGATGACCCCGGGGTCATCAAAAATTTTGGTGGAAAAAAAATATTTTCCTTAGGCACAGTTTGGTGTAGCAGGAGCATTGCTTGTCACCTAAAGAAACCCTGGAGCATCAAGAAACTTGATTGGTAGAGTATTTGTTCGATCCTGGAAAAAAGGGTTTCAGGCCAGAAAAAAAATGGTCATCAAAAATTTTGGTGGAAAAAAAATATATTGCGATGAAACATTTCGGTGTAGCAGGAGCATTGCCTGTCACCTAAGGAAACCCCGAAGCATCAAGAAACTTGATTGGGAGAGGATTTGTGCGATCCTGGAAAAATGGGTTTCAGGCCAGAAAAACGATGACCCCGGGGTCATCAAAAATTTTAGGTGGAAAAAAAATATTTTCCCTAGGCACAGTTTGCTGTAGGAGGAGCATTGCTTTTCACCCAAGGAAACTCTGGAGCATCAAGAAACTTGATTGGGAGAGGATTTGTGCGATCGTGGAAAAATGGGTTTCAGGCCAGAAAAACGATGACCCCGGGGTCATCAAAAATTTTGGTGGAAAAAAAATATTTTCCTTAGGCACAGTTTGGTGTAGCAAGAGCATTGCTTGTCACCTAAAGAAACCCTGGAGCATCAAGAAACTTGATTGGGAGAGGATTTGTGCGATCCTGGAAAAATGGGTTTCAGGCCAGAAAAACGATGACCCCGGGGTCATCAAAAATTATGGTGGAAAAAAAATATTTTCCATAGGCACAGTTTTGTGTAGCAGGAGCATTGCTTGTCACCCATGGAAATCCTGGAGCATTAAGAAAGTTGATTGGGAGTGGATTAGTTCGATCCTGGAAAAATGGGCTTCAGGCCAGAAAAACGATGACCCCGGAGTCATCAAAAATTTTGGTGGAAAAAAAATATTTTGCGATGAAACATTTTGGTGTAGCAGGAGCATTGCTTGTCACCAAAGGAAATCCTGGAGAATCAAGAAACTTGACTGGGAGAGGATTTGTGCGATCCTGGGAAAATGGGTTTCAGGCCAGAAAAACGATGACCCCGGGGTCATCAAAAATTTTAGGTGGAAAAAAAATATTTTCCCTAGGCACAGTTTGGTGTAGGAGGAGCATTGCTTGTCACCAAAGGAAACTCTGGAGCATCAAGAAACTTGATTGGGAGAGGATTTGTGCGATCCTGGAAAAATGGGTTTCAGGACAGAAAAACGATGACTCCGGGGTCATCAAAAATTTTGGTGGAAAAAAAATATTTTGCGATGAAACATTTCGGTGTAGCAGGAGCATTGCTTGTCACCCAAGGAAATCCTGGAGAATCAAGAAACTTGATTAGGAGAGAATTTGTGCAATCCTTGAAAAATGGGTTTCAGGCCAGAAAAACGATGACCCCGGGGTCATCAAAAATTTTAGGTGGAAAAAAAATATTTTCCCTAGGCACAGTTTGGTGTAGGAGGAGCATTGCTTGTCACCAAAGGAAACTCTGGAGCATCAAGAAACTTGATTGGGAGAGGATTTGTGCGATCCTGGAAAAATGGGTTTCAGGACAGAAAAACAATGACTCCGGGGTCATCAAAAATTTTGGTGGAAAAAAAATATTTTGCGATGAAACATTTCGGTGTAGCAGGAGCATTGCCTGTCACCTAAGGAAACCCCGGAGCATCAAGAAACTTGATTGGGAGAGGATTTGTGCGATCCTGGAAAAATGGGTTTCAGGACAGAAAAACGATGACTCCGGGGTCATCAAAAATTTTGGTGGAAACAAAATATTTTTCGATGAAACATTTTGGTGTAGCAGGAGCATTGCTTGTTACCCAAGGAAACCCTGGAGCATCAAAAAACTTGATTGGGAGAGGATTTTTGCGATCCTGGAAAAATGGGTTTCAGGCCAGAAAAACGATGACCCCGGGGTCATCAAAAATTATGGTGGAAAAAAAATATTTTCCATAGGCACAGTTTTGTGTAGCAGGAGCATTGCTTGTCACCCATGGAAATCCTGGAGCATTAAGAAAGTTGATTGGGAGTGGATTAGTTCGATCCTGGAAAAATGGGCTTCAGGCCAGAAAAACGATGACCCCGGGGTCATCAAAAATTTTGGTGGAAAAAAAATATTTTGCGATGAAACATTTTGGTGTAGCAGGAGCATTGCTTGTCACCCAAGGAAATCCTGGAGAATCAAGAAACTTGATTGGGAGTGAATTTGTGCAATCCTTGAAAAATGGGTTTCAGGCCAGAAAAACGATGACCCCGGGGTCATCAAAAATTTTAGGTGGAAAAAAAATATTTTCCCTAGGCACAGTTTGGTGTACGAGGAGCATTGCTTGTCACCAAAGGAAACTCTGGAGCATCAAGAAACTTGATTGGGAGAGGATTTGTGCGATCCTGGAAAAATGGGTTTCAGGACAGAAAAACAATGACTCCGGGGTCATCAAAAATTTTGGTGGAAAAAAAATATTTTGCGATGAAACATTTCGGTGTAGCAGGAGCATTGCCTGTCACCTAAGGAAACCCCGGAGCATCAAGAAACTTGATTGGGAGAGGATTTGTGCGATCGTGGAAAAATGGGTTTCAGGCCAGAAAAACGATGACCCCGGGGTCATCAAAAATTTTAGGTGGAAAAAAAATATTTTCCCTAGGCACAGTTTGGTGTAGGAGGAGCATTGCTTGTCACCAAAGGAAACTCTGGAGCATCAAGAAACTTGATTGGGAGAGGATTTGTGCGATCCTGGAAAAATGGGTTTCAGGACAGAAAAACGATGACTCCGGGGTCATCAAAAATTTTGGTGGAAACAAAATATTTTTCGATTAAACATTTTGGTGTAGCAGGAGCATTGCTTTTTACCCAAGGAAACCCTGGAGCATCAAAAAACTTGATTAGGAGAGGATTTTTGCGATCCTGGAAAAATGGGTTTCAGGCCAGAAAAACGATGACCCCGGGGTCATCAAAAATTATGGTGGAAAAAAAATATTTTCCATAGGCACAGTTTTGTGTAGCAGGAGCATTGCTTGTCACCCATGGAAATCCTGGAGCATTAAGAAAGTTGATTGGGAGTGGATTAGTTCGATCCTGGAAAAATGAGCTTCAAGCCAGAAAAACGATGACCCCGGGGTCATCAAAAATTTTGGTGGAAAAAAAATATTTTGCGATGAAACATTTTGGTGTAGCAGGAGCATTGCTTGTCACCCAAGGAAATCCTGGAGAATCAAGAAACTTGATTGGGAGAGAATTTGTGCAATCCTTGAAAAATGGGTTTCAGGCCAGAAAAACGATGACCCCGGGGTCATCAAAAATTTTAGGTTGAAAAAAAATATTTTCCCTAGGCACAGTTTGGTGTAGGAGGAGCATTTCTTGTCACCAAAGGAAACTCAGGAGCATCAAGAAACTTGATTGGGAGAGGATTTGTGCGATCCTGGAAAAATGGGTTTCAGGACAGAAAAACGATGACCCCGGGGTCATCAAAAATTTTAGGTGGAAAAAAAATATTTTCCCTAGGCACAGTTTGGTGTAGGAGGAGCATTGCTTGTCACCAAAGGAAACTCTGGAGCATCAAGAAACTTGATTGGGAGAGGATTTGTGCGATCCTGGAAAAATGGGTTCCAGGACAGAAAAACAATGACTCCGGGGTCATCAAAAATTTTGGTGGAAAAAAAATATTTTGCGATGAAACATTTCGGTGTAGCAGGAGCATTGCCTGTCACCTAAGGAAACCCCGGAGTATCAAGAAACTTGATTGGGAGAGGATTTGTGCGATCCTGGAAAAATGGGTTTCAGGCCAGAAAAACGATGACCCCGGGGTCATCAAAAATTTTAGGTGGAAAAAAAATATTTTCCCTAGGCACAGTTTGGTGTAGGAGGAGCATTGCTTGTCACCAAAGGAAACTCTGGAGCATCAAGAAACTTGATTGGGAGAGGATTTGTGCGATCCTGGAAAAATGGGTTTCAGGACAGAAAATCGATGACTCCGGGGTCATCAAAAATTTTGGTGGAAAAAAAATATTTTTCGATGAAACATTTTGGTGTAGCAGGAGCATTGCTTGTTACCCAAGGAAACCCTGGAGCATCAAAAAACTTGATTGGGAGAGGATTTTTGCGATCCTGGAAAAATGGGTTTCAGGCCAGAAAAACGATGACCCCGGGGTCATCAAAAATTATGGTGGAAAAAAAATATTTTCCATAGGCACAGTTTTGTGTAGCAGGAGCATTGCTTGTCACCCATGGAAATCCTGGAGCATTAAGAAAGTTGATTGGGAGTGGATTAGTTCGATCCTGGAAAAATGGGCTTCAGGCCAGAAAAACGATGACCCCGGGGTCATCAAAAATTTTGGTGGAAAAAAAATATTTTGCGATGAAACATTTTGGTGTAGCAGGAGCATTGCTTGTCACCCAAGGAAATCCTGGAGAATCAAGAAACTTGACTGGGAGAGGATTTGTGCGATCCTGGAAAAATGGGTTTCAGGCCAGAAAAACGATGACCCCGGGGTCATCAAAAATTTTAGGTGGAAAAAAAATATTTTCCCTAGGCACAGTTTGGTGTAGGAGGAGCATTGCTTGTCACCAAAGGAAACTCTGGAGCATCAACAAACTTGATTGGGAGAGGATTTGTGCGATCCTGGAAAAATGGGTTCCAGGACAGAAAAACAATGACTGCGGGGTCATCAAAAATTTGGTGGAAAAAAAATATTTTGCGATGAAACATTTCGGTGTAGCAGGAGCATTGCCTGTCACCTAAGGAAACCCCGGAGTATCAAGAAACTTGATTGGGAGAGGATTTGTGCGATCCTGGAAAAATGGGTTTCAGGACAGAAAATCGATGACTCCGGGGTCATCAAAAATTATGGTGGAAAAAAAATATTTTCCATAGGCACAGTTTTGTGTAGCAGGAGCATTGCTTGTTACCCAAGGAAACCCTGGAGCATCAAAAAACTTGATTGGGAGAGGATTTTTGCGATCCTGGAAAAATGGGTTTCAGGCCAGAAAAACGATGACCCCGGGGTCATCAAAAATTATGGTGGAAAAAAAATATTTTCCATAGGCACAGTTTTGTGTAGCAGGAGCATTGCTTGTTACCCAAGGAAACCCTGGAGCATCAAAAAACTTGATTGGGAGAGGATTTTTGCGATCCTGGAAAAAATGGGTTTCAGGCCAGAAAAACGATGACTCCGGGGTCATCAAAAATTATGGTGGAAAAAAAATATTTTCCATAGGCACAGTTTTGTGTAGCAGGAGCATTGCTTGTCACCCAAGGAAATCCTGGAGAATCAAGAAACTTGACTGGGAGAGGATTTGTGCGATCCTGGAAAAATGGGTTTCAGGCCAGAAAAACGATGACCCCGGGGTCATCAAAAATTATGGTGGAAAAAAAATATTTTCCATAGGCACAGTTTTGTGTAGCAGGAGCATTGCTTGTCACCCATGGAAATCCTGGAGCATTAAGAAAGTTGATTGGGAGTGGATTAGTTCGATCCTGGAAAAATGGGCTTCAGGCCAGAAAAACGATGACCCCGGGGTCATCAAAAATTTTGGTGGAAAAAAAATATTTTGCGATGAAACATTTTGGTGTAGCAGGAGCATTGCTTGTCACCCAAGGAAATCCTGGAGAATCAAGAAACTTGATTAGGAGAGAATTTGTGCAATCCTTGAAAAATGGGTTTCAGGCCAGAAAAACGATGACCCCGGGGTCATCAAAAATTTTAGGTGGAAAAAAAATATTTTCCCTAGGCACAGTTTGGTGTACGAGGAGCATTGCTTGTCACCAAAGGAAACTCTGGAGCATCAAGAAACTTGATTGGGAGAGGATTTGTGCGATCCTGGAAAAATGGGTTTCAGGACAGAAAAACAATGACTCCGGGGTCATCAAAAATTTTGGTGGAAAAAAAATATTTTGCGATGAAACATTTCGGTGTAGCAGGAGCATTGCCTGTCACCTAAGGAAACCCCGGAGCATCAAGAAACTTGATTGGGAGAGGATTTGTGCGATCCTGGAAAAATGGGTTTCAGGCCAGAAAAACGATGACCCCGGGGTCATCAAAAATTTTAGGTGGAAAAAAAATATTTTCCCTAGGCACAGTTTGGTGTAGGAGGAGCATTGCTTGTCACCAAAGGAAACTCTGGAGCATCAAGAAACTTGATTGGGAGAGGATTTGTGCGATCCTGGAAAAATGGGTTTCAGGACAGAAAAACGATGACTCCGGGGTCATCAAAAATTTTGGTGGAAA
Organism: Tiliqua scincoides; assembly: GCF_035046505.1. Classification (NCBI taxonomy): domain Eukaryota; kingdom Metazoa; phylum Chordata; class Lepidosauria; order Squamata; family Scincidae; genus Tiliqua; species Tiliqua scincoides. Next base: position 7,001,679 of record NC_089833.1, on the reverse strand, counting down.
CAAAATATTTTTCGATGAAACATTTTGGTGTAGCAGGAGCATTGCTTTTTACCCAAGGAAACCCTGGAGTATCAAAAAACTTGATTGGGAGAGGATTTTTGCGATCCTGGAAAAATGGGTTTCAGGCCAGAAAAACGATGACCCCGGGGTCATCAAAAATTATGGTGGAAAAAAAATATTTTCCATAGGCACAGTTTTGTGTAGCAGGAGCATTGCCTGTCACCTAAGGAAACCCCGGAGCATCAAGAAACTTGATTGGGAGAGGATTTGTGCGATCCTGGAAAAATGGGTTTCAGGCCAGAAAAACGATGACTCCGGGGTCATGAAAAATTTTAGGTGGAAAAAAAATATTTTCCCTAGGCACAGTTTGCTGTAGCAGGAGCATTGCTTCTCACCCAAGGAAACTCTGGAGCATCAAGAAAATTGATTGGGAGAGGATTTGTTCGATCCTGGAAAAATGGCTTTCAGGCCAGAAAAACGATGACCCCGGGGTCATCAAAAATTTTGGTGGAAAAAAAATATTTTCCTTAGGCACAGTTTGGTGTAGCAGGAGCATTGCTTGTCACCTAAAGAAACCCTGGAGCATCAAAAAACTTGATTGGGAGAGGATTTCTGCGATCCTGGAAAAATGGGTTTCAGGCAAGAAAAACGATGACCCCGGGGTAATCAAAAATTATTGTGGAAAAAAAATATTTTCCATAGGAACAGTTTTGTGTAGCAGGAGCATTGCTTGTCACCCACGAAAATCCTGGCGCATCAAGAATCATGATTGGGAGTGGATTTGTTCGATCCTGGAAAAAAGGCTTTCAGGCCAGAAAAACGATGACTCCGGGGTCATCAAAAATTTTGATGGAAAAAAAATATTTTGCGATGAAACTTTTTGGTGTAGCAGGAGCATTGCTTGTCACATAAGGCAACCCTGGAGCATCAAGAAACTTGATTGGGAGAGGATTTGTGCAATCCTTGAAAAATGGGTTTCAGGCCAGAAAAACGATGACCCCGGGGTCATCAAAAAATTTAGGTGGAAAAAAAATATTTTCCCTAGGCACAGTTTGCGGTAGGAGGAGCATTGCTTGTCACCCAAGGAAACTCTGGAGCATCAAGAAACTTGATTGGGAGAGGATTTGTGCGATCCTGGAAAAAAGGCTTTCAGGCCAGAAAAACGATGACTCCGGGGTCATCAAAAATTTTGGTGGAAAAAAAATATTTTGCGATGAAACATTTCGGTGTAGCAGGAGCATTGCTTGTCACCTAAGGAAACCCTTAAGCATCAAGAAACTTGATTGGGAGAGGATTTGTGCAAGCCTGGAAAATTGGGTTTCAGGACAGAAAAACGATGACCCCGGGGTCATCAAAATTTTTGGTGGAAAAAAAATATTTTCCCTAGGCACAGTTTGCACATGCAGGAGCAGTGCTGGTCATCCAAAGAAACTCTGGAGCATCAACAGATTTGATTAAGTGTGGTTGAGTGTGATACTGGAGAAATGGGGATGGGACTTTGGATTTGGGACTTGGAACGTGGAACTTGGCACTTGGAACGCCGGGATCATCAAAAATTTTGGTGAAATTTTTTTTCCCTAGGCACAGTTTGGTGTAGCAGGAGATTTGCTTTTCACCCAAGGAAACGCTGGAGCATCAAAAAACTTGATTGGGAGAGGATTTGTGCGATCCTTGAAATATGGGTTTCAGGCCAGAAAAACGATGACCCCGGGGTCATCAAAAATTTTAGGTGGAAAAAAAAATATTTTCCCTAGGCACAGTTTGCTGTAGCAGGAGCATTGCTTCTCACCCAAGGAAACTCTGGAGCATCAAGAAACTTGATTGGGAGAGGATTTGTTCGATCCTGGAAAAATGGCTTTCAGGCCAGAAAAACGATGACACCGGGGTCATCAAAAATTTTGGTGGAAAAAAAATATTTTGCGATGAAACTTTTTGGTGTAGCAGGAGCAATGTTTGTCACCTAAGGAAACCCTGGAGCATCAAGAAACTTGATTGGTAGACGATTTGTGCGATCCTTGAAAAATGGGTTTCAGGCCAGAAAAACGATGACCCCGGGGTCATCAAAAATTTTGGTGGAAAAAAAATATTTTGCGATGAAACTTTTTGGTGTAGCAGGAGCATTGCTTGTCACCTAAGGAAATCCTGGAGCATCAAAAAACTTTATTGGGAGAGGATTTCTGCGATCCTGGAAAAATGGCTTTCAGGCCAGAAAAACGATGACGCCGGGGTCATCAAAAATTATGGTGGAAAAAAAATATTTTCCATAGGCACAGTTTTGTAGCAGCAGCATTGCTTGTCACCCATGGAAATCCTAGAGCATCAAGAAACTTGATTGGGATAGGATTTAAGTGATCCTGGAAAAATGGTATTCAGGCCAGAAAAACGATGACCCCGGGGTCATCAAAAATTTTGGTGGAAAAAAAATATTTTGCGATGAAACATTTTGGTGTAGCAGAGGCATTGCTTGTCACATAAGGAAACCGTGGAGCATCAAGAAACTTGATTGGGAGAGGATTTGTGCGATCCTGGAAAAATGGTTTTCAGGCCAGAAAAACGATGACCCCGGGGTCATCAAAAATTTTTGTGGAAAAAAATATTTTGCCTAGAAACATTTTGGTGTAGCAGGAGCATTGCTTGTCACCCATGGAAATCCTGGAGCATCAAGAAACTTGATTGGGAGTGGATTTGATCGATCATGGAAAAATGGTTTTCAGGCCACAAAAACAATGACCCCGGGGTCATCAAAAATTTTGGTGGAAAAAAAATATTTTCCCTAGGCACAGTTTGGTGTAGCAGGAGCATTGCTTTTCAACTAAAGAATCCCTGGAGCATCAAGAAGCTTGACTGGGAGAGGATTTGTGCGATCCTGGAAAAATGGGTTTCAGGCCAGAAAAATGATGACCCCGGGGTCATCAAAATTTTTGGTGGAAAAAAAAACATTTCCCTAGGCACAGTTTGCACATGCAGGAGCAGTGCTAGTCATCCAAAGAAACTCTGGAGCATCAACAGACTTGATTAAGGGTGGATGAGTGTGATACTGGAGAAATGGGGATGGGACTTCGGATTTGGGACTTGGAACTTGGAACTTGGCACTTGGAACCCCGGGATCATCAAAAAGTTTGGTGAATTTTTTTTTTCCTAGGCACAGTTTGGTGTAGCAGGAGATTTGCTTTTCAACCAAGGAAGCCCTGGAGCATCAAGAAACTTGATTGGGAGAGGATTTGTGCGATCCTGGAAAAATGGTTCTCAGGTCAGAAAAACGATGACACCGGGGTCATCAAAAATTTTGGTGGAAAAAAAATATTTTGCGATGAAACTTTTTGGTGTAGCAGGAGCAATGTTTGTCACCTAAGGAAACCCTGGAGCATCAAGAAACTTGATTGGTAGACGATTTGTGCGATCCTTGAAAAATGGGTTTCAGGCCAGAAAAACGATGACCCCGGGGTCATCAAAAATTTTGGTGGAAAAAAAATATTTTGCGATGAAACTTTTTGGTGTAGCAGGAGCATTGCTTGTCACCTAAGGAAATCCTGGAGCATCAAAAAACTTTATTGGGAGAGGATTTCTGCGATCCTGGAAAAATGGCTTTCAGGCCAGAAAAACGATGACCCAGGGGTCATCAAAAATTATGGTGGAAAAAAAATATTTTCCATAGGCACCGTTTTGAGCAGCAGCATTGCTTGTCACCCATGGAAATCCTAGAGCATCAAGAAACTTGATTGGGAGAGGATTTGTGCGATCCTGGAAAAATCGTTTTCAGGCCAGAAAAACGATGACCCCGGGGTCATCAAAAATTTTTGTGGAAAAAAATATTTTGCCTAGAAACATTTTGGTGTAGCAGGAGCATTGCTTGTCACCCATGGAAATCCTGGAGCATCAAGAAACTTGAATGGGAGTGGATTTGTTCGATTCTGGAAAAATGGTTTTCAGGCCACAAAAACGATGACCCCGGGGTCATCAAAAATTTTGGTGGAAAAAAAATATTTTCCCTGGGCACAGTTTGGTGTAGCAGGAGCATTGCTTTTCAACTAAAGAATCCCTGGAGCATCAAGAAACTTGACTGGGAGAGGATTTGTGCGATCCTGGAAAAATGGGTTTCAGGCCAGAAAAATGATGACCCCAGGGTCATCAAAATTTTTGGTGGAAAAAAAAACATTTCCCTAGGCACAGTTTGCAGATGCAGGAGCAGTGCTGGTCATCCAAAGAAACTCTGGAGCATCAACAGACTTGATTAAGGGTGGATGAGTGTGATACTGGAGAAATGGGGATGGGACTTCGGATTTGGGACTTGGAACTTGGAACTTGGCACTTGGAACCCCGGGATCATCAAAAAGTTTGGTGAAATTTTTTTTCCCTAGGCACAGTTTGGTGTAGCAGGAGATTTGCTTGTCACCCAAGGAAACTCTGGAGCATCAAGAAACTTGATTGGGAGAGGATTTGTGCGATCCTTGAAAAATGGGTTTCAGGCCAGAAAAACGATGACCCCGGGGTCATCAAAAATTTTGGTGGAAAAAAAATATTTTGCGATGAAACATTTCGGTGTAGCAGGAGCATTGCCTGTCACCTAAGGAAACCCCGGAGCATCAAGAAACTTGATTGGGAGAGGATTTGTGCGATCCTGGAAAAATGGGTTTCAGGCCAGAAAAACGATGACCCCGGGGTCATCAAAAATTTTGGTGGAAAAAAAATATTTTCCTTAGGCACAGTTTGGTGTAGCAGGAGCATTGCTTGTCACCTAAAGAAACCCTGGAGCATCAAGAAACTTGATTGGTAGAGTATTTGTTCGATCCTGGAAAAAAGGGTTTCAGGCCAGAAAAAAAATGGTCATCAAAAATTTTGGTGGAAAAAAAATATATTGCGATGAAACATTTCGGTGTAGCAGGAGCATTGCCTGTCACCTAAGGAAACCCCGAAGCATCAAGAAACTTGATTGGGAGAGGATTTGTGCGATCCTGGAAAAATGGGTTTCAGGCCAGAAAAACGATGACCCCGGGGTCATCAAAAATTTTAGGTGGAAAAAAAATATTTTCCCTAGGCACAGTTTGCTGTAGGAGGAGCATTGCTTTTCACCCAAGGAAACTCTGGAGCATCAAGAAACTTGATTGGGAGAGGATTTGTGCGATCGTGGAAAAATGGGTTTCAGGCCAGAAAAACGATGACCCCGGGGTCATCAAAAATTTTGGTGGAAAAAAAATATTTTCCTTAGGCACAGTTTGGTGTAGCAAGAGCATTGCTTGTCACCTAAAGAAACCCTGGAGCATCAAGAAACTTGATTGGGAGAGGATTTGTGCGATCCTGGAAAAATGGGTTTCAGGCCAGAAAAACGATGACCCCGGGGTCATCAAAAATTATGGTGGAAAAAAAATATTTTCCATAGGCACAGTTTTGTGTAGCAGGAGCATTGCTTGTCACCCATGGAAATCCTGGAGCATTAAGAAAGTTGATTGGGAGTGGATTAGTTCGATCCTGGAAAAATGGGCTTCAGGCCAGAAAAACGATGACCCCGGAGTCATCAAAAATTTTGGTGGAAAAAAAATATTTTGCGATGAAACATTTTGGTGTAGCAGGAGCATTGCTTGTCACCAAAGGAAATCCTGGAGAATCAAGAAACTTGACTGGGAGAGGATTTGTGCGATCCTGGGAAAATGGGTTTCAGGCCAGAAAAACGATGACCCCGGGGTCATCAAAAATTTTAGGTGGAAAAAAAATATTTTCCCTAGGCACAGTTTGGTGTAGGAGGAGCATTGCTTGTCACCAAAGGAAACTCTGGAGCATCAAGAAACTTGATTGGGAGAGGATTTGTGCGATCCTGGAAAAATGGGTTTCAGGACAGAAAAACGATGACTCCGGGGTCATCAAAAATTTTGGTGGAAAAAAAATATTTTGCGATGAAACATTTCGGTGTAGCAGGAGCATTGCTTGTCACCCAAGGAAATCCTGGAGAATCAAGAAACTTGATTAGGAGAGAATTTGTGCAATCCTTGAAAAATGGGTTTCAGGCCAGAAAAACGATGACCCCGGGGTCATCAAAAATTTTAGGTGGAAAAAAAATATTTTCCCTAGGCACAGTTTGGTGTAGGTGGAGCATTGCTTGTCACCAAAGGAAACTCTGGAGCATCAAGAAACTTGATTGGGAGAGGATTTGTGCGATCCTGGAAAAATGGGTTTCAGGACAGAAAAACAATGACTCCGGGGTCATCAAAAATTTTGGTGGAAAAAAAATATTTTGCGATGAAACATTTCGGTGTAGCAGGAGCATTGCCTGTCACCTAAGGAAACCCCGGAGCATCAAGAAACTTGATTGGGAGAGGATTTGTGCGATCCTGGAAAAATGGGTTTCAGGCCAGAAAAACGATGACCCCGGGGTCATCAAAAATTTTAGGTGGAAAAAAAATATTTTCCCTAGGCACAGTTTGGTGTAGGAGGAGCATTGCTTGTCACCAAAGGAAACTCTGGAGCATCAAGAAACTTGATTGGGAGAGGATTTGTGCGATCCTGGAAAAATGGGTTTCAGGACAGAAAAACGATGACTCCGGGGTCATCAAAAATTTTGGTGGAAACAAAATATTTTTCGATGAAACATTTTGGTGTAGCAGGAGCATTGCTTGTTACCCAAGGAAACCCTGGAGCATCAAAAAACTTGATTGGGAGAGGATTTTTGCGATCCTGGAAAAATGGGTTTCAGGCCAGAAAAACGATGACCCCGGGGTCATCAAAAATTATGGTGGAAAAAAAATATTTTCCATAGGCACAGTTTTGTGTAGCAGGAGCATTGCTTGTCACCCATGGAAATCCTGGAGCATTAAGAAAGTTGATTGGGAGTGGATTAGTTCGATCCTGGAAAAATGGGCTTCAGGCCAGAAAAACGATGACCCCGGGGTCATCAAAAATTTTGGTGGAAAAAAAATATTTTGCGATGAAACATTTTGGTGTAGCAGGAGCATTGCTTGTCACCCAAGGAAATCCTGGAGAATCAAGAAACTTGATTGGGAGTGAATTTGTGCAATCCTTGAAAAATGGGTTTCAGGCCAGAAAAACGATGACCCCGGGGTCATCAAAAATTTTAGGTTGAAAAAAAATATTTTCCCTAGGCACAGTTTGGTGTAGGAGGAGCATTTCTTGTCACCAAAGGAAACTAAGGAGCATCAAGAAACTTGATTGGGAGAGGATTTGTGCGATCCTGGAAAAATGGGTTTCAGGACAGAAAAACGATGACTCCGGGGTCATCAAAAATTTTGGTGGAAACAAAATATTTTTCGATGAAACATTTTGGTGTAGCAGGAGCATTGCTTGTTACCCAAGGAAACCCTGGAGCATCAAAAAACTTGATTGGGAGAGGATTTTTGCGATCCTGGAAAAATGGGTTTCAGGCCAGAAAAACGATGACCCCGGGGTCATCAAAAATTATGGTGGAAAAAAAATATTTTCCATAGGCACAGTTTTGTGTAGCAGGAGCATTGCTTGTCACCCATGGAAATCCTGGAGCATTAAGAAAGTTGATTGGGAGTGGATTAGTTCGATCCTGGAAAAATGGGCTTCAGGCCAGAAAAACGATGACCCCGGGGTCATCAAAAATTTTGGTGGAAAAAAAATATTTTGCGATGAAACATTTTGGTGTAGCAGGAGCATTGCTTGTCACCCAAGGAAATCCTGGAGAATCAAGAAACTTGATTAGGAGAGAATTTGTGCAATCCTTGAAAAATGGGTTTCAGGCCAGAAAAACGATGACCCCGGGGTCATCAAAAATTTTAGGTGGAAAAAAAATATTTTCCCTAGGCACAGTTTGGTGTACGAGGAGCATTGCTTGTCACCAAAGGAAACTCTGGAGCATCAAGAAACTTGATTGGGAGAGGATTTGTGCGATCCTGGAAAAATGGGTTTCAGGACAGAAAAACAATGACTCCGGGGTCATCAAAAATTTTGGTGGAAAAAAAATATTTTGCGATGAAACATTTCGGTGTAGCAGGAGCATTGCCTGTCACCTAAGGAAACCCCGGAGCATCAAGAAACTTGATTGGGAGAGGATTTGTGCGATCCTGGAAAAATGGGTTTCAGGCCAGAAAAACGATGACCCCGGGGTCATCAAAAATTTTAGGTGGAAAAAAAATATTTTCCCTAGGCACAGTTTGGTGTAGGAGGAGCATTGCTTGTCACCAAAGGAAACTCTGGAGCATCAAGAAACTTGATTGGGAGAGGATTTGTGCGATCCTGGAAAAATGGGTTTCAGGACAGAAAAACGATGACTCCGGGGTCATCAAAAATTTTGGTGGAAACAAAATATTTTTCGATTAAACATTTTGGTGTAGCAGGAGCATTGCTTTTTACCCAAGGAAACCCTGGAGCATCAAAAAACTTGATTAGGAGAGGATTTTTGCGATCCTGGAAAAATGGGTTTCAGGCCAGAAAAACGATGACCCCGGGGTCATCAAAAATTATGGTGGAAAAAAAATATTTTCCATAGGCACAGTTTTGTGTAGCAGGAGCATTGCTTGTCACCCATGGAAATCCTGGAGCATTAAGAAAGTTGATTGGGAGTGGATTAGTTCGATCCTGGAAAAATGAGCTTCAAGCCAGAAAAACGATGACCCCGGGGTCATCAAAAATTTTGGTGGAAAAAAAATATTTTGCGATGAAACATTTTGGTGTAGCAGGAGCATTGCTTGTCACCCAAGGAAATCCTGGAGAATCAAGAAACTTGATTGGGAGAGAATTTGTGCAATCCTTGAAAAATGGGTTTCAGGCCAGAAAAACGATGACCCCGGGGTCATCAAAAATTTTAGGTTGAAAAAAAATATTTTCCCTAGGCACAGTTTGGTGTAGGAGGAGCATTTCTTGTCACCAAAGGAAACTCAGGAGCATCAAGAAACTTGATTGGGAGAGGATTTGTGCGATCCTGGAAAAATGGGTTTCAGGACAGAAAAAACGATGACCCCGGGGTCATCAAAAATTTTAGGTGGAAAAAAAATATTTTCCCTAGGCACAGTTTGGTGTAGGAGGAGCATTGCTTGTCACCAAAGGAAACTCAGGAGCATCAAGAAACTTGATTGGGAGAGGATTTGTGCGATCCTGGAAAAATGGGTTCCAGGACAGAAAAACAATGACTCCGGGGTCATCAAAAATTTTGGTGGAAAAAAAATATTTTGCGATGAAACATTTCGGTGTAGCAGGAGCATTGCCTGTCACCTAAGGAAACCCCGGAGTATCAAGAAACTTGATTGGGAGAGGATTTGTGCGATCCTGGAAAAATGGGTTTCAGGCCAGAAAAACGATGACCCCGGGGTCATCAAAAATTTTAGGTGGAAAAAAAATATTTTCCCTAGGCACAGTTTGGTGTAGGAGGAGCATTGCTTGTCACCAAAGGAAACTCTGGAGCATCAAGAAACTTGATTGGGAGAGGATTTGTGCGATCCTGGAAAAATGGGTTTCAGGACAGAAAATCGATGACTCCGGGGTCATCAAAAATTTTGGTGGAAAAAAAATATTTTTCGATGAAACATTTTGGTGTAGCAGGAGCATTGCTTGTTACCCAAGGAAACCCTGGAGCATCAAAAAACTTGATTGGGAGAGGATTTTTGCGATCCTGGAAAAATGGGTTTCAGGCCAGAAAAACGATGACCCCGGGGTCATCAAAAATTATGGTGGAAAAAAAATATTTTCCATAGGCACAGTTTTGTGTAGCAGGAGCATTGCTTGTCACCCATGGAAATCCTGGAGCATTAAGAAAGTTGATTGGGAGTGGATTAGTTCGATCCTGGAAAAATGGGCTTCAGGCCAGAAAAACGATGACCCCGGGGTCATCAAAAATTTTGGTGGAAAAAAAATATTTTGCGATGAAACATTTTGGTGTAGCAGGAGCATTGCTTGTCACCCAAGGAAATCCTGGAGAATCAAGAAACTTGACTGGGAGAGGATTTGTGCGATCCTGGAAAAATGGGTTTCAGGCCAGAAAAACGATGACCCCGGGGTCATCAAAAATTTTAGGTGGAAAAAAAATATTTTCCCTAGGCACAGTTTGGTGTAGGAGGAGCATTGCTTGTCACCAAAGGAAACTCTGGAGCATCAACAAACTTGATTGGGAGAGGATTTGTGCGATCCTGGAAAAATGGGTTCCAGGACAGAAAAACAATGACTCCGGGGTCATCAAAAATTTTGGTGGAAAAAAAATATTTTGCGATGAAACATTTCGGTGTAGCAGGAGCATTGCCTGTCACCTAAGGAAACCCCGGAGTATCAAGAAACTTGATTGGGAGAGGATTTGTGCGATCCTGGAAAAATGGGTTTCAGGCCAGAAAAACGATGACCCCGGGGTCATCAAAAATTTTGGTGGAAAAAAATATTTTCCCTAGGCACAGTTTGGTGTAGGAGGAGCATTGCTTGTCACCAAAGGAAACTCTGGAGCATCAAGAAACTTGATTGGGAGAGGATTTGTGCGATCCTGGAAAAATGGGTTTCAGGACAGAAAATCGATGACTCCGGGGTCATCAAAAATTTTGGTGGAAAAAAAATATTTTTCGATGAAACATTTTGGTGTAGCAGGAGCATTGCTTGTTACCCAAGGAAACCCTGGAGCATCAAAAAACTTGATTGGGAGAGGATTTTTGCGATCCTGGAAAAATGGGTTTCAGGCCAGAAAAACGATGACCCCGGGGTCATCAAAAATTATGGTGGAAAAAAAATATTTTCCATAGGCACAGTTTTGTGTAGCAGGAGCATTGCTTGTTACCCAAGGAAACCCTGGAGCATCAAAAAACTTGATTGGGAGAGGATTTTGCGATCCTGGAAAAATGGGTTTCAGGCCAGAAAAACGATGACTCCGGGGTCATCAAAAATTATGGTGGAAAAAAAATATTTTCCATAGGCACAGTTTTTGTGTAGCAGGAGCATTGCTTGTCACCCAAGAAATCCTGGAGAATCAAGAACTTGACTGGGAGAGGATTTGTGCGATCCTGGAAAAATGGGTTTCAGGCCAGAAAAACGATGACCCCGGGGTCATCAAAAATTATGGTGGAAAAAAATATTTTCCATAGGCACAGTTTTGTGTAGCAGGAGCATTGCTTGTCACCCATGAAATCCTGGAGCATTAAGAAAGTTGATTGGGAGTGGATTAGTTCGATCCTGGAAAAATGGCTTCAGGCCAGAAAAACGATGACCCCGGGGTCATCAAAAATTTTGGTGGAAAAAAAATATTTTGCGATGAAACATTTTGTGTAGCAGGAGCATTGCTTGTCACCCAAGGAAATCCTGGAGAATCAAGAAACTTGATTAGGAGAGAATTTGTGGAATCCTTGAAAAATGGGTTTCAGGCCAGAAAAACGATGACCCGGGGTCATCAAAAATTTTAGGTGGAAAAAAAATATTTTCCCTAGGCACAGTTTGGTGTACGAGGAGCATTGCTTGTCACCAAAGGAAACTCTGGAGCATCAAGAAACTTGATAGGGAGAGGATTTGTGCGATCCTGGAAAAATGGGTTTCAGGACAGAAAAACAATGACTCCGGGGTCATCAAAATTTTGGTGGAAAAAAAATATTTTGCGATGAAACATTTCGGTGTAGCAGGAGCATTGCCTGTCACCTAAGGAAACCCCGGAGCATCAAGAAACTTGATTGGGAGAGGATTTGTGCGATCCTGGAAAAATGGGTTTCAGGCCAGAAAAACGATGACCCGGGGTCATCAAAAATTTTAGGTGGAAAAAAAATATTTTCCCTAGGCACAGTTTGGTGTAGGAGGAGCATTGCTTGTCACCAAAGGAAACTCTGGAGCATCAAGAAACTTGATTGTGAGAGGATTTGTGCGATCCTGGAAAAATGGGTTTCAGGACAGAAAAACGATGACTCCGGGTCATCAAAAATTTTGGTGGAAACAAAATATTTTTCGATGAAACATTTTGGTGTAGCAGGAGCATTGCTTGTACCCAAGGAAACCCTGGAGCATCAAAAAACTTGATTGGGAGAGGATTTTTGCGATCCTGGAAAAATGGGTTTCAGGCCAGAAAAACGATGACCCCGGGGTCATCAAAATTATGGTGGAAAAAAAATATTTTCCATAGGCACAGTTTTGTGTAGCAGGAGCATTGCTTGTCACCCATGGAAATCCTGGAGCATTAAGAAAGTTGATTGGAAGTGGATTAGTTCGATCCTGGAAAAATGGGCTTCAGGCCAGAAAAAACGATGACCCCGGGGTCATCAAAAATTTGGTGGAAAAAAATATTTTGCGATGAAACATTTTGGTGTAGCAGGAGCATTGCTTGTCACCCAAGGAAATCCTGGAGAATCAAGAAACTTGATTGGGAGTGAATTTGTGCAATCCTTGAAAAATGGGTTTCAGGCCAGAAAAACGATGACCCCGGGGTCATCAAAAATTTAGGTTGAAAAAAAATATTTTCCCTAGGCACAGTTTGGTGTAGAGGAGCATTTCTTGTCACCAAAGGAAACTCAGGAGCATCAAGAAACTTGATTGGGAGAGGATTTGTGCGATCCTGGAAAAATGGGTTTCAGGACAGAAAAACGATGACTCCGGGGTCATCAAAATTTTGGTGGAAACAAAATATTTTTCGATGAAACATTTTGGTGTAGCAGGAGCATTGCTTGTTACCCAAGGAAACCCTGGAGCATCAAAAAACTTGATTGGGAGAGGATTTTTGCGATCCTGGAAAAATGGGTTTCAGGCCAGAAAAACGATGACCCCGGGGTCATCAAAAATTATGGTGGAAAAAAAATATTTTCCATAGGCACAGTTTTGTGTAGCAGAGCATTGCTTGTCACCCATGGAAATCCTGGAGCATTAAGAAAGTTGATTGGGAGTGGATTAGTTCGATCCTGGAAAAATGGGCTTCAGGCCAGAAAAACGATGACCCCGGGGTCATCAAAAATTTTGGTGGAAAAAAAATATTTTGCGATGAAACATTTTGGTGTAGCAGGAGCATTGCCTTGTCACCCAAGGAAATCCTGGAGAATCAAGAAACTTGATTAGGAGAGAATTTGTGCAATCCTTGAAAATGGGTTTCAGGCCAGAAAACGATGACCCGGGGTCATCAAAAATTTTAGGTGGAAAAAAAATATTTTCCCTAGGCACAGTTTGGTGTAGGAGGAGCATTGCTTGTCACCAAAGGAAACTCAGGAGCATCAAGAAACTTGATTGGGAGAGGATTTGTGCGATCCTGGAAAAATGGGTTTCAGGACAGAAAAACAATGACTCCGGGGTCATCAAAAATTTTGGTGGAAAAAAATATTTTGCGATGAAACATTTCGTTGTAGCAGGAGCATTGCCTGTCACCTAAGGAAACCCCGGAGCATCAAGAAACTTGATTGGGAGAGGATTTTTGCGATCCTGGAAAAATGGGTTTCAGGCCAGAAAAAACGATGACCCCGGGGTCATCAAAAATTATGGTGGAAAAAAAATATTTTCCATAGGCACAGTTTTGTGTAGCAGGAGCATTGCTTGTCACCCATGGAAATCCTGGAGCATTAAGAAAGTTGATTGGGAGTGGATTAGTTCGATCCTGGAAAAATGGGCTTCAGGCCAGAAAAACGATGACCCGGGGTCATCAAAAATTTTGGTGGAAAAAAAATATTTGCGATGAAACATTTTGGTGTAGCAGGAGCATTGCTTGTCACCCAAGGAAATCCTGGAGAATGAAGAAACTTGATTAGGAGAGAATTTGTGCAATCCTTGAAAAATGGGTTTCAGGCCAGAAAAACGATGACCCGGGGTCATCAAAAATTTTAGGTGGAAAAAAAATATTTCCCTAGGCACAGTTTGGTGTACGAGGAGCATTGCTTGTCACCAAAGGAAACTCTGGAGCATCAAGAAACTTGATTGGGAGAGGATTTGTGCGATCCTGGAAAAATGGGTTTCAGGACAGAAAAACAATGACTCCGGGGTCATCAAAAATTTTGGTGGAAAAAAAATATTTTGCGATGAAACATTTCGGTGTAGCAGGAGCATTGCCTGTCACCTAAGGAAACCCCGGAGCATCAAGAAACTTGATTGGGAGAGGATTTGTGCGATCCTGGAAAAATGGGTTTCAGGCCAGAAAAACGATGACCCCGGGGTCATCAAAAATTTTAGGTGGAAAAAAAATATTTTCCCTAGGCACAGTTTGGTGTAGGAGGAGCATTGCTTGTCACCAAAGGAAACTCTGGAGCATCAAGAAACTTGATTGGGAGAGGATTTGTGCGATCCTGGAAAAATGGGTTTCAGGACAGAAAACGATGACTCCGGGGTCATCAAAAATTTTGGTGGAAACAAAATATTTTCGATTAAACATTTGGTGTAGCAGGAGCATTGCTTTTTACCCAAGGAAACCCTGGAGCATCAAAAAACTTGATTAGGAGAGGATTTTTGCGATCCTGGAAAAATGGGTTTCAGGCCAGAAAAACGATGACCCCGGGGTCATCAAAAATTATGGTGGAAAAAAAATATTTTCCATAGGCACAGTTTTGTGTAGCAGGAGCATTGCTTGTCACCCATGGAAATCCTGGAGCATTAAGAAAGTTGATTGGGAGTGGATTAGTTCGATCCTGGAAAAATGGGCTTCAGGCCAGAAAAAACGATGACCCCGGGGTCATCAAAAATTTTAGGTGGAAAAAAATATTTTCCCTAGGCACAGTTTGGTGTAGGAGGAGCATTGCTTGTCACCAAAGGAAACTCTGGAGCATCAAGAAACTTGATTGGGAGAGGATTTGTGCGATCCTGGAAAAATGGGTTTCAGGACAGAAAATCGATGACTCCGGGGTCATCAAAAATTTTGGTGGAAAAAAAATATTTTTCGATGAAACATTTTGGTGTAGCAGGAGCATTGCTTGTTACCCAAGGAAACCCTGGAGCATCAAAAAACTTGATTGGGAGAGGATTTTTGCGATCCTGGAAAAATGGGTTTCAGGCCAGAAAAACGATGACCCCGGGGTCATCAAAAATTATGGTGGAAAAAAAATATTTTCCATAGGCACAGTTTTGTGTAGCAGGAGCATTGCTTGTTACCCAAGGAAACCCTGGAGCATCAAAAAACTTGATTGGGAGAGGATTTTTGCGATCCTGGAAAAATGGGTTTCAGGCCAGAAAAACGATGACTCCGGGGTCATCAAAAATTATGGTGGAAAAAAAATATTTTCCATAGGCACAGTTTTGTGTAGCAGGAGCATTGCTTGTCACCCAAGGAAATCCTGGAGAATCAAGAAACTTGACTGGGAGAGGATTTGTGCGATCCTGGAAAAATGGGTTTCAGGCCAGAAAAACGATGACCCCGGGGTCATCAAAAATTATGGTGGAAAAAAAATATTTTCCATAGGCACAGTTTTGTGTAGCAGGAGCATTGCTTGTCACCCATGGAAATCCTGGAGCATTAAGAAAGTTGATTGGGAGTGGATTAGTTCGATCCTGGAAAAATGGGCTTCAGGCCAGAAAAACGATGACCCCGGGGTCATCAAAAATTTTGGTGGAAAAAAAATATTTTGCGATGAAACATTTTGGTGTAGCAGGAGCATTGCTTGTCACCCAAGGAAATCCTGGAGAATCTAGAAACTTGATTAGGAGAGAATTTGTGCAATCCTTGAAAAATGGGTTTCAGGCCAGAAAAACGATGACCCCGGGGTCATCAAAAATTTTAGGTGGAAAAAAAATATTTTCCCTAGGCACAGTTTGGTGTACGAGGAGCATTGCTTGTCACCAAAGGAAACTCTGGAGCATCAAGAAACTTGATTGGGAGAGGATTTGTGCGATCCTGGAAAAATGGGTTTCAGGACAGAAAAACAATGACTCCGGGGTCATCAAAAATTTTGGTGGAAAAAAAATATTTTGCGATGAAACATTTCGGTGTAGCAGGAGCATTGCCTGTCACCTAAGGAAACCCCGGAGCATCAAGAAACTTGATTGGGAGAGGATTTGTGCGATCCTGGAAAAATGGGTTTCAGGCCAGAAAAACGATGACCCCGGGGTCATCAAAAATTTTAGGTGGAAAAAAAATATTTTCCCTAGGCACAGTTTGGTGTAGGAGGAGCATTTCTTGTCACCAAAGGAAACTCAGGAGCATCAAGAAACTTGATTGGGAGAGGATTTGTGCGATCCTGGAAAAATGGGTTTCAGGACAGAAAAACGATGACTCCGGGGTCATCAAAAATTTTGGTGGAAAAAAAATATTTTCCCTAGGCACAGTTTGGTGTAGGAGGAGCATTGCTTGTCACCAAAGGAAACTCTGGAGCATCAAGAAACTTGATTGGGAGAGGATTTGTGCGATCCTGGAAAAATGGGTTCCAGGACAGAAAAACAATGACTCCGGAGTCATCAAAAATTTTGGTGGAAAAAAAATATTTTGCGATGAAACATTTCGGTGTAGCAGGAGCATTGCCTGTCAGCTAAGGAAACCCCGGAGTATCAAGAAACTTGATTGGGAGAGGATTTGTGCGATCCTGGAAAAATGGGTTTCAGGCCAGAAAAACGATGACCCCGGGGTCATCAAAAATTTTAGGTGGAAAAAAAATATTTTCCCTAGGCACAGTTTGGTGTAGGAGGAGCATTGCTTGTCACCAAAGGAAACTCTGGAGCATCAAGAAACTTGATTGGGAGAGGATTTGTGCGATCCTGGAAAAATGGGTTTCAGGACAGAAAATCGATGACTCCGGGGTCATCAAAAATTTTGGTGGAAAAAAAATATTTTTCGATGAAACATTTTGGTGTAGCAGGAGCATTGCTTGTTACCCAAGGAAACCCTGGAGCATCAAAAAACTTGATTGGGAGAGGATTTTTGCGATCCTGGAAAAATGGGTTTCAGGCCAGAAAAACGATGACCCCGGGGTCATCAAAAATTATGGTGGAAAAAAAATATTTTCCATAGGCACAGTTTTGTGTAGCAGGAGCATTGCTTGTCACCCATGGAAATCCTGGAGCATTAAGAAAGTTGATTGGGAGTGGATTAGTTCGATCCTGGAAAAATGGGCTTCAGGCCAGAAAAACGATGACCCCGGGGTCATCAAAAATTTTGGTGGAAAAAAAATATTTTGCGATGAAACATTTTGGTGTAGCAGGAGCATTGTTTGTCACCCAAGGAAATCCTGGAGAATCAAGAAACTTGACTGGGAGAGGATTTGTGCGATCCTGGAAAAATGGGTTTCAGGCCAGAAAAACGATGACCCCGGGGTCATCAAAAATTTTAGGTGGAAAAAAAATATTTTCCCTAGGCACAGTTTGGTGTAGGAGGAGCATTGCTTGTCACCAAAGGAAACTCTGGAGCATCAACAAACTTGATTGGGAGAGGATTTGTGCGATCCTGGAAAAATGGGTTCCAGGACAGAAAAACAATGACTCCGGGGTCATCAAAAATTTTGGTGGAAAAAAAATATTTTGCGATGAAACATTTCGGTGTAGCAGGAGCATTGCCTGTCACCTAAGGAAACCCCGGAGTATCAAGAAACTTGATTGGGAGAGGATTTGTGCGATCCTGGAAAAATGGGTTTCAGGCCAGAAAAACGATGACCCCGGGGTCATCAAAAATTTTAGGTGGAAAAAAATATTTTCCCTAGGCACAGTTTGGTGTAGGAGGAGCATTGCTTGTCACCAAAGGAAACTCTGGAGCATCAAGAAACTTGATTGGGAGAGGATTTGTGCGATCCTGGAAAAATGGGTTTCAGGACAGAAAATCGATGACTCCGGGGTCATCAAAAATTTTGGTGGAAAAAAAATATTTTTCGATGAAACATTTTGGTGTAGCAGGAGCATTGCTTGTTACCCAAGGAAACCCTGGAGCATCAAAAAACTTGATTGGGAGAGGATTTTTGCGATCCTGGAAAAATGGGTTTCAGGCCAGAAAAACGATGACCCCGGGGTCATCAAAAATTATGGTGGAAAAAAAATATTTTCCATAGGCACAGTTTTGTGTAGCAGGAGCATTGCTTGTTACCCAAGGAAACCCTGGAGCATCAAAAAACTTGATTGGGAGAGGATTTTTGCGATCCTGGAAAAATGGGTTTCAGGCCAGAAAAACGATGACTCCGGGGTCATCAAAAATTATGGTGGAAAAAAAATATTTTCCATAGGCACAGTTTTGTGTAGCAGGAGCATTGCTTGTCACCCAAGGAAATCCTGGAGAATCAAGAAACTTGACTGGGAGAGGATTTGTGCGATCCTGGAAAAATGGGTTTCAGGCCAGAAAAACGATGACCCCGGGGTCATCAAAAATTTTAGGTGGAAAAAAAATATTTTCCCTAGGCACAGTTTGGTGTAGGAGGAGCATTGCTTGTCACAAAAGGAAACTCAGGAGCATCAAGAAACTTGATTGGGAGAGGATTTGTGCGATCCTGGAAAAATGGGTTTCAGGACAGAAAAACAATGACTCCGGGGTCATCAAAAATTTTGGTGGAAAAAAAATATTTTGCGATGAAACATTTCGTTGTAGCAGGAGCATTGCCTGTCACCTAAGGAAACCCCGGAGCATCAAGAAACTTGATTGGGAGAGGATTTGTGCGATCCTGGAAAAATGGGTTTCAGGCCAGAAAAACGATGACCCCGGGGTCATCAAAAATTTTAGGTGGAAAAAAAATATTTTCCCTAGGCACAGTTTGGTGTAGGAGGAGCATTGCTTGTCACCAAAGGAAACTCTGGAGCATCAAGAAACTTGTTTGGGAGAGGATTTGTGCGATCCTGGAAAAATGGGTTTCAGGACAGAAAAACGATGACTCCGGGGTCATCAAAAATTTTGGTGGAAAAAAAATATTTTTCGATGAAACATTTTGGTGTAGCAGGAGCATTGCTTGTTACCCAAGGAAATCCTGGAGCATCAAAAAACTTGATTGGGAGAGGATTTTTGCGATCCTGGAAAAATGGGTTTCAGGCCAGAAAAACGATGACCCCGGGGTCATCAAAAATTATGGTGGAAAAAAAATATTTTCCATAGGCACAGTTTGGTGTAGGAGGAGCATTGCTTGTCACCAAAGGAAACTCTGGAGCATCAAGAAACTTGATTGGGAGAGGATTTGTGCGATCCTGGAAAAATGGGTTTCAGGACAGAAAAACGATGACTCCGGGGTCATCAAAAATTTTGGTGGAAAAAAAATATTTTTCGATGAAACATTTTGGTGTAGCAGGAGCATTGCTTGTTACCCAAGGAAACCCTGGAGCATCAAAAAACTTGATTGGGAGAGGATTTTTGCGATCCTGGAAAAATGGGTTTAAGGCCAGAAAAACGATGACCCCGGGGTCATCAAAAATTATGGTGGAAAAAAAATATTTTCCATAGGCACAGTTTTGTGTAGCAGGAGCATTGCTTGTCACCCATGGAAATCCTGGAGCATTAAGAAAGTTGATTGGGAGTGGATTAGTTCGATCCTGGAAAAATGGGCTTCAGGCCAGAAAAACGATGACCCCGGGGTCATCAAAAATTATGGTGGAAAAAAAATATTTTCCATAGGCACAGTTTTGTGTAGCAGGAGCATTGCTTGTTACCCAAGGAAACCCTGGAGCATCAAAAAACTTGATTGGGAGAGGATTTTTGCGATCCTGGAAAAATGGGTTTCAGGCCAGAAAAACGATGACCCCGGGGTCATCAAAAATTATGGTGGAAAAAAAATATTTTCCATAGGCACAGTTTTGTGTAGCAGGAGCATTGCTTGTCACCCAAGGAAATCCTGGAGAATCAAGAAACTTGACTGGGAGAGGATTTGTGCGATCCTGGAAAAATGGGTTTCAGGCCACAAAAACGATGACCCCGGGGTCAACAAAAATTTTAGGTGGAAAAAAATATTTTCCCTAGGCACAGTTTGGTGTAGGAGGAGCATTGCTTGTCAACTAAAGAATCCATGTAGCAACAAGAAACTTGACTGGGAGAGGATTTGAGCGATCCTGGAAAAATGGGTTTCAGGCCAGAAAAACGATGACCCCGGGGTCATCAAAATTTTTGGTGGAAAAAAAATATTTTCCCTAGGCACAGTTTGCACATGCAGGAGCAGTGCTGGTCATCCAAAGAAACTCTGGAGCATCAACAGATTTGATTAAGTGTGGTTGAGTCTGATACTGGAGAAATGGGGATGGGACTTCGGATTTGGGACTTGGAACCTGGAATTGGCACTTGGCACTTGGAACGCCGGGATCATCAAAAATTTTGGTGAAATTTTTTTTCCCTAGGCACAGTTTGGTGTAGCAGGAGTTTTGCTTTTCACCCAAGGAAACGCTGGAGCATCAAGAAACTTGATTGGGAGAGGATTTGTGCGATCCTGGAAAAGTGGGTTTCATGCCAGAAAAACGATGACCCCGGGGTCATCAAAAATTTTGGTGGGAAAAAAATATTTTGCGATGAAACATTTCGGTGTAGCAGGAGCATTGCCTGTCACCTAAGGAAACCCCGGAGTATCAAGAAACTTGATTGGGAGAGGATTTGTGCGATCCTGGAAAAATGGGTTTCAGGACAGAAAATCGATGACTCCGGGGTCATCAAAAATTTTGGTGGAAAAAAAATATTTTTCGATGAAACATTTTGGTGTAGCAGGAGCATTGCTTGTTACCCAAGGAAACCCTGGAGCATCAAAAAACTTGATTGGGAGAGGATTTTTGTGATCCTGGAAAAATGGGTTTCAGGCCAGAAAAACGATGACCCCGGGGTCATCAAAAATTATGGTGGAAAAAAAATATTTTCCATAGGCACAGTTTTGTGTAGCAGGAGCATTGCTTGTTACCCAAGGAAACCCTGGAGCATCAAAAAACTTGATTGGGAGAGGATTTTTGCGATCCTGGAAAAATGGGTTTCAGGCCAGAAAAACGATGACCCCGGGGTCATCAAAAATTATGGTGGAAAAAAAATATTTTCCATAGGCACAGTTTTGTGTAGCAGGAGCATTGCTTGTCACCCAAGGAAATCCTGGAGAATCAAGAAACTTGACTGGGAGAGGATTTGTGCGATCCTGGAAAAATGGGTTTCAGGCCAGAAAAACGATGACCCCGGGGTCATCAAAAATTTTAGGTGGAAAAAAAATATTTTGCGATGAAACATTTCGTTGTAGCAGGAGCATTGCCTGTCACCTAAGGAAACCCCGGAGCATCAAGAAACTTGATTGGGAGAGGATTTGTGCGATCCTGGAAAAATGGGTTTCAGGCCAGAAAAACGATGACCCCGGGGTCATCAAAAATTTTAGGTGGAAAAAAAATATTTTCCCTAGGCACAGTTTGGTGTAGGAGGAGCATTGCTTGTCACCAAAGGAAACTCTGGAGCATCAAGAAACTTGTTTGGGAGAGGATTTGTGCGATCCTGGAAAAATGGGTTCCAGGACAGAAAAACAATGACTCCGGGGTCATCAAAAATTTTGGTGGAAAAAAAATATTTTGCGATGAAACATTTCGGTGTAGCAGGAGCATTGCCTGTCACCTAAGGAAACCCCGGAGCATCAAGAAACTTGATTGGGAGAGGATTTGTGCGATCCTGGAAAAATGGGTTTCAGGCCAGAAAAACGATGACCCCGGGGTCATCAAAAATTTTAGGTGGAAAAAAAATATTTTCCCTAGGCACAGTTTGGTGTAGGAGGAGCATTGCTTGTCACCAAAGGAAACTCAGGAGCATCAAGAAACTTGATTGGGAGACGATTTGTGCGATCCTGGAAAAATGGGTTTCAGGACAGAAAAACGATGACTCCGGGGTCATCAAAAATTTTGGTGGAAAAAAAATATTTTTCGATGAAACATTTTGGTGTAGCAGGAGCATTGCTTGTTACCCAAGGAAACCCTGGAGCATCAAAAAACTTGATTGGGAGAGGATTTTTGCGATCCTGGAAAAATGGGTTTCAGGCCAGAAAAACGATGACCCCGGGGTCATCAAAAATTATGGTGGAAAAAAAATATTTTCCATAGGCACAGTTTGGTGTAGGAGGAGCATTGCTTGTCACCAAAGGAAACTCTGGAGCATCAAGAAACTTGATTGGGAGAGGATTTGTGCGATCCTGGAAAAATGGGTTTCAGGCCAGAAAAACGATGACCCCGGGGTCAACAAAAATTTTAGGTGGAAAAATATATTTTCCCTAGGCACAGTTTGGTGTAGGAGGAGCATTGCTTGTCACCAAAGGAAACTCTGGAGCATCAAGAAACTTGATTGGGAGAGGATTTGTGCGATCCTGGAAAAATGGGTTTCAGGACAGAAAATCGATGACTCCGGGGTCATCAAAAATTTTGGTGGAAAAAAAATATTTTTCGATGAAACATTTTGGTGTAGCAGGAGCATTGCTTGTTACCCAAGGAAACCCTGGAGCATCAAAAAACTTGATTGGGAGAGGATTTTTGCGATCCTGGAAAAATGGGTTTCAGGCCAGAAAAACGATGACCCCGGGGTCATCAAAAATTATGGTGGAAAAAAAATATTTTCCATAGGCACAGTTTTGTGTAGCAGTAGCATTGCTTGTCACCAAAGGAAACCCTGGAGCATCAAAAAACTTGATTGGGAGAGGATTTTTGCGATCCTGGAAAAATGGGTTTCAGGCCAGAAAAACGATGACCCCGGGGTCATCAAAAATTATGGTGGAAAAAAAATATTTTCCATAGGCACAGTTTTGTGTAGCAGGAGCATTGCTTGTCACCCAAGGAAATCCTGGAGAATCAAGAAACATGACTGGGAGAGGATTTGTGCGATCCTGGAAAAATGGGTTTCAGGCCACAAAAACGATGACCCCGGGGTCAACAAAATTTTAGGTGGAAAAAAATATTTTCCCTAGGCACAGTTTGGTGTAGGAGGAGCATTGCTTGTCACCAAAGGAAACTCTGGAGCATCAAGAAACTTGATTGGGAGAGATTTGTGCGATCCTGGAAAAATGGTGTTTCAGGACAGAAAATCGATGACTCCGGGGTCATCAAAATTTTGGTGGAAAAAAGATATTTTTCGATGAAACATTTGGTGTAGCAGGAGCATTGCTTGTTACCAAGGAAACCCTGGAGCATCAAAAACTTGATTGGGAGAGGATTTTTGCGATCCTGGAAAAATGGGTTTCAGGCCAGAAAACGATGACCCCGGGGTCATCAAAAATTATGGTGGAAAAAAAATATTTTCCATAGGCACAGTTTTGTGTAGCAGGAGCATTGCTTGTTACCCAAGGAAACCCTGGAGCATCAAAAAACTTGATTGGGAGAGGATTTTTGCGATCCTGGAAAAATGGGTTTCAGGACAGAAAAACAATGACCCCGGGGTCATCAAAAATTATGGTGGAAAAAAAATATTTTCCATAGGCACAGTTTTGTGTAGCAGGAGCATTGCTTGTCACCCAAGGAAATCCTGGAGAATCAAGAAACTTGACTGGGAGAGGATTTGTGCGATCCTGGAAAAATGGGTTTCAGGCCAGAAAAAACGATGACCCCGGGGTCATCAAAAATTTTAGGTGGAAAAAAAATATTTTCCCTAGGCACAGTTTGGTGTAGGAGGAGCATTGCTTGTCACCAAAGGAAACTCAGGAGCATCAAGAAACTTGATTGGGAGAGGATTTGTGCGATCCTGGAAAAATGGGTTTCAGGACAGAAAAACAATGACTCCGGGGTCATCAAAAATTTTGGTGGAAAAAAAATATTTTGCGATGAAACATTTCGTTGTAGCAGGAGCATTGCCTGTCACCTAAGGAAACCCCGGAGCATCAAGAAACTTGATTGGGAGAGGATTTGTGCGATCCTGGAAAAATGGGTTTCAGGACAGAAAATCGATGACTCCGGGGTCATCAAAAATTTTGGTGGAAAAAAAATATTTTTCGATGAAACATTTTGGTGTAGCAGGAGCATTGCTTGTTACCCAAGGAAACCCTGGAGCATCAAAAAACTTGATTGGGAGAGGATTTTTGCGATCCTGGAAAAATGGGTTTCAGGCCAGAAAAACGATGACCCCGGGGTCATCAAAAATTATGGTGGAAAAAAAATATTTTCCATAGGCACAGTTTTGTGTAGCAGGAGCATTGCTTGTTACCCAAGGAAACCCTGGAGCATCAAAAAACTTGATTGGGAGAGGATTTTTGCGATCCTGGAAAAATGGGTTTCAGGCCAGAAAAACGATGACCCCGGGGTCATCAAAAATTATGGCAGAAAAAAAATATTTTCCATAGGCACAGTTTTGTGTAGCAGGAGCATTGCTTGTCACCCATGGAAATCCTGGAGCATTAAGAAAGTTGATTGGGAGTGGATTAGTTCGATCCTGGAAAAATGGGCTTCAGGCCAGAAAAACGATGACCCCGGGGTCATCAAAAATTATAGGTGGAAAAAAAATATTTTCCCTAGGCACAGTTTGGTGTAGCAGGAGCATTGCTTGTCAACTAAAGAATCCATGTAGCAACAAGAAACTTGACTGGGAGAGGATTTGTGCGATCCTGGAAAAATGGGTTTCAGGCCAGAAAAACGATGACCCCGGGGTCATCAAAATTTTTGGTGGAAAAAAAATATTTTCCCTAGGCACAGTTTGCACATGCAGGAGCAGTGCTGGTCATCCAAAGAAACTCTGGAGCATCAACAGATTTGATTAAGTGTGGTTGAGTCTGATACTGGAGAAATGGGGATGGGACTTCGGATTTGGGACTTGGAACCTGGAACTTGGCACTTGGCACTTGGAACGCCGGGATCATCAAAAATTTTGGTGAAATTTTTTTTCCCTAGGCACAGTTTGGTGTAGCAGGAGTTTTGCTTTTCACCCAAGGAAACGCTGGAGCATCAAGAAACTTGATTGGGAGAGGATTTGTGCGATCCTGGGAAAATGGGTTTCAGGACAGAAAAACGATGACTCCGGGGTCATCAAAAATTTTGGTGGAAAAAAAATATTTTGCGATGAAACATTTCGGTGTAGCAGGAGCATTGCCTGTCACCTAAGGAAACCCCGGAGCATCAAGAAACTTGATTGGGAGAGGATTTGTGCGATCCTGGAAAAATGGGTTTCAGGCCAGAAAAACGATGACCCCGGGGTCATCAAAAATTTTAGGTGGAAAAAAAATATTTTCCCTAGGCACAGTTTGGTGTAGGAGGAGCATTGCTTGTCACCAAAGGAAACTCTGGAGCATCAAGAAACTTGATTGGGAGAGGATTTTTGCGATTCTGGAAAAATGGGTTTCAGGCCAGAAAAACGATGACCCCGGGGTCATCAAAAATTATGGTGGAAAAAAAATATTTTCCATAGGCACAGTTTTGTGTAGCAGGAGCATTGCTTGTCACCCATGGAAATCCTGGAGCATTAAGAAAGTTGATTGGTAGTGGATTAGTTCGATCCTGGAAAAATGGGCTTCAGGCCAGAAAAACGATGACCCCGGGGTCATCAAAAATTTTGGTGGAAAAAAAATATTTTCCCTAGGCACAGTTTGGTGTAGCAGGAGCATTGCTTGTCAACTAAAGAATCCATGTAGCAACAAGAAACTTGACTGGGAGAGGATTTGTGCGATCCTGGAAAAATGGGTTTCAGGCCAGAAAAACGATGACCCCGGGGTCATCAAAATTTTTGGTGGAAAAAAAATATTTTCCCTAGGCACAGTTTGCACATGCAGGAGCAGTGCTGGTCATCCAAAGAAACTCTGGAGCATCAACAGATTTGATTAAGTGTGGTTGAGTCTGATACTGGAGAAATGGGGATGGGACTTCCGATTTGGGACTTGGAACCTGGAACTTGGCACTTGGCACTTGGAACGCCGGGATCATCAAAAATTTTGGTGAAATTTTTTTTCCCTAGGCACAGTTTGGTGTAGCAGGAGTTTTGCTTTTCACCCAAGGAAACGCTGGAGCATCAAGAAACTTGATTGGGAGAGGATTTGTGCGATCCTGGAAAAGTGGGTTTCATGCCAGAAAAACGATGACCCCGGGGTCATCAAAAATTTTGGTGGAAAAAAAATATTTTGCGATGAAACTTTTTGGTGTAGCAAGGAGCATTGCTTGTCACATAAGGAAACCCTGGAGCATCAAGAAACTTGATTGGGAGAGAATTTGCGCAATCCTTGAAAAATGGGTTTCAGGCCAAAAAAAGGATGACCCCGGGGTCATCAAAAATTTTAGGTGGAAAAAAAATATTTTCCCTAGGCACAGTTTGGTGTAGGAGGAGCATTGCTTGTCACCCAAGGAAATCCTGGAGAATCAAGAAACTTGATTAGGAGAGGATTTGTGGAAGCCTGGAAAATTGGGTTTCAGGACAGAAAAACGATGACTCCGGGGTCATCAAAAATTTTGGTGGAAAAAAAATATTTTGCGATGAAACATTTCGGTGTGGCAGGAGCATTGCTTGTCACCTAAGGAAACCCTGGAGCATCAAGAAACTTGATTGGGAGAGGATTTGTGCGATCCTGGAAAAATGGGTTTCAGGCCAGAAAAACGATGACCCCGGGGTCATCAAAAATTTTGGTGGAAAAAAAATATTTTGCGATGAAACATTTTGGTGTAGCAGGAGCATTGCTTGTCACCCAAGGAAATCCTGGAGAATCAAGAAACTTGATTAGGAGAGAATTTGTGCAATCCTTGAAATATGGGTTTCAGGCCAGAAAAACGATGACCCCGGGGTCATCAAAAATTTTAGGTGGAAAAAAAATATTTTCCCTAGGCACAGTTTGCTGTAGCAGGAACATTGCTTCTCACTCAAGGAAACTCTGGAGCATCAAGAAACTTGATTGGGAGAGGATTTGTTCGATCCTGGAAAAATGGCTTTCAGGCCAGAAAAACGATGACCCCGGGGTCATCAAAAATTTTGGTGGAAAAAAAATATTTTCCTTAGGCACAGTTTGGTGTAGCAGGAGCATTGCTTGTCACCTAAAGAAACCCTGGA
Organism: Tiliqua scincoides; assembly: GCF_035046505.1. Lineage (NCBI taxonomy): Eukaryota > Metazoa > Chordata > Lepidosauria > Squamata > Scincidae > Tiliqua > Tiliqua scincoides. Next base: position 6,974,957 of record NC_089833.1, on the reverse strand, counting down.
GCATCAAGAAACTTGATTGGGAGAGGATTTGTTCGATCCTGGAAAAAAGGGTTTCAGGCCAGAAAAAAAATGGTCATCAAAAATTTTGGTGGAAAAAACATATTTTTCGATGAAACATTTTGGTGTAGCAGGAGCATTGCTTGTCACCTAAGGAAACCCCGGAGCATCAAGAAACCTGATTGGGAGAGGATTTGTGCAGTCCTTGAAAAATGGGTTTCAGGCCAGAAAAACGATGACCCCGGGGTCATCAAAAATTTTAGGTGAAAAAAAAATACTTTCCCTAGGCACAGTTTGCTGTAGCAGGAGCATTGCTTGTTACCCAAGGAAACCCTGAAGCATCAAAAAACTTGATTGGGAGAGGATTTTTGCGATCCTGGAAAAATGGGTTTCAGGCAAGAAAAACGATGACCCCGGGGTCATCAAAAATTATTGTGGAAAAAAAATATTTTCCATATGCACAGTTTTGTGTAGCAGGAGCATTGCTTGTCACCCACGAAAATCCTGGCGCATCAAGAATCTTGATTGGGAGTGGATTTGTTCGATCCTGGAAAAATGGCTTTCAGGCCAGAAAAACGATGACCCCGGGGTCATCAAAAATTTTGATGAAAAAAAATATTTTGCGATGAAACTTTTTGGTGTAGCAGGAGCATTGCTTGTCACATAAGGAAACCCTGGAGCATCAAGAAACTTGATTGGGAGAGGATTTGTGCAATCCTTGAAAAATGGGTTTCAGGACAGAAAAACGATGACCCCGGGGTCATCAAAAATTTTAGGTGGAAAAAAAATATTTTCCCTAGGCACAGTTTGGTGTAGGAGGAGCATTGCTTGTCACCAAAGGAAACTCTGGAGCATCAAGAAACTTGATTGGGAGAGGATTTGTGCGATCCTGGAAAAATGGGTTTCAGGACAGAAAAACAATGACTCCGGGGTCATCAAAAATTTTGGTGGAAAAAAAATATTTTGCGATGAAACATTTCGTTGTAGCAGGAGCATTGCCTGTCTCCTAAGGAAACCCCGGAGCATCAAGAAACTTGATTGGGAGAGGATTTGTGCGATCCTGGAAAAATGGGTTTCAGGCCAGAAAAACGATGACCCCGGGGTCATCAAAAATTTTAGGTGGAAAAAAAATATTTTCCCTAGGCACAGTTTGGTGTAGGAGGAGCATTGCTTGTCACCAAAGGAAACTCTGGAGCATCAAGAAACTTGATTGGGAGAGGATTTGTGCGATCCTGGAAAAATGGGTTTCAGGACAGAAAAACAATGACCCCGGGGTCATCAAAAATTTTAGGTGGAAAAAAAATATTTTCCCTAGGCACAGTTTGGTGTAGGAGGAGCATTGCTTGTCACCCAAGGAAACTCTGGAGTATCAAGAAACTTGACTGGGAGAGGATTTGTGCGATCGTGGAAAAATGGGTTTCAGGCCAGAAAACGATGACCCCGGGGTCATCAAAAATTTTGGTGGAAAAAAAATATTTTCCCTAGGCACAGTTTGGTGTAGCAGTCAAGAACTTGACTGGGAGAGGATTTGTGCGATCCTGGAAAAATGGCTTTCAGGACAGAAAAATGATGATCCCGGGGTCATCAAAATTTTGGTGGAAAAAAAATATTTTGCGATGAAACATTTTGGTGTAGCAGGAGCATTGCTTGTCACCTAAGGAAACCCTGGAGCATCAAAAATTTGATTGGGAGTGGATTTGTGCGATCCTTGAAATATGGGTTTCAGGCCAGAAAAACGATGACCCCGGGGTCATCAAAAATTTTAGGTGGAAAAAAAATATTTTCCCTAGGCACAGTTTGCACATGCAGGAGCAGTGCTGGTCATCCAAAGAAACTCTGGAGCATCAACAGATTTGATTAAGTGTGGTTGAGTGTGATACTGGAGAAATGGGGATGGGACGTCGGATTTGGGACTTGGAACTTGGAACTTGGCACTTGGAACCCCGGGATCATCAAAAATTTTGGTGAAATTTTTTTTCCTTAGGCACAGTTTGGTGTAGCAGGAGCTTTGCTTTTCACCCAAGGAAACCCTGGAGCATCAAGAAACTTGATTGGGAGAGGATTTGTGCGATCCTGGAAAAATGGGATTCAGGCCAGAAAAACGATGACCCCGGGGTCATCAAAAATTTTGGTGGAAAAAAAATATTTTGCGATGAAACATTTTGGTGAGGTTAGATTATTGTAACGGGCTTTATGTGGGGCTGCCCCTGAAGACGGTTCGGAAACTGCAATTAGTGCAGAATGCGGCGGCCCGTGTGGTCACTGGAGCTAAGCGGTTTGATTCTGTCAGTCCGCTTCTCCAGGGGCTACATTGGCTGCCCATTCGTTTCCGGGCCCAATTCAAGGTGCTGGTCTTGACCTTTAAAGCCCTATACTGCTCTGGGCCAGGCTATCTTAGAGATCGCCTACTCCCGTACAATTCGGCTCGTCCTCTCAGGTCATCAGAGGAGGCCTTTTTACATGTGCCGCCGCCTAAAGAGGTACGTGGAGTGGCGGCAAGAAATAGGGCCTTCTCAGTAGTGGCATGGAACTCCCTTCCCCTTGACTTGAGAATGGCTCCCTCCCTCGAGACCTTTCGGCGAGGCCTGAAGACCTTGTTGTTTACACAAGTCTTTAACTCTATGGCCTTTTTAATATCTTTTATACATCTTTTAGTTTTTTATAGGTGTGATTCCTCCTTCAACTGCTGTTTTATGCTCTTTTTATTCTGACTTTTATCTGATTACTGTTTTTATGGTTTCTCTTAATGTGTTTTTAATATGTTTTTATATGTTAAATTATGTTTTAATCTGTTTTTTTTAATATGTTGTAAGCCGCCCTGGGTCCCTTCGGGGAGAAGGGCGGGATAAAAATAAAGTTGTTTATTATTATTATTATTATTATTATTATTATTATTATTATTATTATTATTATTATTATTAGACATCAGGCCTCCTCCTTACCTGTGCTGGTTACAGTGCAAAGAATATGGCCCTGTTGTGCTGATGCAGCTTAAAATTCTGTTGGCTTAGGTTGGGTGAGGATTCCTCCAGAGTTTGGTCAAACGTGTCTTTCTGAAACTCAAGAGCTCTTGAGAGGTGGTGGTCAGAAGGTGCCATTTCTGCTCTTCCAGCAGAATATTTGAATGGGAGCCAGGAAACTCCATTTGAATGAAAGGAGTTCACAGGTGTCTGGGAGAAATCAGGGGTGGAATTTATAACCCAATTCTTTTTGGATCTACTCAGAGTTACCTCAGAGTCCCCCTGTAGCCAAATGCCAGGAAAATGTGCACAGGATTGTACCCTCAATCAATAGTGTGACCTTCCTGGCCTGTGGATCTATTCTGAACTGTGACCACCGGTCCTCCAGTCAGCAACTTTAGTGCTCTGGCCTGTGCACTCTCCTGGCAGGCAGCATGTAGCTTCAAGTGTGTGTGTGCATGGACGCATGTCTACTGGACATCTTAAATCTGTATTTCTTCATCTTAATGATATCAGTACAACTTTTCCTGGCTCAAGTTTAATACATTTTTTTGGTGAGGTGGGACACAAACTCCTGTCTCTCCTCTTTTCCGCTTATTTGCTTCAACCCTTTTCTTAATTTCAACTTTAAACATCTGTTTGTATTTGAACCCTGAGTCTGCCTGGTACAGGAAGGGCAGTGGAGTGCAGTCATGTTCCCTTCCGCTGCGGATGCCACCCTGAGAGTGATTTTGAGAGGAACTCCTGAGGTTCAGGATTTTTCTAGGAGGGGGGTTCTGCTGCCATGCCTGGGCTTGCTTCACAGCCCTCTCTCCTTTCTGGTTCACCCACTTAGCGAAGGGAGGTGAGCCTAGCTGGGCACTCTTTGGGTTGTGACCCAAGCAAGGCAACACACCCCAGTTGGGCCGCAAAAGTGGGGCAGTTCTGGTCACCACATCTCAAAAAGGATATAGTGGAGATGGAAAGGGTGCAAAAGAGAGCAACCAAAATGATTACTGGGCTGGGGCACCTTCCCTATGAGGAAAGGCTACAGCGTTTGGGCTTCTTCAGTCTAGAAAAGAGGCGCCTGGGGGGGACATATGATTGAGACATACAAAATCATGCAGGGGATGGACAGAGTGGATAGAGAGATGCTCTTTTAACTCGCGCATAATACCAGAACCACAAAAGCTGAGTGTTGGGAGAGTTAGGACAGACAGAAAAAAATATTTCTTTACCTAGGGTGCAATTAGTTTGTGGAACTTTTTGCCACAAGAAGTACTTATGGCATCTTGCCTGGATGCGTTCTCAAGATCAGGAGTGCAGAGAAGGTTTCATTCCAAGTAGAAGCTTCGCTGCACCTCAGAGAAGTCAAGCAGAGGAGAAGCCGCATGAATGCCCAGAGTGTGGAAAGAGCTTCAGTACCAGACAAAACCTCAACATACACCAGCGAACGCACACTGGGGAGCAACCATTTAAATGCTTGGAGTGTGGAAAGGGCTTCGGTCAGAGCAGAAACCTCTGTCTACATCAACAAACTCACACAGGGGAGAAGCCCTATGAATGTTCAGAGTGTGGTAAGCGATTCGTTCAGCAGGGAGACCTCACACATAGGGGAGAAGCCCTATGAATGCTCAGAGTGTGGAAAGAGCTTCAGTGTGCAGGGAAGCCTCAGAAAGCATCGGAGAACTCACACGGGAAATGCCATATAAATACTTGGAGTGTGGAAAGTCCTTCAGTCAGAAAGGAAACCTCACTAAAAACCAGCGAACTCACACCAGAGTATTGTTGTTGTTGGCAATCTTCAGTCTCGAAAGGTGGTTCTGGAACAGCGTCTAGAGTGGCTGAAAAGGCCAATCCGGGAGTGACAATCCCTTCCACACTGGGAGCAAGTGCAGTCTGTCCCTGGTCTGTCTCCCTGGCTATGGGCCTTCCTTCTTTGCCTCTTAGCCTCAGACTGTTGGCCAAGTGTCTCTTCAAACTGGGAAAGGCCATGCTGCACAGCCTGCCTCCAAGCGGGCTGCTCAGAGGCCAGCGTTTCCCACTTGTTGAGGTCCACTCCTAAGGCCTTCAGATCCCTCTTGCAGATGTCCTTGTATCGCAGCTGTGGTCTACCTGTAGGGCACTTTCCTTGCACGAGTTCTCCATAGAGGAGATCCTTTGGGATATCCATTCTCCACCATCCATTCTCACGACATGACCGAGCCAACGCAGGCGTCTCTGTTTCAGCAGTGCATACATGCTAGGGATTCCAGCACGTTCCAGGACTGTGTTGTTTGGAACTTTGTCCTGCCAGGTGATGCCGAGAATGCGTCGGAGGCAGCGCATGTGGAAAGCGTTCAGTTTCCTCTCCTGTTGTGAGCGAAGAGTCCATGACTCGCTGCAGTACAGAAGTGTACTCAGGACGCAAGCTCTGTAGACCTGGATCTTGGTATGTTCCGTCAGCTTCTTGTTGGACCAGACTCTCTTTGTGAGTCTGGAAAACGTGGTAGCTGCTTTACTGATGCGTTTGTTTAGCTCGGTATCGAGAGTGTCGGAGATCGTTGAGCCAAGGTACACAAAGTCATGGACAACCTCCAGTTCATGCACAGAGATTGTAATGCAGGGAGGTGAGTCCACATCCTGAACCATGACCTGTGTTTTCTTCAGGCTGATCGTCCACCCCAGAGTGGAACCATATAAATGCTAGGCATGTGAAAAGATCTTAGGTAGGAGTGAACACCTCACTTTCCATCAGGGAGCTCACATGGGGAGAAGCCAGATCATGACTTGGAGTGTGGAAAGATGTTCAGTGTGAGCCTACATCTCCCTGGACATCAAAGTATCTGCACAGTAGAGAAATGATAGAAAGACTGAGAAGTGAGAAGGAGCAACAAGCATGCCATACATTTCATATTCCATTTATTTCACTGGAATCTAATCCTACGGTGAATGAGCTGCAGCTGTGATGGGCAACAGAACTCTAGGTGACATGGCCTCCTTCTGCTCTGGTTCCTTAGTGGTTCTCAAACATGTTAGCACCAGGACCCACTTTTTGAACAACAATCTATCAGGACTCAGTAGAAGTGATGTAATTATCATGGGGGAGGGGCAAGATGGCAGAGGAGCAACAGTGTCTAGATTTAGCTCCTACTTTTGTTAAGATAAATGAAGACATAAACAAGATAAAAAATGACTCCATACGCACTAATGTGGGGAAGAGCTTGAAGAAAAGACGAAACAATATCAGTCCCGGTGAGGAGAAGGAGGAAAAGGAGAGAAAAAAGAAACAGCTCAGAATTGAAAGCTTATTTCCTCCCAAGAGGGCTACAAACACTGTGAGTACACCGATAGTAGCATCTAACAACAGCTCTACGTGTCAAGAAGCTGAGTCCTGTCTGCTAAATGCTAACTTAAATAAATCAACTTATCTCAAATCAGCAAGCATTTTGAAAGCAGAGAATGTTAGAAAGACTAAATCTCCAGGACTGGACGCAAATAGCTGAAAGGCAATAAATGCTCCTTCCCCACATCTAAATTGCTCCATAGTATGTCTAAGAAAATGTGTTTCTTATCTGCAGAGACTCTGATAGTGTTATTGGGGAAAATTAGTAAAATGGAAAGGCAGGTAGAAGCCTTAAGCCAAACGCGTGTTTATCTAAGAGGAAAGGAGGACGCCATTGCCCCACATCCTCCAGGTTTTAATCATGAAAGAGTCCAAAGAGTACTGCAAACAAAGCAAGTTTTAATTTGTTTCCCCAAAAAAGACATCCAGCTCTGGACAACCAAGAAAAGAATTCTTTCCTCCCTGATAGAACTAATGAATAGAGATAGTGCTCCAGCAGAGTTAATCCATTTTCATTTTTTGCCTTCGCAAAATTATCATAAAAGACTGCTTTTAGATTTTAAATCAGCAGATATTCCTTTGCAACTTTTGCATTTATCCCAACATCTAAGAAGATATGGTATATTTCCACAAAGAGTATTTAAAGAGCATGGGGTTAAAGTCCTTGCCAGAACTAAAAAAGTTAATTATGCCTCCATTCCAATATCAACAGCATGTAGGCCTGGCATTGAAGCTGAGAATTGGTTCCCTTGGGTGCCTTGTTTACCCAGGAACTAAATTGGCCCCTGGACTGCTGTGATTTTGGGACAGAGGGTTCCTGGGCAGAACCACCATTGGCTCAGGTGCCTGGGCTGGGGCTGGACGCAGATGACAGCCTGCATTGGGACTGGGAAGCTGGATAGGGTTGGACCCTTAGTTTCTATTATTATTATTATTAACAGTATTTATATACCGCTTTTCAACTAAAGTTCACAAAGCGGTTTACAGAGAAAAATCAAATAACTAAATGGCTCCCTGTCCCAAAAGGGCTCACAATCTAAAAAGATGCAAAAGAATACCAGCAGACAGCCACTAGAACAGACAGTGCGGGGGTGAGGTGGGCCAGTTACTCTCCCCCTGCTAAAAAAAGGAGCACCCACTTGAAAAAGTGCCTCTTACCCAATTAACAGGGGTTAGAATTTCAGGTTCTTTTTCTGGGGTTGGGCCCAAATGAGACTTCCTAGGAAAGCAATTTTAAAGAGGCACATTTGCAACTGGAAAGCCTCTTTTGTCCAAATAAGCAGCCCAGGGGAGGGAGGGGGAGGGGAGGAGGAGGTGACCCATTCCTTTGAAGCTGGGGGCGAAGGATGCCCAGGTCAGAGTGGGTTGGTGGCAGCAGGGGGCCCTGCGTGGCAGAGGTGGGAGGAAGGGCACCCAGAACCAGACATGTCCCAGCCTCCCACCTCCTCGTGGTGGAACCAGAGGCTAAGCTAGAGCCCAAACCCAGCCACACTTACCTGGGAGGAAGTCCCATTGACTATAATTAGACTTACTTCTGAGTAATCACTAGACTCTCAGCTGCTTGTGGTGGAACTAGAGGCGGATCTATTTGTCAATGGGGAGAAGTTCTGGGTCACTGCCTGGCCTTCTCGCGAGTAGGAGTGGCTGTGCCCACCCCGTCCAGGTGCTGTATCCCATGCAGGGAAGACCCTGGGGAGCCTCGGGCAGCCCACCTGGGCACCGCCTTCCACGGGAGCCTGTCCCTGGGAACTCAGGGAACTCCCTGCAAGGAAAGACCCGCTGCTGTCCGGAGGCCTCCAGAGGCTTCCTTGCAGGGACCCCCCACCTGCCCAGTGCAGGACTGGAGTCCCCCCAAGCCTGTGACTGTGAACCCCAGCCCTGAGACCCAGGGGGCACTGGGGAGAAGCCCTGATGGGGGCGCCACTGGGCGGGGGGGCTGGGGGAGAGATCAAGTGGAGATCTCCCCCCCTCAGTAGCCCTTCCTTCCTGAATGCTCCTGAGGGGATCGAGGGAAGCAGGTTTCCAGCCCTGCCCAGAACATGTCAGCATGTGGACATGGAGCATCATTCCCGGTGCTTCTGTGCATGTATTCAGTGGCCCTGATCTGATGGCACCTGCACCACAAATCCTCCTTTTTCTAGGAGGGAGGTTCTGCCCAGAGAGCCCCTCTGGCTAGACAAATCTCCTGGGCTGGTGGCAGCAGATTCCATCAAACAAGATGTTGTGCCATTCAGGTGTGTGTCCAAACAGGAAAGAAAGGGAAGCAGGAAGGGAATGAGAGTGCTAACCACTAGGCGCTACTGCATGTAGTTAATGACAGCCTCCCTCTTGACTCTGGTAGTTCATCAGAACACTTTTAACTTGGGTTACTTAAAGAGCTACCATTCCTTTTCTGACTGTGTCTCTAACACATTTCTGTGTTCATTCCTCCAGATGATGGGGGGGAAACTGAGGATGTGAGAGAAGAACATGGAGCATTGGAAAGAGCCCAGCATAAGGAGGGAGGACAGCAGAGGACAGAAGCAGAGGAGGAAGGGGAGTCTCAGTATTTCAGATAATGCAGTATATGGAGGGACTCACTCAATGTGGCATCCATTCCGTGAAAAGGCTCAGAGGGTCAGATGTGGAAAAGAGCACTCTGAGGGAGGAGGTTGCCAAGTTAAAAGGGATAGTTCGAAGAGAGAAAGAGAAATGTCTTGAGTTTTTCTCTTGCAATCTTGCAAGAAAGGCAGCAGAAAGCCTTAAGAAGATACAGGCAGGACACCTGGCTGAACAGAAGTGCCAGCCTTGGCTAGAGGTAAAGAGGCAGAGCTACAGGAGCAGGGGAGAGGGCTTTTTTTCAGGCTGACAGCCATCTAGACTCAAGCAGAGGAGAAGCTGTATGAATGCTCAGAATGTGGAAAGAGCTTCAATCACAAACGAAGCATGAGCATACATCAACGAACTCACACGGGGGAGAAGCCCTATGAATGCTTGGAGTGCGGAAAGAGCTTCAGTCAGAGTGGACATCTCACTTTACATCAGAGAATTCACACAGGAGAGAAGCCTTATAAATGCTGGGAGTGTGGAAAGAGCTTCAGTCACAGTACAAGTCTCACTTTACATCAGAGAATTCACACAGGGGAGAAGCCCTATGAATGCACAGAGTGTGGAAAGAGCTTCAGTCACAGTGGAAGTCTCACTTTACATCAGAGAATTCACACAGGAGAGAAGCCCTATGAACGTTTGGAGTGTGGAAAGAGCTTCAGTCAGAACGGAAGTCTCACATTACATCAGAGAATTCACACAGGGGAGAAGCCATATGAATGTGCAGAGTGTGGAAAGAGCTTCACTCGGAGTGGACATCTCACTTTGCATCAGAGAATTCACACAGGGGAGAAGCCCTATGAATGCTTGGAGTGTGGAAAGAGCTTCAGTCGGAGCAGAAATCTCCGTCTATATCAACGATTTCACACGGGGGAGAAGCCCTATGAATGCGCAGAGTGTAGAACGAGTTTCATTCAGCAGGGAGACCTCACTAAACATCAACAAACTCACACAGGGGAGAAACCGTATAAATGCTTGGAGTGTGGAAAGAGCTTCAGTCAAAGCGGAAACCTCACTTTACATCAGAGAATTCACACAGGAGAGAAGCCATATAAATGCTTGGAGTGTGGAAAGACATTCGGTCAGCATGGACACCTCCGTGTACATCAACTAATACATACCGAGGAGAAGCCATTTAAATGCTTAGAATGTGGAAGGAGCTTCAATGATAACAGCAATCTCACTACACATCGGAGGAGACACACAGGGGAGAAGGCATATAAATGCTTGGAGTGTGGAAAGTATTTCAGGCAGAGTAGAAGCCTTGCTGTACATCAGAGAATTCACACAAGGTAGCTTCAGTGATAGTGGATACCTTTCTAAGCATGAATGAACTCACACATGGGAGAAGTCCTCTTAGGGTAGAAGCTCTCTCCTAGGGTGTAGAGAGCACCTCACTTTCCTTCGGAGAGCTCACATGGCAATCAGTGCTTGGAGTGTGGAAAGATGTTCAGTGTGAGCCTACATCTCCCTAGACATCAAAGTATCCGCAGAGTGGAGATATGATAGAACTACTGAGAAGGAGCATCAAGGATGTTGTACATTTCATATTCCATGTCATTGACTGGAACCAAATCCTGCAGTGGATGAGCTGCAGCCGTGATGGGCAACAGAGCTCCAGATGACATGCCCTCCTTCTGCCCTGACCAAGTGGTTCTGAGACATTTTAGCACCAGGACCCACTTTTTAGAACAACAGTCTATCAGAACTGACGTAATTAACATGAAAGATTTGTTATGGCCAGAAGTGACATCATCAAGCAGGAAAATTTTTAACACCACCCCCTCATGACAAAATCAAATCTAAGTAAGGATATTAAAAGTTTGGAATAAGTTTTAAAAAATTAAATAAAATACAGAAGAAGCCTCCCAACTTTCCCCAAACATCCCAATGGCTACAATCCTATCAAAAGTTATTTGGGAGTTAAGCCCCCCCCCCATAGCACTGTTAAAAGCATATACAGAGCAGCCTGTTAAATGGATGGATCTGTCACATTTCCCCAAATGCATCACATACCATCAAGTGTGACACATTAAAGGTAAAGAGAGATAGGAGCAGTGTAGTTGAGAATGCTGCTTTGTTTTAGAACTGATGTGGCTGGTAAGTGATGCAATCACTGCCTTTTGAGGATGTGTAAACTTCTCCTTTTGTGTAATAAACCAGAAATATAGTTTTGGTTTGGTCTTGTGTTTGGTCTTGAGAACTAAGGAATGGAGCTAGATATGGAGCCTAGCTGGTTTGTCTTGCAGAAGTCCAGAGCCTTGAGGGACTCCCTCTTAAGGGAGAGGGAGAGGGAGCTGAGAGAGTGCAAGATGCAGTGTAGCCTGTAGGTCCTCGGAGTCCCTGAGCTGAGGGGGCGGGTAATCAGGCCAGTGGCCATTGTACCAAGATTCAGCAATTGTTTCCTTTTATCTGGGTAAGAACTACTGTCTGCAGATAAGTCTTGGCCCCTTGAGGTGGCAACAAACGGAAGAACTGCTAAGATCCATAGGCCTGGCACTTAAGCTGAGGTCGCTTCCCTTGGGTGCCTTGTTTACCCAGGAACTAAATTGGGCCCATAAGCCCCTGGACTGCTCTGAGTTTGGGACAGTGGGGTCAACAACAATCATCAGCTCAGGTGCCTGGGTTGAGGGCTGGACGCATATGTCAGGCTGCATTGCTGCTGGAAAGTTGGATAGGATTGGGCCCTTAGTTATTCACCATTAACCATAGTGTGAGAACTTTAGTAGTCATCTTTTCTTATGGGGCTGGGCCCAAATGAGACATTGCTAGGAAAGCAATTTTAAGGAGGCACATTCCCAACTGGAAAGCCTCTTTTTTCAGAATAAGCAGCCCAGGGGAGGGAGGGACAGAGGGTTTCCTCCTCCCCTTACCTGTGAAGTCATTTTTCCTGCTGAAGTGCCCCCACAATTGGCTAGTTGTGGCTCTTGCAAACAGCCTTATTAAGGTTGAAGGTATAATGTCAAGGTTGATACTATCTTGTGTGATGAAGCTACTTTTAATACTCCCTGACTGTTTGTGGTGGGCCTGGGGCAGGGGAGCAAAGCACCAACATTCTGGGTGATTGTCATGTGTCAACCAAGGACCAAGGAGCCCTGGGGTTCAAATCCCCCCCCCAGCCGGATGCTCACAAGATGAGCCTTCAGTCAGCTAACCGCTCTGGGCCTACACTACCAATTGAAGCAGCAGAGAGGGGAGGGGGAGAGTGTCTGCCAACCTGAGCTCCATGGAGGTGGGGGGGATACAGACCCCATGCAAAGTGGGGCTGCAGGGCCCACAAGCTGTGAGCCAGACAAGAGAGGGACTTCCCAGCACACCCCTCAGGAAGGTCCCACAGAACCCAGTTTGGATCCAGCTGCTCTGGACACGTGTTCCTCTGGGAAACAGTCCTTGGCCATCTGCCCCCAGTAAGAAGGAGTTGGGGCCCTGGGCTCAAAACGGGATGGTGCCCCTCCAAGCGCTGCGTCTCCTCTCCCCGGGGGGGGCAGCTCGACTGGAGGGGTCGGGATGGGGGGCGCTGGGAGAGCCCCGGGAGGGGCCCAGGGTACGGAAGGGGGTGAAGCCCCCCAGGGTGCTGCAGGGGCCCTGACCAGGCAGGGAGGTGCTTCGCCTCCGGAGTGCCCGATCCGCAGCAGGCAGGACTGCCCTGTCCGGGTCTTGCTCCCTCCCTGCGCGCAGGCCGCTCCCCTCCCCCGCCCCCATCCCTCCTCGGCCCCATTGCTGGATCTGCTGCTCCAAGGGGTCCGGGCGCTTGGGGGTTTGTGGCCCACAAAGGTAAGGGGCAGCATCTCCCCCTGTTGGGGGGGCGGGATGGGCTGCGCCTGGAGAGGCTGCGGGGATTGTCCCCGCTGCTGTGAATGGAGGGATCTCTGTCAGGGGAGGCAGCCAGGAGTGATCAGCGCTCCTTCCCTTCCCTTCCTTCCCTTCCCTTCCCTTCCCACGTGGTAGGTTGGCCGGGAAAGTGCCTGCCCTGGGCAGGGAGAGAGGGCTACGGAGCGGGAGGGGAGCTGTGAAGGGGGGGGTGTTTGTCAGGGGATGCAGCCAGGAGTGGCTGCTGTTGGGGGGGCTGAGCACCGCCCCTTCCCTTCCTTTCCCACGTGGTGGGGGGCGCGGGAAACTGCCTGGCCTGGGCAGGGAGAGACAGGGTGGGTGCTGCGGAGGGGAGCATCTTCCCTGCACCCGCAGCCCCCACGTGCAGCCCTCCCGGGTCTTTGTCTGCGAACTGGAGGAAGCCCAGGCTGGGGGGCTGGACCCTCTTCGGAGCAGGACCAAAGGGGGCTTTGGGGGGCAGGACCTGATCCCCGGTCCCGATCCCTCTCCTGACTTGCTTCTGCCACTCAGACTGGCACAGAGCGAGAGGCCTCCACAGACTTCCTTGCAGGGACCCCCTCCTGCCCCAGTGCACCCTGGAGTCCCCCCGCCCTGAGACCCAGGGGGCACCGGAGAGAAGCCCTGAAGGGGGCGCCAAAGGGCTGTGGGGAAGCTCTCCACTTGGTCCCCCCAGGAGCCTTTTTCTTCCTTCCTGAAGGCTCCTGAGGGACAAAGGGAGGCAGGTCTCCAGCCCTGCCCAGAACATGTGGACCTGGAGCATCATTCCCGGTGCTTCTGTGCCTGTATTGAGTGACCCACATCAAATGGAACCTGCATCATAAACCCCCCTGAAGGCAACATGGGGAACCTCATGGAGCATCTTCCTCCCTTTCCTCCCAACAGCGCTGCAGGTTCTCCTGCTCTTGGCTGCTTCCGCTCCTGCAGCCCTCCCCGCCACCATAATGGAAGCTCCTCTGCCCCGTAGCATTCTGGGACTTGTAGTCCGGCTCTCTGCTCACCCTCACCTGTCTCTCCAAAGCTTGCCTGGGAAGGATTGCTGGAGCAGGTGAGGCTGCATGATTGGGCAAGCACTCCCAGGGTTTTTTAAAGCAGTCCCCTCTGTTGCTACTGCACCTGCTCCTGTGTGTGTGTGTGTGTGTGAGTGAGAGAGAGAGAGAGAGAGAGAGAGAGAGCGAGCTCCACCCCCATCTCCACCTTGCTGCAGGTGTTCTGGCTACAGAGATTTTTTGCCCCCCTTTCCTCACTTCAGCCTCTTTGCAGGCTCAGTGGCTCCAGGAACGTTACTGTTCCTTGCAAGGGGAATATCTTCCAGGGCTCCAGACACCTGGAGGGAGACACCATCGCAGGGCAAAGGAGGCAAAGGTGTGTGTGACTTTCAGTCGTCCCCCCCTTCTTGTTGAGACAAATCCACAGTTAAAAAATCCTTGGATAAATAGGCTGCATCTGTAGGTCTCTTAATAATGATATTTATATATTTGGCCACCCCCCTCCCCCCAAGAAAGCTCTTCATTAACCCCGCCAAGTATGTATGTATATATGGACATTGGGGCAAAAAATCAAAACTTTACATACAGGCTTTCAGACCTCATTGATAAATTAATTAAATAGTTTCAGACTTCATTGATAAATTAAAGATCAATAAGTCACCGGGCCCTGATGGCATCCACCCAAGAGTTATTAAGGAATTGAAGAATGAAGTTGCTGATCTCTTGACTAAAATATGCAACTTGTCCCTCAAAATGGCCACGGTGCCAGAAGATTGGAGGATAGCAAATGTCACGCCTATCTTTAAAAAGGGAAAGAGGGGGGACCCGGGAAACTATAGGTCGGTCAGCCTAACATCTATACCGGGTAAGATGGTGGAATGCCTAATCAAAGATAGGATCTCAAAACACATAGATGAACAGGCCTTGCTGAGGGAGAATCAGCATGGCTTCTGTAAGAGTAAGTCTTGTCTCACGAACCTTATAGAATTTTTTGAAAAGGTCAGCAGGCATGTGGATGCAGCAGAACCCGTGGACCTTATATATCTGGACTTTCAGAAGGCGTTTGACACGGTCCCTCACCAAAGGCTACTGACATCACCAAAGTCATGCACATTGGGGCAAAAAAATCAAAACTTTAGATATAGGCTGATGGGTTCTGAGCTGTCTGTGACAGATCAGGAGAGAGATCTTGGGTTGGTGGTGGACAGGTCGATGAAAGTGTCGACCCAATGTATGGCGGCAGTGAAGAAGGCCAATTCTATGCTTGGGATCATTAGGAAAGGTACTGAGAACAAAACGGCTAATATAATTATTATAATGCCATTGTACAAATCTATGGTAAGGCCACACCTGGAGTATTGTGTCCAGTTCTGGTCGCCGCATCTCAAAAAAGACATAGTGGAAATGGAAAAGGTGCAAAAGAGAGTGACTAAGATGATTACAGGGCTGGGGCACCTTCCTTATGAGGAAAGGCTATGGCATTTGGGCCTCTTCAGCCTAGAAAAGAGGCGCCTCAGGGGGGACATGATTGAGACATACAAAATTATGCAGGGGATGGACAGAGTGGATAGGGAGATGCTCTTTACACTCTCACATAACACCAGAACCAGGGGACATCCACTAAAATTGAGTGTTGGGAGAGTTAGAACAAAGGAAATATTTCTTTACTCAGCGTGTGGTTGGTCTGTGGAACTCCTTGCCACAGGATGTGGTGATGGCATCTGGCCCGGACGCCTTTAAAAGGGGATTAGACAAGTTTCTGGAGGAAAAATCCATTACGGGTTACAAGCCATGATGTGTAGGTGCAACCTCCTGATTTTAGAAATGGGCTATGTCAGAATGCCAGATGCAAGGGAGGGCACCAGGATGAGGTCTCGTTATCTGGTGTGCTCCCTGGGGCATTTGGTGGGCTGCTGTAAGATACAGGAAGCTGGACTAGATGGGCCTATGGCCTGATCCAGTGGGGCTGTTCTTATGTTCTTATGTAATTATGTTCTTGTCATCCCAACCCCAGATAGTGGCCAATACAGGTGCCAAGTAGCATATATGAAGACCTTGGTATGGTGTGCAATGTAATAACATGTGGGAAAGAGTTTCTAAATTTCCCAGCCTACATGCGGAAACTCTGTCTGCAGCTGGAGTGCCTCTAGATCTGCCAA
Source organism: Tiliqua scincoides (assembly GCF_035046505.1). Classification (NCBI taxonomy): domain Eukaryota; kingdom Metazoa; phylum Chordata; class Lepidosauria; order Squamata; family Scincidae; genus Tiliqua; species Tiliqua scincoides. Next base: position 6,959,134 of record NC_089833.1, on the reverse strand, counting down.
ATAACTGCTCAGATGGGATGACATTGCATCTTGCTTGGGTAAACGCTCTCTGTTCTTGGGGGCGTTCGATGCAGATAATGGGGAAAAACTCTAACCACTGTCACCCCTTTCTACCCTCTTTCTGCTCCATCCCCCTCTTCCTTGTGAAATCCAAGGAGTGGTGGAGAATGACAAGGAGGCAGAGTTGGCCCCTTCCCCAGTATACCTGAGGCATCTGTCTCATGGATGGGCTGGCTCCCAGAATTTTGCCCAGAAAGCAGGCCACGTTCAGATGTCTACCAGTATCTGGCCTTGTGTGGATGTCTTGGGATGGAATATCCTGAACCACACAAGTCCCTGTAATGCTCTTGGCTAAATCCATTCCCTGTAGCAGGCAGCAGTTTGAGGGGAATGACCCTAGTTGGCTGTATGGTGTGTTGCAGTCCAGCTTTGATGCAGATCTAAAACCAGCGAAGCTTCTGATGCATTTCGACTGGTGCTCTTTGTCCTCCTCTCAGCCCAGTGAGCCTTTCAGCCCAACAGAGGGGCTTCTTTCTCCCCGTTCTCCAGCATGGGTGATCTTTGGCTGCCAGCGTTCAGGGCAAGCGCAATGTTTTAGGGTGATTTGAAGTATGGAATGGGGGAGGGATAGAAGTGAACATGATATACAGCTTCGTACCTGCTTTATTTTTTACTTTTAGACAGTTTATGTGCTTGTATATGTATATATGTTAATAATTTTCAAATAAATAGGAAAGCATTTTAAACACACAAATTGTTAACTGGATAGCCTCCCCCCCCCAAGAATATTCAGTGCAGGTGGGAAAGGGTGGGATAAGTTGACCCTTTCCTGTGAAGCCATTTTTCCTGCTCAGGTGGCCCCACAATTGGCTAGATGTGGCTCTTGCAAACAGCTTTCTTAAGGTTGAAGGTACAATGTTGAGGTAGATGCTGCCTTGTGAGCCAAAGCTACTTTTAATCCTCCCTGACTATTTGTGGTGGGGTCGGGGCAGGGGAGCAGAGACATACTGGCCCAATGTTCTAGGACACCGACTCCAGTTTGTATCCAGGTAATCTCAGGGGTGGTTTCAAGGTGCAGCAGAAGGAGGTGGCCAAACCTGGGTTGGCAGGTGGAGGAGCCACTTGGGGCTGCCGGTGGAACCCTGAGGCTGCTCCCCTGGAATATATTCCTGAGCCTGAGCCTCAGGAATATATTCAGCTGAGATGTATATATTCAGCTGATGTATATATTCAGATGTATATATTCAGCTGAGCCTCAGGAATATATTCAGCTGAGATGTGAACCAAGCTGTGGCTTCTCTCCTGCGCCTACTGAAGTCCACCAGCCTTTGCAAAGGCTTCAATAGCCTTTGCTCTGATCAATTTAAATTGGCTAGAAAATCTATTCTTCACACTGGCTAGGAGCTGAACTGGAGAAGCAGTCCCAGGACTCTACCTGGTTGGACAAGGTGAGGCCAGGTGACCAGGGCTGAGGCTGCAGTGGCCACAGCAACAAGAGTCATGGGCTGCTCGGCTGCTTGACTTAGCTGAAGTTGGAAAGCCTTGCAAAAGGAATGTGTTTCTGCTGCTTGTATCTGCTTAGTGTAGACTGTTGTAGCAGATACCAACAGGGGTGAGCACTGAGAGGGTATGGAATGTGCTTCCTTGGCTTATGTTATGATCCTGCTCTATTATGGCAACATGATGTGTAATCCACCTGAATTCAGAAACTCTGTAACTTTCCATGCCTTGAGGGAAGGCCACTCCTATGCCGCAAAATGTAATCCATGCAATGGACATCCCACAAAGCTATGTGCCCCTCAGGTATAAAGGAGCACACCCAAAGTGCTCTGGGCGCCCATATGCTTTGAGGCAGGAGTCCTGTGGGGGCCCATCCCATTCCATTGAATAAACAAGCCTGCAAGCTTCACTCCTGGTTCCCAGCATTATTGGGTTGCACCCTTTGACCTTGCAACAAAGAAATCCAAATTGAAAGGGGGCTCAGGGTTGGTTCTGAGCTCCACCTTCTCCCCTTTTAAGGTAGACATTCCAGCAAAGCTGTGCTGTGGCTTCCTTTGCTCCCAACACAAGCAGGGCAAGACCTGGAGCTACAAACAGGATTTTTAGCCAAGGGGAAGGGAACAGGAGGCCAAAGAGCAAAGGGATCCTCTCCTCTCTGGACAGGTGTGATGTCTTCCTCAAGGGTTTTCCAGGCTGGCCATCAGATACTCACTGAGGGCAGGAAAAATACCTTCTGCTTGACCTGGCTGTGTCTCTAATCCCAGGGGCATCAGGGATACCTCCCAGGTGGGGCTTAGGGAGGGAGACTCCAACCTGGAAGGCTTCCAGAGCTCCTCTCCAAGCTATGTCATCTGGTTAAAGGAGAGGCCCCCTGGTTCTTTCTGGGAGGATCTCCACAAGGCCAGGCCAGGGGCAGGATCCGGATCTTCTCTCAGCACTTGATCTCTGGGAACTTGATTAACTCATGGAAATCTTGGCCAAAGGTGGACTTCCGGGTGACACTACAGTCTGCCATTCGCATCACGAAGAGCAGGCTTTGGAATGGTGAACTGAAGACTGAGAGACAAATGTCTTTTTCTTCCAGAGTCCAATGTCCTTGGAGGAGTTGGCTGTGTCTTTCTCTGAGGAGGAGTGGGCTCATCTGGATCCAGACCAAAAAACATCTCCCCAGGAAGTCATGGAGACGAATGTGGGGGGCGTGACCTCGCTAGGTAAGGCTCCCTCTTTCCCTGGCTTGACAGAAGCCCCTGAAAATTCAGAGTCACTTTGGATCACTTCTGGCCCTGCTGCTCCGTTTGTGGCTCTTGCCAGCCAACGCAGTGGCCTCTGTTTCTGGCCTCTGAGGCCTTTTTCTTCTTCTTGAAAGCTTTGTGTATCCTGCCTTTAAAGTGGGAGAATTGGCAAGGTGTCTGACTACCATTAAATACCAATACAGAATGGCACAACTGTGGAGCATGTTGACTCATGTGTTGTGACCAGACTCAGGTGTGTTGCCTCGTTTGAATCAGAGCCCAAAGAGTTCCCAGTCTAGGCTCACCTTCCTTAGTTCAGTGGGTCACCCAGAGAGGAGAGAGGGTTGTGAAGCAAGCCCAGGCATGGAAGCAGTAGTGGCCTTGAGGCCAGACAGTGGTCACCAGAGTAGTCTGAGGCCAGTGGGGCACAAGTGAAGTCCCCCATTGTTCCCTAGAGTGCTTATTCCACTACACTTCACATGCATACATGTGGAGAGAATCAGGGCCCAATCCCATCCAACTTTCTAGCACCGGTGCAGCCTCAACGCAGCCCCAAGGTAAGGGAAGAAATGTTCCCGTAGCTTGTGGATGCTTCCATGACTGCGTCCCCACCACAGGATGGAGCACACGTGTCTTTTCCATGGGCATGGCTGCATAGGCACTGGATTATGGGATAGGATTGGGTCCTCAGTCATGTGGAGGAATCCAGTCTCAGGACAAATCCCGGTAGTTGTTCCCTGCAAGAGGAAGACTGAGGGAAGACTTGAGGTGCACGTTGAAGGCTGCTCTGAAACAAAACAGGAAGTTTCTGCTGGAACCCATGGAATGATTGCACTTGCTGTGGTGCCACATGAGGGGAACCTTAATGCTTGCAGTGGCTGTGGTGTCAAAGGGTCAATGAAACAGGAAGGTAAAGGGCCGAGCAGTGCAGGGGCTGGCAGAGGGTAGCAGGAGGGTGTAATACGGTAGATCGCAGAATGGGGACTGGAACAGAGCTGGCAATGGGGCAAGATTGGCAGAAGAGGCCTCTGCTGTGCCCTAAACTCCTTCCTTGCACCCGCAGGTTTTACAGGGGTCTTCCTGGATTTGTGTCAACTACTTTGTTGGTGCAGATCTGAGAAGCTACATTGGGCAGGCAGTGGCTTTTACTGGTGCAAGGGAACAAACCTCCCCTTACCCAAGTAGACATCAGGCCTCCTAACCTGTGCTGTATACGGTGCAAGGCATATGGCCCAGCTGTTCCAAGGCAGGTTAGAATTCAGCTGTCATGGATTTAGTAGGGCTTCCTCTAGAGTTTGGTCAAACTTGTCTCTGAATCTCAAGAGCTTTTGAGAGGTGTGGGTGGTCAGAAGGTGCCATTTCTGCTCTTCCAGTAGAATATTGAATGGGAGCCAGGAAACTTCATTTGAATGTAAGGAGTAAGCAGGTGTCTGGGAGAAATGGGGGCAGGGCTTATATCGAAATCCTATTTGGATCTACTCGGAGGTAAGTCTCCTTGTGGCCGGATCCCAGACAAATGTGCACAGGATTGTAGCCTCAGTCAATAGTGTGACCATCCTGGTCTGTGGATCTATTCTGAACTGTGGTTCCCAAGTGGCAACTTTACTGCTCAGGCCTGTGCTTCTTCATGGCAGGAAAGCATGCAGCTTCAAGCATGTGCGCATGGGCACATGGACGCATGTCTTCTGCACACCTTAAATCTGTATTTCTTCATCTTAAAGGTGTCTATACTACTTTTCCTGTCAAAGTTTGAATACATTTTCTTGTTGTGGGGGGAAGACAAACTGCTGCTATCTTCTTTTCCACTGCTTTGCTTCACCCATTAGTTAGTTTGTACTTTAATCAACTGTTTGTATTTGAACCCTGCGTCTGTCTGGTACGGGAAGGGCAGTGGAGTGCAGTCACATTCCCTTGCTCTGCGGGTGCTGCCCTGAGAGTGATTTTGAGAGGAACTCCGGAGGGAACCTCCCTCAGGATTTTTCTAGGAGGGAGGTTCTGCCCAAGGAGTTCCTCTGGCTAGACTGGTCTCCTGGGCTGGTGGCAGCAGATTCAACTGAGGAAGGTGTTGCCCTGTTCAGGTGTGTGTGCAAACGGGAAAGAAAAGGAAGCAGGAAGGGAATGAGGGCACTAGCCACTAGGCACTACTGCATGTGACTGCAGACAGTCTCCCTCTTGACCCTGATAGTCTCATTGGAACTCTTTTATCTTGGATTCCTGAAGGAGTTGGCATTTCTTTTCTGCCTCTTACTGGTTTTCTATCTTCATTCCTCCAGATGATGGGGGGGAAACTGAGGATGTGAAAGAAGAACATGGAGCATTGGAAAGAGCCCAGCATACGGAAGGAGGACAGCAGAGAACAGAAGCAGAGGAGGAAGGGGAGTCTCAGTGTTTTCCTTCTCAGCATAAATACTCCCCGGCACCTCAGAGAACTCAAACAGAGGAGAAGCCGTATGGATGCTCAGAATGTGGAATGAGCTTCAATCACAGACGAAACCTGAGCAAACATCAACGAACTCACACAGGGGAGAAGTGGTATGAATGCTTGGAGTGTGGAAAGAGCTTCAGTCGGAGTGGAAGTCTCACTGTACATCATAGAACTCACACAGGGGAGAAGCCCTATAAATGCCCAGAGTGTGGTAAGGCCTTCAGTACATGTGGAGCCCTCACTGTACATCAAAGATTTCACACAGGGGAGAAGCCTTATGAATGCCCAGAGTGTGGAAAGAGCTTCAGTCGACAGGGAGACCTCACTGCACATCAACGAACTCACACAGGGGAGAAGCCATATGAATGCTTGGAGTGTGGAAAGAGCTTCAGTCAGAGTGGAAGTCTCACTTTACATCAACAAACTCACTCAGGGGAGAAGCCCTATGAATGCATAGAGTGTGAAAGGAGATTCAGTCAGCATCACCACCTCCGTCTACATGAACGAACTCACACAGGGGAGAAGCCATATGAATGCTCAGTGTGTAGAAGGAGCTTCAGTGCGCACGGAGCCCTCACAAGACATCAACGGACTCATACAGGGGAGAAGCCATATAAATGCTGCGAGTGTGGAAAGAGCTTCAGTCAGAGCGGAAATCTCCGTCTACATCAACGAACTCACACAGGGGAGAAGCCGTATAAATGCCCAGTGTGTGGTAAGGTCTTCAGTACATGTGGAGCCCTCACTGAACATCATAGATTTCACACAGGGGAGAAGCACTATGAATGCGCAGAGTGTGGAACGAGCTTCATTCGACAGGGAGACCTCACTAAACATCAACGAAATCACACAGGGGAGAAGCCATATGAATGCTTGGAGTGTGGAAAGAGCTTCAGTCGGACTGGAAGTCTCACTTTACATCAGAGAATTCACACAGGAGAGAAGCCATATAAATGCTGGGAGTGTGGAAAGAGCTTCAGTCGGGGCGGAAGTCTCACTTTACATCAGAGAATTCACACAGGAGAGAAACCATATAAATGCTGTGAGTGTGGAAAGAGCTTCAGTGGGTCCGGAGACCTCACTAAACATCATCAAACTCACACAGGGGAGAAGCCGTATAAATGCTTGGAGTGTGGAAAGAGTTTCAGACGGCAGGATCATCTTACAACACATGAACGAACTCACACAGGGGAGAAGCCGTATAAATGCCCAGTGTGTGGTAAGGTCTTCAATACATGTGAAGCCCTCACTGAGCATCATAGATTTCACACAGGGGAGAAGTACTATGAATGCGCAGAGTGTGGAACGAGCTTCATTCGACAGGGAGACCTCACTAAACATCAACGAACTCACACAGGGGAGAAGCCGTATGAATGCTTGGAGTGTGGAAAGAGCTTCAGGCAGAGTGGAAGTCTCACTTTACATCAGAGAATTCATACAGGAGAGAAGCTGTATGAATGCTTGGAGTGTGGAAAGAGCTTCAGACGGCAGGATCATCTTACAGCACATGAACGAACTCACACAGGGGAGAAGCCGTATGAATGCTTGGAGTGTGGAAAGAGCTTCAGTGGGTGCAGAGACCTCACTAAACATCATCGAACTCACACAGGGGAGAAGCCGTATAAATGCTTGGAGTGTGGAAAGAGCTTCAGACGGCAGGATCATCTTGCAGCACATGAACGAACTCACACAGGGGAGAAGCCCTATGAATGCTTGGAGTGTAGAAAGAGCTTCAGTCGCAGTGGAAGTCTCACTTTACATCAGAGAATTCACACAGGTCAAAAGCTGTATAAATGCCCAGAGTGTGGAAAGAGCTTCATGCAGCAGGGATACCTCACTAAACATCAGCGAACTCACACCAGAGTGGAACCATATAAATGCTAGGCATGTGAAAAGATATTAGATTGGAGTGAACACCTCACTTTCCATCAGGGAGCTCACATGGGGAGAAGCCAGATCATGATTTGGAGTGTGGAAAGGTGTTTAGTGTGAGCCTACATCTCCCTGGACATCAAAGTATCTGCACAGTAGAGAAATGACAGAACGACTGAGAAGTTTGAAGGAGCAACAGGCATGCCGTACATTTCATATTCCATTTATTTCACTGGAATCAACTCCTACAGTGGATGAGCTGCAGCCGTGATGGGCAACAGAGCTTCAAGTGACATGTCCTCCTTCTGCCCAGGCCAAGTAGTTCTCAAACATGTTAGCACCAGGACCCACTTTTTGAACAACAATCTATCAGGACTCACTAGAAGTGATGTAATTATCATGGAAGTTTTGTCCTGGCTGGAAGTGGCATCATCAAGCAGGAACGTTTTTAACGCCACCCCCCCCATACGACAAAGTCAAATCTAATTAAGAAAATCAAAAGTTCGTTTGTGGATTTCGTAATGGATTTTAGAAGAGAAATGGAGCAACAGGCCAGAGAATTGTCTGAACAAATTGGGCAAATAAGCTCCTCCCTTGTAAACTCGCAGGAACAGATTATAAACAATAGAGAAGAAAAAAGAATGGATCAGATGTCGGGTGAAGTTAAAGAAGTGGAGTATTTTGAAATGAGACAGGAGACGGAAGAAACAATTGTCATAATAACTAAGAATCTTAAGGAAGAAAAAAAAGGAAATGTTCAGAGAGCAAGCTGTCTCAAGAAGAGGAAGAATTTAAGGATTGAATTCAAGAATAACAGAATGAAAAAGAAGAAAGAAAAACGGGGGGGCAAGAAACTCAACAGATTTAAGAAGAAAAAGAAGAAGTGGAAGAATCAGTCGGAGGAGTAAGAGGGCACACTAATAAGATAAGAGTACAAAGTAAGCAATAAGAAGAAGGTCAAAATGGTTGAACAATAAGTAGAATTTTTTATTTATATTAAATCAATATAGATGTAAATGAAAATTTGAAATATAAACATTGCGGAAATTAAGTGGTATTAAGATAAATATTTTATTAATTATATTAAATTAAAGTAGATGAAAATGGAATTTGGAATATAAGTATTGTGAAAATTAAAGTGGTAAACATATGAAATAAATTGGAACTGCAAATTTGGAAAATAAGTATTGTGTAAAGTAAAGTGGTATTAAGATAAATAAAACGGTTACTTTTTAAAAGATAAGGTAAATAAAATAAATTATTGATGTCAATTTATTTTGAAGAAAATATTAAACCTGTATTTTGGGTTAATAAATATGTGGTGGATAGGCGAAGTATAATATCATTGTAATTGGAGATATTTGTTTTTAGATGTGATATTAGAAATTAAGAAGCAGATAAGAGATTTTATTTTAGAGGTTAGTTCAGTGGTAAGAAGAGTCTATAAGTAAAAATTTGAAGCCTTTTTTGACTGGATAGATATGGAAAATGATATAGAATATGTTAAGAACATAAGAACAGCCCCACTGGATCAGGCCATAGGCCCATCTAGTCCAGCTTCCTGTATCTCACAGCGGCCCACCAAATGCCCCAGGGAGCACACCAGATAACAAGAGACCTCATCCTGGTGCCCTCCCTTGCATCTGGCATTCTGACATAACCCATTTCTAAAATCAGGAGGTTGCGCATACACATCATGGCTTGTACCCTGTAATGGATTTTTCCTCCAGAAACTTGTCCAATCCCCTTTTAAAGGCGCCTAGGCTAGACGCCAGCACCACATCCTGTGGCAAGGAGTTCCACAGATCGACCACACGCTGACTAAAGAAATATTTTCTTTTGTCTGTCCTAACCCGCCCAACACTCAATTTTAGTGGATGTCCCCTGGTTCTGGTATTATGTGAGAGTGTAAAAAGCATCTCCCTATCCACTCTGTTCATCCCTTTCATAATTTTGTATGTCTCAATCATGTCCCCCCTCAGGCGTCTCTTTTCTAGGCTGAAGAGGCCCAAACGCCATAGCCTTTCCTCATAAGGAAGGTGTCCCAGCCCAGTAATCATCTTAGTCACTCTCTTTTGCACCTTTTCCATTTCCACTATGTCTTTTTTGAGATGCGGCGACCAGAACTGGACACAATACTCCAGGTGTGGCCTTACCATCGATTTGTACAATGGCATTATAATATTAGCAGTTTTGTTCTCAATACCCTTCCTAATGATCCCAAGCATAGAATTGGCCTTCTTCACTGCCGCCGCACATTGGGTCGACACTTTCATCGACCTGTCCACCACCACCCCAAGATCTCTCTCCTGATCTGTCACAGACAGCTCAGTACCCATCAGCCTATATGTGAAGTTTTGATTTTTTGCCCCAATGTGCATGACTTTACACTTATTGACATTGAAGCGCATCTGCCATTTTGCTGCCCATTCTGCCATGTTATAAGAGATATTGAAGGGGGTAATACCATTGTAATTGGAGACATTCTTTTTAGATGTGATATTAGAAATTAAAAATTAGATAAGAAAGATTTTATTTCAGAGACTAGTTTATTGGTAAGAAGAGTGTATAAGTAAAAATTTGAAGTTTTTTAATGATGGGATAGATAAGATTAGAGGAAAGATATGGATTGTTTAGTTAAATTATTAACCAGTAGGTTAATGAATATGATAATTTTTATATTGATTAATAATTCTCTTTGGATTAATGTTTGTTGTAATCGATGGCCACCACCCTTATGTGTAACCTATGTAGTCCTAGCCCTAAGTCTATCCAATTTTCCTTACCTGTATCTGTAATAAATAAATAAAGCATTGTAAAAAGAAAAAAAAAGAAAATCAAAAGTTCGGATAAGGTATAAGTTTAAAAAAATAATATAAAATAAAATAACTAAGGAAGGTGTGCCTAACTGGGCACTCTTTGGGCTGTGACCCAAGCAAGGCAACACACCCCAGTGGAACCGCAAAAGTGGGGCAGTTCTGGTCGCCACATCTCAAAAAGGAGATAGTGGAGATGGAAAAGGTGCAAAAGAGAGCAACCAAAATGTGATGTGGATTTGTGAAATGGGATGTGAAAATGATTACTGGGCTGGGGCACCTTCCTTTTGAGGAAAGGCTATGGCTTTGGGCCTCTTCAGGCCAGAAAAGAGGCACCTGAGGGGGGACATGATTGAGACATGCAAAATCATGCAGGAGATGGATAGAGAGGCGTTCTTTTCCCTCTTGCATAACACCAGAACCAGGGGACATCCAAGAAAGCTGAGTGTTGGGAGAGTTAGAACAGATAGAAGAAAATATTTCTTTACCCAGCATGTAATTAGTTTGTGGAACTCTTTGCCACAAGAAGTAGTTATGGCATCTTGCCTGGATGCCTTTAAGAGGGGATTGGACAAATTTCTGGAGGAGAAATTCATTACGGGTTACAAGTCATAGTAGGTATGTGCAAGCTCTTGGTTTTAGAGGCAAACTGCATGTGATTGCCAGACACAGGGGAGGGCACCGGGACGCAGGTTGTGCCTGTTGTCTTGTGTGCTCCCTGGGGGACTTGGTGGGCCACTGTGAGGTTCAGGAAGCTGGATTAGATGGGCCTTTGGCCTTATCCAGCAGGCTCTTCTTATGTTCTTAGGCCCAGGGAGCCCCTCTGGCCAGGCAGATCTCCTGACATGGTGGCAGCAGATTCAGTCGATGAAGGTGTTGCCCCATTTAGATGTGTGTCCAAAGGGGGAAGAAAAGGAAGTGGGAAGGAAATGAGAGTGCTAACCACTAGGCACTACTGTGTAGCAGCGCAATGCTGCTATGGGAAACAACCAAGGCTTCTGGAGCCTTGTTGTTTGGTGGGAGTGCAGAGGCACTGAGAAAGTTTAGACTATAAACAGGAACAGCGAGACGCAGAGCAATGAATGAGCCGGGAGACAGATTTCAGAGGTGCAGAGAGGCTGAGGCTGGAACAGATCTGAGAGAGCCTTGTTCCGCCTCTACCAGGCTTTATTTATTCCTACACATGTTGCAATCCCTTGCAATACAAAGAGGGTTACTGAGGGTTACTTTGCTAGGGAACCGGCTGTCTCTGCCCGGCTCTCCAACTAACCACAACATTCCATTGACTAAGATAAGGGGCATATCTCCATAACATCCTCTTGTTGACAGGCTACTGGGCTTCAGACTTAGCATGATTTCCAAGGCTGCGCCGAGTGTGCTCTTTGCGCAGACGCAGAATGTGCTCTGCCTTGTTGCCAACATACTGAGGCTAAGGCCAGCGCCTCTGCATAAACACTACACTACTGCATGTGGTTGCCAACAGTCTCCCTCTTGATAGATCATCAGAACACTTTTTAACTTGTAGTACTGAAATTGAGAGCTGGCATTCCTTCTGACCTGCCTCTTACCGGTTTTCTGTTTTCATTCCTCCATGATGGGGGGGGGGGAGTGAGGATGTGAAAAAAGAACAAGGACTGTTGGTAGGAGCCCAGAAAAAGGAGGGAGGACAGCAGAGGAGGAAGGGGAGTTTCAGTGTTTTCCTTCTCAGCATAAATACTCTCAAGCCTCAAAGCCTTTCCTTTGCTGCCGCTACTGCTTCACAGATGTGAAGCAGCAAGCAGTGGAGGAAGCCCTCATCCCCACAACTCACAGGAGAGGTCAAACAGTCGCACTCACACTAAGAGCAGTTGTGCCGGGCCAGTGCGCCAGAGGCTCATTGGAGAGTGGGGGCTCCCTGAGGGCCGCATTGAGAGGCCTCGAGGGCCGCATGTTACCCTAGGGAGGGGTTTGGGCACCCTGGATTAAAGGATTAATGGACTGTGGAACCAATGGACTAGCTGACTAATGGACAGAAGGAAGAATGGAAGAAAGCTGTCATGCCCAAGACCTGCAGAGCACGAAGCAGTGGCTGGAGAAACTGCTGGCAGGAGGAAGGAGGACCTCTCCAGGTTGAACAGGCGAGCTACCCTAGGCGATGGGATCCAGCAGTGCTGCAGGGCAGAACTAGGGTCACTGCTGGGGAAAGAAGGGGAGCTAGTTAGCTTAAGGTGGGCATAATTCTCTAGGCAGAGCTTGGATTAGGAATCAGGCAAAACAAATTGGTGCCAGGAGTGGGGTGTGAGCCCAAAGCAATTAGTATCCCCTTGGGATAATAATAGGAGAGCAAAGCAAGGAGGAGAGCAAATGGATCCTTGGCAGATGTGGGAGCCCCTGAATCTCTCCATGAAGGACGCAAGTGAACAGATTAGGAACAGAGATGGATAGAATGGGATTGGGCTGTATGGGAGTTCCAGCAACCAGTGTGGAGAGGATGAGGCAGACCAAGGGGTGGATGGCACAACAAAGAAAACAATGGACAATTAATCAAGGGGACCACTGTGACACCAGGGAGTGGAGCCTATTGGAATAGCAGAAGATCTAGCTAGGAGGTAGGATGTGATGTCATTAGTGGTCCCTTTAAGGGTTAAGACTTGGGCTTTTAGCAGAGGGGGCTGCACAGCTACTGCCATTAGAGGCAAAGAGGTCTCTAGGAATATAAGGAGCCCCTGATGCAGGAAAGGTTTGTGGGTAGTAGGAGGAGGAAAGCTTGAGGAAGCAAGGAGAGACTGGATTGATGGATGGACTTCTGAGGACTACTAGAGACACTGAGATTGGTGTGTGGCTGCCTCACCCAAGACCTGCTGAGGACCAAGGTGCTGCTGTAGTGGCAGGAGGAGCTGCTGGCAGGAGAGGGAGGAAGGAGGACCTCTGCAGGTTGAACAGGAGAGTTACCCTGGTGGTGGGGTCCAGTAGTGCAGAACTAGGGTCATTGTTGGGGGGAAAAGGGAGCTAATTAGCTTAAAGAGGCCGTAATTCTCTAGGTGGGGCTTGGCCTTGGTATCTGGCAAAACACCATAGGCCTGGCACTGAGGCTGAGAATTGGTTCCCTTGGCTGCCTCCTTTACCCAGGAACTAAATTGGCCCCTGGACTGCTGTGAGTTTGGGACAGAAGGTTCCTGGGCAGAACAACCATTGGCTCAGGTGCCTGGGCTGGGGCTGGACGCAGATGACAGCCTGCATTGGGACTGGGAAGCTGGAGAGGATTGGACCCTTAGTTTCTGCACTATGAACCACAGTGGAAGAACTTCAGGTTCTTTTTATGGGGTTGGCCCCAAATGAGACTTCCTGGGAAAGCAATTTTAAAGAGGCACATTTGCAACTGGAAAGCCTCTCCCCCCCCCCCCAATAAGCAGCCCAGGGGAGGGAGGGAGCGAGGGGAGGAAGTGACCCTTTCCCTTGGAGCTGGGTGGGAAGGATGCCCAGGTCAGAGTGGGTTGGTGGCAGCAGGTGGCCCTGCCTGGCAGAGGTGGGAGGAAGGGCATCCAGAACCAGACATGTCCCACCTCCTCCTGGTGGAACCAGAGGCTGAGCTAGAGCCCAATCCTAGCCAAGCTTACCTGGGAGGAAGTCCCATTGACTATAATTGGACTTACTTCTGAGTAATTAATTAATAAAGACAAGTGACGACTCCAAACCTGGCAGTGTTTCTTTTTCTGAAGAATAATATGGTCGTTCCTAGCATTCCAGAGACGTATAGGTCACGTATAGAGTCACGTATAGCTCCTCGTGGTGGAACTAGAGGCGGATCTAGTTGTCAGCGGGGAGAAATTCTGGGTCTCTGCCTGGACTCGCGAGTAGGACTGGCTCTGCCCACCCCGTCAAGGTGCTGTATCCCATGCAGTGAAGCCCCCCCCCCCCGGGCGAGCCTCGGGAACCCCACCTGAGCACCCCCTTCCAAGGTAGCCCGTCCCTGGGAATTCAGTGGGGCTGCCCCCTTCCTCCCTCCCGATGAGAGGGGCCCCGATCCTGTTGCGAATTGCAGAGGGCGCCAGCCTCCTCCCAGGGAAGGTCTGCATCCGACGATGGGGGGGGGGCAGCTGAGTTGGAGAGGTCGGGACGGGGGCGCTGCGAGGCCCCCTGGAGGGGCTCAGGGGAGGGAAAGGGTGAAGCCCACTCGGTGCTGCAGGGACTCAGGGCGGGCACGGAGAGGCTCCCCCCCCCGACTACGGAGTGCCCGCTCCGCGCAGGCGGGGCCGCTGGCCGGGTCTTCCTCCCTCCCTCCCCGCCGCTCCTCCTCTTCCTCCTCGTCTGCAGCCCGCCCGCAGAGTCTCTTCCCGGGGAGGGGACGCCCAGAGCCTGGGTAAGCTGGTGGCATCTCCCGCGTCCGGGGGGGGGGCTGGAGGAGGGGCTGCGCTGAGACCACCGGAGGGGCTGCTGACCTGCGGGGGATCGGTCTGGGGCAGGCGTGGGGGGGGGGAGATCTGGGCCAGTGGAGGCAGCAGCAGATGCAGGGCAGGGGGGCTGAGCGGTGCCCCCTCCCACGGGGGGGATGGGGGGCTACAGGGCTGGGAGCAGAGCCGCCTCTGCAGGGAGATGGGGGCTCCAAAGGCGGGGGGGAGCCTTCTCTCTCCAGCCCTGCGACGCCTACGCGCAGCCCCTCCCCTTATATTCCCGCTGGTCTGGAGACAGCGCTGGAGGGAAGGAGGGGGCGGAGAGGCGGGACACCCCCTTGGAACCGGCCAGGGAAAGGAGGGGAAGGGCTGGAAGGAGAGGCTTCGCGGGGCGCAGGGCCTGGTCCCGATCCCTCCACCAGCCTCGATGTATGTCCGCCTCCCTGCAAGGAAGGACCCGCTGCTGTCCAGAGGCCTCCAGAGGCTTCCTTGCAGGGACCTTCCCTCCCCCCACCTGCCTAGTGCAGGACTGGAGTCCCCCCCAAGCCTGTGACTGTGAACCCCCAGCCCTGAGACCCAGGGGGCACTGGGGAGAAGCCCTGATGGGGGCGCCACTGGGCGGGGGTGTTGGGGGAGAGATCTAGTGAAGAACTCGCCCCCCCCCCCGAAGCCCTTCCTTTTTGAATGCTCCTGATGGGACGAGGGAGGCGGGTCTCCAGCCCTGCCCAGAACATGTCAGCATGTGGACATGGAGCATCATTCCCGGTGCTTCTGCACATGTATTCAGTGGCCCTGATCCGATGGCACCTGCACCACAAACCCCATCGAAAGGCACCAAGGGGAGCCTCATGCAGCATCTTCCTCCCTCTCCTCTTCCTCACAGTAGCTGGAGGACACTGGCAGGTTGTGCACCTTCTTCCTTCCTTGAGGTGGGGCAGAAGCAGCTTCAGTGCAGCCTGCGCAGGTAGGGAAGGGTCATGGGGAGGCTGGTCCCAGGCCAGGCCAGGCCAGGCGCTCTGCTCCCCAGCACCTCTCTGAGGCCCGGAAGGAGTCTGCCTCGCTTTCCTTCCACTGAATCTGCCCTCTAAGGGAGCTGCAAATGCCTTTCACAAACCTTGAACTCTTCCCAGGAATCCCACCCACCTTGCAGGCTGAAGGGGGGGGAATGGATGGTTTCAGGTCCCATAAGATATGGGAAGAAAAGAGCAGGCAAAGGGAAGCGGAGAGGCGGTTCTGGAGTCAGTCGCCATCAGTCACGAAGGCAGCTTGATCTTGGGAACGGGGCCTGCTTCAGCCCAGGCACTTCCTCCATCTGATGTGCAATTTGTGATCCTCTAACCCAGCCAGTGTTGGGGGAACCAGAGGAAGCTGCCTGAGATGAGGGGTGCCTAGCTAGGAGTTGAACTGGAGAAGCTGCCCCAGGACAAGGAATCCAGATTGAAAGGGGCTCAGGGTTGCTTCTGAGCTCCACCTTCTCCCCTTTCAAGGTAGACATTCCAGCAAAGCTGTGCTGTGGCTTTCTTTGCTCCCAGGACAAGTGGGGCAAGTCCTAGAGATACAAACAGGATTTTTAGCCAAGTGGGAGAGGGCAGGAGGCCAAAGAGCAAAGGGATCCTCATCTCTCTGGACAGGTATGATGTCTTCCTCAAGGGTTTTCCAGGCTGGCCATCAGATAGTCACTGAGGGGAGGAAAAATATCTTCTGCTGGACCTGGCTGTGTCTCTAATCCCAGTGGCATCAGGGATACCTCCCAGGTGGGGCTTAGGGAGGGAGATTCCTACCTGGAAGGCTTCCGGAGCCCCACTCCTTCAGAACAGTAAAGCTCTTTTATGCCATCTGGTTAAAGCAGTGGCCCCCTGGTACATTTCCGGAGGATCTCGACAAGGCAAGGCCATGGGCAGGACCCTAGTCTTCACTAGGCAAGTGATCTCTGGGAACTTGATTAGCTCATGGAAATCGTGGCCAGGGGCGGACTTGTGGGGTGACGCTACAGTCTGCCATTCTCATCACTGAGAGCAGGCTTTGAAATGGTGCATTGAAGGTTAATTCAGTTACCTGAGAGACAAGTGTCTTCTTCTTGCAGAGTCCAGTGTCCTTTGAGGAGTTGCCTGTGTCTTTCCACCCAAGAAATAAAACAGAGGCTTGAGCTGGTAAGGTGGGCAGTGGGGAGGGCTGAAAATCTCACTGATATTTTTGTGGGGGGGTGTTCCTGCAGGCAGGCTACAGAGAAAATTCACTTGGTGAAACAGGGTTAGCGTCCCCTTATTTAATTATGTTTTTCTTTAATTTAATTATTTATAATTATTTTATTTTGCTTGATGATGTCACTTCCAGCCATGACATCACTTCTGGTGGGTCCTGGACAGATTGTCATTCTAAAAAGTGGGTCCCAGTGTTAAAAGTTTGGGAACCACTGCCTTAACTCAAAGCCTTAACTGCCTTAACTGCTCCACGCAGGCAGGGCTGCTGGCCGGGTCTTCCTCCCTCCCTTCCCGCCGCTCCTCCTCTTCCTCCTCGTCTGCTGCCCGCCCGCAGAGTCTCCTCCCGGGGAGGGGACGCCCAGAGCCTGGGTAAGCTGGTGGCATCTCTGGCGTCTGGGGGGGGGGCTGGAGGAGGGTCTGCGCTGACAACACCGGAGGGGCTGCTGACCTGGGGGGATTGGTCTGGGGTAGGCATGTGGGGGGATCTGGGCCAGTGGAGGCAGCAGGAGATGCAGGGCAGGGGGGCAGAGCGGTTCCCCCTCCCACCGGTCAGCCCCTCTAACACCCACGCGCAGACCCTCCCCTTATATTCCGGCTGGTCCGGAGACAGCGCGGGAGTGAGGGAGGGAAGGGCTGGCAGGAGAGGCTTCGGAGGGGCGCAGGGCCCGATCCCGATCCTTCCACCAGCATCGATGTATGTCCGCCTCCCTGCAAGGAAAGACCCGCTGCTGTCCAGAGGCCTCCAGAGGCTTCCTTGCAGGGACCCCCCCCACCTGCCCAGTGCAGGACTGGAGTCCCCCAAGCCTGTGACTGTGAATCCCCAGCCCTGAGACCCAGGGGGCACTGGGGAGAAACCCTGATGGGGGCGCCACTGGGCAGGGGGGCTGGGGGAGAGATCAAGTAGAGATCTCCCCCCCATTAGCCTTTCCTTCCTGAATGCTCCAGAGAGAAGAACATGCTCCAGAATGCACAGAGGGAGGCAGGTTTCCAGCCCTGCCCAGAACATGTCAGCATGTGGACATGGAGCATCATTCCTGGTGCTTCTTCGCATGTATAGATATGCCATCAGATATGTTCTTTGGCTTATGTTATGAGCCTGTTCTATTATGGCAACATGATGTGTAATCCACCTGAATTCAGAAACTTTGTAACTTTCCATGCCTTGAGGGAAGGCCACACGTATGCCGCAAAATGTAACGCATCCAATGGACATTGCACAAAGCAATGTATCCCCCAGGTATAAAGGAGCACACCCAGAGTGCTCTGGGCTCTAATATGCTTTGAGGCAGGAGTCCTGTGGGGGCCCATCCCATTCCACTGAATGAACCAGCCTGCAAGCTTCACTCCTGGTTCCCAGCATTATTGAGTTGCGCCCTTTGACCTTGCAACAAAGGAATCCAGATTGAAAGGGGACTCAGGTTGGGTCTGAGCTCCACCTTCTCTCCCTTTCAAGGCCATTGCTGTGGCTGTGACTTTCTTTGCTCCCAAGACAAGCGGGGCAAGGCCTGGAGATACAAACAGGATTTTTAGCCAAGCAGGAGGGAGCAGGAGGCCAAAGAACAAACTGATCTTCACCTGTCTGGACAGGTATGATCCCTTCCTCAAGGGTTTTTCAGGCTTGCCATCAGATAGTCACTGAGTGGAAGAAAAATACCTTCTGCTTGACCTGGCTGTGTCTCTAATCCCAGGGGCATCAGGGATACCTCCCAGGTGGGGCTTAGGGAGGGAGACTCCTACCTGGAAGCCTTCCAGAGCCCCACTCCATGAAAACAACAAAGCTCTTTTGTGCCATTTGGTTAAAGGAGTGGCCCCCTTGTACTTTTCTGGAGGATCCCCACAAGGCAAGGCAAGGCGGACTTCTGGGGTGATGCTACAGTCTGCCATTCTCATCACTGGGAGCATGCTTTGAAATGGTGAGTTGAAGGGTGATTCAGTTACCTGAGGGAGACAAGTGTCTTCTTCTTCCAGAGTCTGGTGTCCTTTGAGGAGTTGGCTGTGTCTTTCTCCGAAGAGAAGTGGGCTCATTTGGATCCAGACCAAGAACATCTCCCCAGAAAGTCATGGAGGCGAATGTGGGGGACGTGGCTTCGCTAGGTAAGGCTCCCTCTTTCCCTGGGTTGACAGAAGCCCCTGACAGTTCAGAGTCACTTTGGATCACTTATGGCACTGCTGTTCCATTTGTGCCTCTTGCCAGACAACGCAATGGCCTCTGTTTCTGGCCTGTGAGGCCTTTTTCTTCTTCTTGAAAGCTTTGTGCATCCTGCCTTAAAAGTGGGAGAATTGGCAGGGCGTCTGACTGCCATTAAATACCAATACACAATGGCACAACTGTAGAGCAAGTTGACTCATGTGTTGTGACCAGACTCAGGTGTGTTCCCTGAGGTGTGAGCCCAACTCAGATCAGAGCCCAGATCAAACTCCATTTGAATGTCAGGAGTAAGCAGGTGTCTGGGAGAAATGGGGGGCAGGGCTTATAAAGAAATCCTATTTGGATCTACTCAGAGGTAAGTCTCCTTGTGGCCGGATCCCAGGCAAAAGTGCACAGGATTGTAGCCTCAGTCAATAGTGTGAACATCCTGGCCTGTGGATCTATTCTGAACTGTGACCACCAGTTCCCAAGTGGCAACTTTACTGCTCAGGCCTGTGCTTTTTCATGGCAGGTAGGCAGGCAGCTTCAGACGTGCGCGCATGGGCACATGGACGCATGTCTCCTGCACACCTTAAATATGTATTTCATCACCTTAAAGGTGTCTATACTACTTCTCCTGCCTCAGTTTTAATACATTTTTTTGTTGTTGGGGGAAGACAAACTGCTGCTATCTTCTTTTCCACTGCTTTGGTTCACCCCTTAGTTAGTTTGTACTTTAATCAACTGTTTGTATTTGAACCCTGCGTCTGTCTGGTACGGGAAGGGCAGTGGAGTGCAGTCACATTCCCTTGCTCTGCGGGTGCTGCCCTGAGAGTGATTTTGAGAGGAACTCCGGAGGTTCAGTATTTTTCTAGGAGGAGGTTCTGGCTCCTCCCTCTGGCTAGACAGATCTCCTGGGCTGGTGGCAGCAGATTCAACTGAGGAAGGTGTTGCCCTATTCAGGTGTGTGTGCAAATGGGAAAGAAAAGGAAGCAGAAAGGGAATGAGGGTACTAGCCACTAGGCACTACTGCATGTCCTTGCTGCCAGCCTCCCTCTTGACCCTGATAGTTCATCAGAACACTTTTATCTTGGGTTACTGAAAGAGTTGGCATTTCTTTTCTGCCTCTTACTGGTTTACTATCTTCATCCCTCCAGATGATGTGGGGGAAACTGAGGATGTGAGAGAAGAACATGGAGCATTGGAAAGAGCCCAGCAAAAGGAGGGAGGACAGCAGAGGACAGAAGCAGAGGAGGAAGGGGAGTCTCAGTGGTTTCCTTCACGGCCTAAATACTCCCCTGCACCTCGGAGAACTCAAGCAGAGGAGAAGCCGTATGAATGCTCAGAATGTGGAAAGAGCTTCAATCACAGACGAATCCTGAGCATACATCAACGAACTCACACAGGGGAGAAGCCCTATGAATGCTTGGAGTGTGGAAAGAGATTCAGTCAGAGTGTACACCTCACTGCACATCAACGAACTCACACAGGGGAGAAACCGTATGAATGCTTGGTGTGTGGAAAGAGCTTCAGTCACAGTGGAAATCTCGCTAAACATCAGAGAATTCACACAGGGGAGAAGCCTTATGAATGCTTGGAGTGTGGAAAGAGCTTCAGTCACAGTAGAAGTCTCACTTTACATCAGAGAATTCACACAGGGGAGAAGCCATATGAATGCTCAGAATGTGGAAAGAGCTTCAGTCACAGACAAACCCTGAGCGAACATCAACGAACTCACACAGGGGAGAAGCCCTATGAATGCTTGGAGTGTGGAAAGAGCTTCAGTCACAGTGGAAGTCTCACTTTACATCAGAGAATTCACACAGGAGAGAAGCCCTATGAATGCTTGGAGTGTGGAAAGAGCTTCAGTCACAGTAGAAGTCTCACTTTACATCAGAGAATTCACACAGGAGAGAAGCCCTATGAATGCTTGGAGTGTGGAAAGGTCTTCAGTCACAGTGGAAGTCTCACTTTACATCAGAGAATTCACACAGGGGAGAAGCCCTATGAATGCTTGGAGTGTGGAAAGAACTTCAGTCGGAATGGAAGTCTCACTTTACATCAGAGAATTCACACAGGGGAGAAGCCATATGAATGTGCAGAGTGTGGAAAGAGCTTCACTCGGAGTGGAAATCTAACTTTGCATCAGAGAATTCACACAGGAGAGAAGCCCTATGAATGCTTGGAGTGTGGAAAGAGCTTCAGTCGGAGCGGAAATCTCCGTCTACATCAACGATTTCACACGGGGGAAAAGCCCTATGAATGCGCAGAGTGTGGAACGAGCTTCATTCAGCAGGGAGACCTCACTAAACATCAACAAACTCACACAGGGGAGAAACCATATAAATGCTGGGAGTGTGGAAAGAGCTTCAGTCAAAGTGGAAACCTCACTTTACATCAGAGAATTCACACAGGAGAGAAGCCGTATAAATGCTGGGAGTGTGGAAAGAGCTTCAGTCAAAGCGGAAACCTCACTTTACATCAGAGAATTCACACAGGAGAGAAGCCATATAAATGCTTGGAGTGTGGAAAGACTTTCGGTCAGCATGGACACCTCCGTGTACATCAACGAATACATATAGAGGAGAAGCCATTTAAATGCTTAGAATGTGGAAGGAGCTTCATTGATAACAGCAGACTCACTACACATCAGAGGAGACACACAGGGGAGAAGGCATATAAATGCTTGGAGTGTGGAAAGAGCTTCAGTCAGCAGGGAGACCTCACTAAACATCAACGAACTCACACAGGGGAAATGCCATATAAATGCTTGGAGTGTGGAAAGTATTTCAGGCAGAGTAGAAGCCTTACTGTACATCAGAGAATTCACACAAGGTAGCTTCAGTGGTAGTGGATAGCTTTCTAAACATGAACGAACTCACACAGGGGAGAAGCCCTCCTAGGGTAAAATCTCTCTGCTAGGGTGGAGAGAGCACCTCACTTTCCTTCGGAGAGCTCACATGGCGATCAGTGCTTGGAGTGTGGAAAGATGTTCAGTGTGAGCCTATATCTCCCTAGACATCAAAGTATCCACAGAGTGGAGAAATGATAGAACTACTGAGAAGGAGCATCAAGGATGCTGTACATTTCATATTGCATGTTGTTGACTGGAGCCAAATCCTGCGGTGGATGAGCTGCAGCCGTGATGGGCAACAGAGCTCCAGGTGATATGTCCTCCTTCTGCCCTGACCAAGTGGTTCTCAAACATTTTAGCACCGGGTCCCACTTTTTAGAACAACAGTATCAGGACTCACCAGAACTGATGTAATTAACAGGGAAGATTTGTTATGGCTAGAAGTGACATCATCAAGCAGGAAAATTTTTAACCCCCCCCCCCCATGACAAAATCAAATCTAAGTACTGACTGTGAACAATCAATTGAAATAACCCACTACCTTCGGACCAGCGAATAACCACTACCTTCGGATCTCAATTTTTTCTTGGAGGATTCTGTTATATTGCAAGCCTTATTAGCTTCCACTGATCCTAACACCATTTTTCAGATAGCCACATTTATCTCACAAATTGTGGCGTCTAATTTGAAGCGTGCCCCCATTTCTTTGAAGTCTCTAAATTCTGGGAGTTAATTGCAAGTTGGTATGTTGTAAGTAAACGAACTTTTAGTTGTATGAAAGTGTTTAATGATTTCTTAACTGTATGCCAATAAAGGTACTGAAACTGAAACTGAACTGAAACGGAAATCTAAGTAAGGATATTAAAAGTTCGGAATAAGTTTTAAAAAATTAAATAAAATACAGAAGAAGCCTCCCAACTTTCCCCAAACATCCCAATGGCTACAATCCTATCAAAAGTTATTTGGGAGTTAAGCCCCCCCCCCCCAATAGCACTGTTAAAAGCATATACAGAGCAGCCTGTTAAATGGATGGATCTGTCACATTTCCCCAAATGCATCACATACCATCAAGTGTGACACATTAAAGGTAAAGAGAGATAGGAGCAGTGTAGTTGAGAATGCTGCTTTGTTTTAGAACTGATGTGGCTGGTAAGTGATGCAATCACTGCCTTTTGAGGATGTGTAAACTTCTCCTTTTGTGTAATAAACCAGAAATATAGTTTTGGTTTGGTCTTGTGTTTGGTCTTGAGAACTAAGGAATGGAGCTAGATATGCAGCCTAGCTGGTTTGTCTTGCAGAAGTCCAGAGCCTTGAGGGACTCCCTCTTAAGGGAGAGGGAGAGGGAGCTGAGAGAGTGCAAGATGCAGTGTAGCCTGTAGGTCCTCGGAGTCCCTGAGCTGAGGGGGCGGGTAATCAGGCCAGTGGCCATTGTACCAAGATTCAGCAATTGTTTCCTTTTATCTGGCTAAGAACTACTGTCTGCAGATAAGTCTTGCCCCCTTGAGATTTCATCAAATGGAAGAACTGCTGAGATCCGTAGGCCTGGCACTTAAGCTGACGTCACTTCCCTGGGGTGCACTGTTTACCCAGGAACTAAATTGGGCCCATAAGCCCCTGGACCACTGTGAGTTTGGGACAGTGCGGGTCAACAACATCCATCGGCTCAGGTGGCTGGGTTGAGGGCTGGACGCATATGTCAGGCTGCATTGCTGCTGGAAGGTTGGATAGCATTGGGCCCTTAGTTATTCACCATTAACCATAGTGTGAGAACTTTAGAAGTCATCTTTTCTTATGGGGTTGGGCCCAAATGAGACCTTCCTAGGAAAGCAATTTTAAGGAGGCACATTCCCAACTGGAAAGCCTCTTTTTTCAGAATAAGCAGCCCAGGGGAGGGAGAGACAGAGGGGAGGAGGAAACCCTTTCCTGTGAAGCCATTTTTCCTGCTGAGGTTGCCCCACAATTGGCTAGTTGTGGCTCTTGCAAACAGCCTTATTAAGGTTGAAGGTACAATGTTGATACTATCTTGTGTGATGAAGCTACTTTTAATCCTCCCTGACTGTTTGTGGTGGGCCTGGGGCAGGGGAGCAGAGCACCAACGTTCTGGGTGATTGTCATGTGGCATCCACTTCAGACAGGACAGTGCAGGGGTTGGGGTGTCAACCAAGGAGCCCTGGGGTTCAAATCCCCCCCCCCCCCAAGCAGGATGCTCACAAGATGAGCCTTCAGTCAGCCAACCCCTCTGGGCCTACACTACCAATTGAAGCAGTAGAGAGGGGAGGGGGGAGAATGTCTGCCAAGCTGAGCTCCATGGAGTTGGGGGGCGGGGGTGCAGGGCCCATGCAAAGTGGTGATGCAGGGCCCACAAGCTGGGAGCCAGACAAGAGAGGGACTTCCCAGCACACCCCTCAGGAAGGTCCCACAGAACCCAGTTTGTATCCAGCTGCTTTGGACATGTGTTCCTCTGGGAAACAGTCCTTGGCCATCTGCCCCCAATAAGAAGGAGTTGGGGCCCTGGGCTCAAAACGGGTTGGTGCCCCTCCAAGCGCTGCGCCTCTTGCAGGGGAGTCTCGGGCTGCGCTGCTGGGCACCCCCTTTCCCGGAGCCTGTCCCTGGGGACCCGGTGCCTCCCTCCCGAGGAGAGGGGCCCTGATCCTGATGGGACTAGTAGAGGGCGCCAGTCTCGTCCCAAGGAAGGTCCTCGTCCGACGATCCGGAGGGGGGGGGCAGCTGGACTGGACAGCCCCGGGAGGGGCCCAGGGTACGGAAGGGGGTGAAGCCCCCCCGGGTGCTGCAGGGGCCCTGACCAGGCTGGGAGATGCTTCGCCTCCGGAGTGCCCGATCCGCAGCAAGTAGGACTGCCCTGGCCGGGTCTTGTCCCTCCCTGCGCGCAGGCCCCTCCCCTCCCCTCCCTCCGCCCCCGTCCCTCCTCTGCTCCGCTGCCGGCTGCTCCAAGGTTTCCGGGCGCTTGGGGGTTCGTGGCCCACAAAGGTAAGGGGCAGCATCTCCCCCTGCTGGGGGGGGGGCGGAGGGGCTGCGGCTGCGCGCAAGGGGGGAGGGTCCCCGCTGCTGTGAATGGGGGGATCTCGGTCAGGGGAGGCAGCCAGGAGTGATCAGCGCCCCTTCCCTTCCCACGTGGTGGGGGGCCGGGGAAGTGCCTGGCTTGGGCAAGGAGAGACCAGGGTGGGTGCTGCGGAGGGGAGCATCTTCCCTGCACCCGCAGCCCCCACGTGCAGCCCTCCCTGGTCTTTGTCTGCGAGCTGGAGGAAGCCCAGGCTGGGGGGCGGGACCCTCTTCGGAGCAGGAAGAGGGCTTTGGGGGCAGGACCTGATCCCCGGTCCCGATCCCTCTCCTGACTTTCTTCTGCCACTCACGCTGGCACAGAGCCAGAGGCCTCCAGAGGCTTCCTTGCAGGGACCCCCCTCCTGCCCCAGTGCAGGACTGGAGTCCCCCAGGCAGTTCCTGGTGGCCTGTGACTGAACCCCCAGCCCTGAGACCCAGGGGGCACGGGAGGGGGGGGAGAAGCCCTGATGGGAACGCCAAAGGGCTGTGGGGGGGGAGCTCTCCACTTGGGCCCCCCAGGAGCCTTTTTCTTCCTTCCTGAAGGCTCCTGAGGGACAAAGGGAGGCAGGTCTCCAGCCCCGCCCAGAACATGTCAGCATGTGGACCTGGAGCATCATTCCCGGTGCTTCTGTGCCTGTATTGAGTGACCCACATCAAATGGAACCTGCACCATAAACCCCGCCTGAAGGCAACATGGGGAACCTCATGAAGCATCTTCCTCCCTTTCCTCCCAACAGCGCTGCAGGTCCTCCTCCTCTTTGCTGCTTCCGCTCTCGCAGCCCTCCCCGCCACCATAATGGAAGCTCCTCTGCCCCGGAGTATTCTGGGACTCGTAGTCCGGCTCTCACCTCACCTTGCTGCATCATCGGGGGGGGGGGGTTAATTGGGCAAGCAATCCCTGGTTTTTTTTAAAGCAGTCCCCTCTGTTGCTACCACACACGTGTGTGTGTGTGTGTGTGTGTGTGTGTGTGTGTGAGAGAGTGAGTGAGTGAGAGAGCTCCACCCCCATCTCCACCTTACTGCTGGTGTTCTGGATACAGAGATTTTTCCCCCCCCTTCCCCACTTCAACCTCTTTGCAGGCTCAGTGGCTCCAGGAACTTTACTGTTCCTTGCAAGGGGAACCTAAGAACATAAGAACATAAGAACAGCCCCACTGGATCAGGCCATAGGCCCCTCTAATCCAGCTTCCTGTATCTCACAGCGGCCCACCAAATGCCCCAGGGAGCACACCAGATAACAAGAGACCTCATCCTGGTGCCCTCCCCTACATCTGGCATTCTAACTTAACCCATTCCTAAAATCAGGAGGTTGCGCATACACATCATGGCTTGTACCCCATAATGGATTTTTCCTCCAGAAACTCGTCCAATCCCCTTTTAAAGGCGTCTAGGCTAGACGCCAGCACCACATCCTGTGGCAAGGAGTTCCACAGACCGACCACGCGCTGAGTAAACAAATATTTTCTTTTGTCTGTCCTAACCCGCCCAACACTCAATTTTAGTGGATGTCCCCTGGTTCTGGTATTATGTGAGAGTGTAAAGAGCATCTCCCTATCCACTCTGTCCATCCCCTGCATAATTTTGTATGTCTCAATCATGTCCCCCCTCAAGCGTCTCTTTTCTAGGCTGAAGAGGCCCAAACGCCGTAGCCTTTCCTCATAAGGAAGGTGCCCCAGCCCCGTAATCATCTTAGTCGCTCTCTTTTGCACCTTTTCCATTTCCACTATGTCTTTTTTGAGATGCGGCGACCACAACTGGACACAATACTCCAGGTGTGGCCTTACCATCGATTTGTACAACGGCATTATAATACTAACCGTTTTGTTCTCAATACCCTTCCTAATGATCCCAAGCATAGAATTGGCCTTCTTCACTGCCGCCGCACATTGGGTCGACACTTTCATCGACCTGTCCACCACCACCCCAAGATCTCTCTCCTGATCTGTCACAGACAGCTCAGAACCCATCAGCCTATATCTAAAGTTTTGATTTTTTGCCCCAATGTGCATGACTTTACACTTACTGACATTGAAGCGCATCTGCCATTTTGCTGCCCATTCTGCCAGTCTGGAGAGATCCTTCTGTTGCTCCTCACAATCACTTCTGGTCTTTACCACTCGGAAAAGTTTGGTGTCGTCTGCAAACTTAGCCACTTCACTGCTCAACCCTGTCTCCAGGTCATTTATGAAGAGGTTGAAAAGCACCGGTCCCAGGACAGATCCTTGGGGCACACCGCTTTTCACCTCTCTCCATTGTGAAAATTGCCCATTGACACCCACTCTCTGCTTCCTGGCCTCCAACCAGTTCTCAATCCAGGAGAGGACCTGTCCTCTAATTCCCTGACTGTGGAGTTTTTTCAGTAGCCTTTGGTGAGGGACCGTGTCAAACGCCTTCTGAAAGTCCAGATATATAATGTCCACGGGTTCTCCCGCATCCACATGCCTGTTGACCTTTTCAAAGAATTCTATAAGGTTTGTGAGGCAAGACTTACCCTTACAGAAGCCATGCTGACTCTCCCTCAGCAAGGCCTGTTCGTCTATGTGTTTTGAGATCCTATCTTTGATGAGGCATTCCATCATCTTACCCGGTATGGATGTTAGGCTGACCGGCCTATAGTTTCCCGGGTCCCCCCTCTTTCCCTTTTTAACAATAGGCGTGACATTTGCTATCCTCCAATCTTCTGGCACCGTGGCCGTTTTGAGGGACAAGTTGCATACCTTAGTCAAGAGATCTGCAACTTCATTCTTCAATTCCTTAATAACCCTTGGGTGGATGCCATCAGGGCCCGGTGACTTATTGATCTTTAATAATAACCTCTTCCAGGGCTCCAGACACCTGGAGGGAGACACCATCGCAGGACGAAGGAGTCAAAAGGGTGTGTGACTGTCAGTCCCCCCCCCCCACCTTGTTGTTGAGACAAATCCACAGATAAAAAATCCTTGGATTAATAGGCCCTGACTAGGCATGTATGTCTCTTAATAATGATATTTATTAAGAACATAAGAACAGCCCCACTGGATCAGGCCATAGGCCCATCTAGTCCAGCTTCCTGTATCTCACAGCGGCCCACCAAATGCCCCAGGGAGCACACCAGACAACAAGAGACCTCATCCTGGTGCCCTCCCCTGCATCTGGCATTATTTATTTGGCCCCCCCTCCTCCCCAGAAAGCTCTTCATTAACCCTGCCAAGTATGTATGTATGTATGTATGTATGTATGTATGTACATTGGGGCAAAAAAAATCAAAACTTTACATATAGGCTTTCAGACCTCATTGATAAATAAATAGTTTCAGACTTCATTGATAAATTAAAGATCAATAAGTCACCGGGCCCTGATGGCATCCACCCAAGAGTTATTAAGGAATTGAAGAATGAAGTTGCTGATCTCTTGACTAAAATATGCAACTTGTCCCTCAAAATGGCCACGGTGCCAGAAGATTGGAGGATAGCAAATGTCACGCCTATCTTTAAAAAGGGAAAGAGGGGGGACCCGTGAAACTATAGGCCGGTCAGCCTAACATCTATACCAGATAAGATGGTGGAATGCCTCATCAAAGATAGAATCTCAAAACACATAGACGAACAGGCCTTGCAGAGGGAGAGTCAGCATGGCTTCTGTAAGGGTAAGTCTTGCCTCACGAACCTTATAGAATTCTTTGAAAAGATTAACAGGCATGTGGATGTGGGAGAACCCGTGGACATTATATATCTGGACTTTTAGAAGGCGTTCGAAATGGTCCCTCACCAAAGGCTACTGATACCAAAGTCATGCACATTGAGGCAAAAAAATCAAAACTTTAGATATAGGCTGATGGGTTCTGAGCTGTCTGTGACTGATGAGGAGAGAGATCTTGGGTTGGTGGTGGACAGGTCGATGAAAGTTTCGACCCAGTGTGCGGCGGCAGTGAAGAAGGCCAATTCTATGCTTGGGATCATTAGGAAAGGTATTGAGAACAAAACGGCTAATATTATAATGCCATTGTACAAATCGATGGTAAGGCTACACCTGGAGTATTGTGTCCAGTTCTGGTCGCCGCATCTCAAAAAAGACATAGTGGAAATGGAAAAGGTGCAAAAGAGAGAGACTAAGATGATTACAGGGCTGGGGCACCTTCCTTATGAGGAAAGGCTACGGCATTTGGGCCTCTTCAGCCTAGAAAAGAGACGCCTGAGGGGGGACATGATTGAGACATACAAAATTATGCAGGGGATGGACAGAGTGGATAGAGAGATGCTCTTTACACTCTCACATAACACCAGAACCAGGGGACATTTGCTAAAATTGAGTGTCGGGAGAGTTAGAACAGACAAAAGAAAATATTTCTTTACTATGCGTGTGGTTGGTCTTTGGAACTTCTTGCCACAGGATGTGGTGATGGTGTCTGGCCTGGATGCGTTTAAAAGGGGATTGGACAAGTTTCTGGAGGAAAAATCCATTACGGGTTACAAGCCATGATGTTCATGTACAAACTCCTGATTTTAGAAATGGGCTATGCCAGATGCAAGGGAGGGCACCAGAATGAGGTCTCTTGTTATCTGGTGTGCTCC
The DNA here is from genome assembly GCF_035046505.1 of Tiliqua scincoides. Taxonomy (NCBI): domain Eukaryota; kingdom Metazoa; phylum Chordata; class Lepidosauria; order Squamata; family Scincidae; genus Tiliqua; species Tiliqua scincoides. The sequence goes on along the minus strand of NC_089833.1, from coordinate 6,930,126 downwards.
CTGGGGCATTTGGTGGGCCGCTGTGAGATACAGGAAGCTGGACTAGATGGGCCTATGGCCTGATCCAGTGGGGCTGTTCTTATGTTCTTAAGTTCTTATGTAATTTTGTTCTGGTCATCCCAACCCCAGATAGTGGCCAAGACTGGTGCTAAGTAGCATATACGAAGATCTTGGTATGGTGTGCAATGTAATAACATGTGGGAAAGAGTTTCTAAATTTCCCTGCCTACATGGGCAAACTCTGTCTGCAGCTGGGGTGCCTCTAGATCTGCCAAATAACTGCTCAGGTGGGATGACATTGCATCGCTTGGGTAAACGCCTTCCGTTCTTGGGGGCGTTTATGCAGATAATGGGGAAAAACTGTAACCACTGTAACCCCTTTCTACCCCTCTTTCTACTCCATCCCCCTCTTCCTTGTGAAATCCAAGGAGTGGTGGAGAATGACAAGGAGGCAGAGTTGGCCCCTTCCCTAATATACCTGAGGCATCTGTCTCAGTCTGTCTCATGGATGGGCCGGCTCCCAGAATTTAAACCATGTTGTTTCCCTCCTCCTATTATATGCAACTTCAGCACTGCATCTCATTAGCGTACTACTTACCCAGAAAGCAGGCCACGTTCAGATGTCTACCATCATATGGCCTTGTGTGGATGTCTTGGGATTGGAATATCCTGAACCACACAAGTCCCTGTAATGCGCTCAGCTAAATGCATTCCTTGTAGGGGGCAGCAGTTTGAGGGGAATGACCCTAGTTGGCTGTATGGTGTTGCAGTCCAGCTTTGATGCAGATCTGAAACCAGTGAAGCTTCTGATGCATTTCGACTGGTGCTCTTTGTCCTCCTCTCAGTCCAGTGAGCCTTTCAGCTCAACAGAGGGGCTTCTTTCTCCCCATTCTCCAGCATGGGTGATCTTTGGCTGCCAGCATGCAGGGCAAGCGCAATGTTTTAGGGTGATTTGAAGTATGGAATGGGGGAGGGATAGAAGTGAACATGATATACAGCTTCGTACCTGCTTTATTTTTTACTTTTAGACAGTTTATGTGCTTGTATATGTATATATGTTAATAATTTTCAAATAAATAGGAAAGCATTTTAAACACACAAATTGTTAACTGGAAAGCCTATTTTTTCCCCCAAGAATATTCAGTCCAGGTGTGCCTTTTTTTTTTCCTTAAACTTGCCTGGGCATTTAACTTATTGGGAAGTTAATATGGGGTTTTTGGTTATTTGTTGGCACCTCTAATATATAGAGTGCTATTTTCATTGATAATGAAAGATGCTATGTTTCTTTAACATAGAAAAATGAACATTTAAAGAGGTTTTAAGGCCACTAGACTGGGGTGTGGCTTCAAAACACGTTATGAAATAAAAAAAAACTTAATAACTTATGACTTTAAATGATATAATGACTGCTGCTAATGAATATAATAATTAATAGTTGCAGTCTTGAAAAATATATAAACTTAAAGGTGCTATAAAATTTAAAAACTGTTACAACAACTTCAACTTATGGGGAAAAAAGGGGTTTGGAAATTTTTTTTGGAAACTTACTAAACTTAAAATGGCTGGTGGTTGCTGTCTTAAAGGGCGTGGAATAAAAAACACTGAAAAACAATGGCTATGGTTTGCGTAGCATTTCATAGCTTACTATTAATTGTTGGTGTTTTATAAAATCTTTTTACTAATGACCGTGGTTATGATGCTTTTTTCATCTTTAATTGGGAAATGAGACTGTTTTCTTAAAGGCACTGGACAAAACTAAAAAAGCAGTGCTGCTGCTATTTTTGGGCAAACATTTATAAACTTATAAAATGGTGTGTTTTCTTATTGGCTTCTTTTTTCTAAACTTACGTGGCAATATGATAACATATGCCAAACTTAAAATTGCTGTTGGCTAATAATTACATTTAGTTTTTTTTATAATTATTGGTTTGACTAATATCTTAGCTAATTAATAAAAAAAGGGCGTGACTAACTTAAAGGGAAATTTGCCTGTGTTACTAAGACAAGCCTAAAATTTTGAGGATGGCTTTTTAATAGGGCAACATATTCTTTGTGAGGTTGGATGGAAAATTAAAACCACTCAAGAATATGTATTTGGGTGTCTTTTTTGCAGGATTTTGACCTTTCTTAAAGTGGTCAAACAATAGTTTTATTGGAACATATCTAATTGATATGTTTTTAACAATTGTGGCAATTGTTGCTCTTAAATATTACAATTACATCAAATTTAATTATTTAATATGCTTTGGGCTGTTTGACATGCTCTAAGGCAATTTTGTCAATATTTTGGGCTTTTGAAATAACTAAAATTTACAGGGCTATCCTGCATTTTATGCAGGAGTTAAAACTTAAAATTTACTTTAGGGACTTCTTACTATAAGATTTTTCTTAAGGTGGTATTTATTTACTATACTTTATAAATCTTTGGCATATATTAATGATGCCAAAATCTTTAAATGCAATCTGTACCTTTTTTTTGGCACAAAATAAAGGGGAATTTACTATTTTTTGAGGGCTTGCCTGTGGCGTTGTACCACAGGGCAAATCATGGTTTTTTATTCTGATAAACTAATACACAAAAAAAGGAGGCTAACACAAGGTTGGGCTGTTAGACTTACTTTAAAGGAAAACTTGCTAATAATTCTTTTGGTCCTTCCTTTAAGGTGGTTGACGCTTATGGAGCCATACTGCATTTTGTGCAGTAGTTAGGGGCTTCCAATCATAGGGAACTAAATAAATCATGGTTCCTCTTGTTCTGATGGAACTGAGGCAGAAAAAGGAGGAGGGGAAAAAGCACGGTGAATTTCTTTAAACTGTTCTTTTTGTTCTACCTGCAAAGCACAGCGTTTAAAAGTGCTTCTCTTGGAATACCGAGGGCACTGTTGTTCCTGTGGAGGTTCAGTTTGGTTTTGTCCATTTGGTGATAGTTTGTTACCCATATTTGCCTATTGGTGGAGTTCTTTTCTTTTACTCTTACTAAGTTGGTACAGAGGGGAGACAAATACAAGCTGACAGAAAAGGGCTTTTAAGAGCACCTGGAGGAACACAGAGGAGTGCTTTTCTCTTGCCCTGGTGGCTTGGGCTGAGGAGCACAGTTTTAGATAAGAGAACAAAGGTATTTCTTCTAATTGCTTTGCAACTCTGTTTACAGAGCAAAAGTTTGGATGGTAAATTAAGTCTGTGACCTCTTAGAAGGAAACAAGGTGCTCAGCTTTATAGAAAAGTGTGTAGCCGGAGGCTTGTACTATTTTAATACTTACCTAAGTACTTATGCTTACCATTTGGATCTCGAAAGATAAATGAGCTCTTAACCCTCGCAGAGCATGATAAGCTGTTTTCTTGGCCCCACGTGCTGAGCGCCAGATGTAGCAGCGCAAGATGCTGCTTTGGGGAGCACCCAAGGCTTTTGGGGGCCTTGGTGCTTGGTGGGAGACACTCAAGACTGTATCTTGTTGCCTGAGGGAGAGTGCTAAAGCAGAAGTTTGAAAGTTAGAACTGAAGCAGCAAATAGTCAGAGCAATGGGAGACACAGCACACATTCATTCTTCAGGGTTGATGCAGGGAGAGTGCAGCCGGAAGCAGGATGGGGTGAAATCAAGAGAGAAGTGTCCTCCCCCCCTCCCCGGCTCCTGACCCACCTTTTTATTAAGTCTCAAAACACATGATACAAAGCTACGTAATAGGGGAAATTTCCAAGACGGTGCTAAAATTCACACTGGCTGTAACCAGCCGGTTCTCTAGCTTAACCACAAACACATTCCATAGATATGATTCTTCATAACATCTTCAAGGCTAGCTCATCTTATTTACAGGCTACAGAGCTTCAGAATTAGCATGTCACCAAGGCCGAGCCGAGTTTGCTCTTGCGCATGTGCAAAGTGTGCTTTGCTTCATTGCCAACATACCAAGGCTAAAACTAGCGATTTCGCATAAACACTACAGGAGAGAAGTCCATTACAAGGAGAGGCCCTCTGAGGTCAGCTCTGGAGCCTTCTCTCTCTGCCCTGAGTCCTGGAGGCATTCAGATGAGGTCAAGCCACAAGGGTGGAGAAGGACCTTCCAGGGAATCTCAGGGGTGGTTTCAAGGTGCAGCAGAAGGAGGTGGCCAAACCTGGGTTGGCAGGTGGAGGAGCCACTTGGGGCTGCTGGTGGAACCCTGAGGCTGCTCCCCTGGCACCAAGGCTGGCTGCCTGGAGGTGACTGGTCATCAGTGGGGAGAAGCTGCCAGGGAAGAGGAGAGGCCTTCCAGGTGCAGCTGCCTCTCTGGCAGGGGAGCCCCCCCCCCCAGGCTGTCCTCCTGGGCTTCTCCTTTCCCAGGTCTCTGTCCCTGGGCTCTCAGGCTGCAGTTCTAGCCACACTTTCTTGGGAGTAAGCTGCACTGACTCTAATGGGACTGACTTCTGAGTAGACAGGCATAGGAGTGGACTCTCAGGTTGCAGTCCTAGTCGCACTTTCCGGGGAGTAAGCTGTATTGTCTCTAATTGGGCTTCCTTCTGAGTAGACAGGTCCAGGGGACAGACTGGGCTCCCAGTGCGGCTGCCTTCCTTCCTCCCGAGGATAGGGCCCCGATCCCATTGTATTCGGAGCGGGTGCCAGCCTTGAGGTGGGGGGGAGTGGCTCAGCTGGAGGGGTAGGGATGGGGTGTGGGAAGACCCGGGGGAGGGCAGTGGGTGAGTGACGCGCCCCGGCCCTGGCAAGGAGACCCCCGCCCTCATTCCCGCAGGGCTTTGCATCACCCCACTCCACGCAGGCAGGGCTGATGGCCGGGTCTTCCTCCCTCCCTACAAGCGCCCTCCCCTGCCCACCGCTCTTCCTCTTCCTCCTCTGCTGCTGCCCGCCTGCAGAGTCTCTTCCCCGGGGGCGCCCAGAGCCCATTGCTGATGAGGGCATCTCTGGCGTCCTGGGGGGAACTGCAGGAGGAGCTGCGCTGAGACCCCCCCAGGGACTCCTGGATGAGGGGGAGGATCAGTCTGGGGCGACATGTGGGGGGATCTGGAGCAGTGGAAAAGCAGGGCAGATGGGAGGGCTGAGCATCTTCCCAGCAGGGGGAGAGCAGGGAGTCTTCCCTGAGCAGCAATTTTCAATCTTTTTCATCTCGTGGCACACTGCCAAGGCATCAGAATTGTCAAGGCACACCATCAGGTTTTTGACAATTGACAACGCACACTATGCTGCCAGGGGGGGCTCACATCCCCATTGACCCTACTAATAAATTATCTTCCCCCAAAGGCTTGTGGCACACTCGAGGCACACTAGTGTGCCAGGTCACAGTGTTTGAAAATAGCTGAATAAGAGTGAGGGGCTTTGGGGGATTGAGGGGCGGATCTCATTTGAATGAATGTAAGCAAGCGAGGGCGGTCTGACTGTATGCTGTCCAGGCGCTTGGGATTAGCTGGGGTCCTGGACCAGAAGGCCATTGGGCGCATAGTGGGAGGGGGGCAGAGCCTCAGGAATATATTCAGCTGAGATGTGAACCAAGCTGTGGCTTCTCTCCTGTGCCTCCTGAAGTCCACCAGCCTTTGCAAAGGCTTCAGTAGCCTTTGCTCTGATCAATTTAAATTGGCTGGAATATCTATTCTTCACACTGGCTAGGAGTTGAACTGGAGAAGCAGTCCTAGGACTCTACCTGGTTGGACAAGGTGAGGCCAGGTGACCAGGGCCGAGGCCGCAGTGGCCACAGCAACAAGAGTCATGGGCTAAAAGAGAGCCCTGGGCTGCTGGCTGCTTGACTCAGCTGAAGCTAGAAAGGCTTGCAAAAGAGACCTCAGAATGTGTTTATGCCGCTTTTATCTGCTTAGTGTGGATTGTTGTAACAGATACCAACAGGGGTGAGCACTGAGAGGGTATGGAATGTGCTTCCTTGGCTTATGTTATGAGCCTGCTCTATTATGGCAACATGATGTGTAATCCACCTGAATTCAGAAACTCTGTAACTTTCCATGCCTTGAGGGAAGGCCACTCCTATGCTGCAAAATGTAACCCATCCAATGGACATCACACAAAGCAATGTGCCCCTCAGGTATAAAGGAGCACACCCAGAGTGCTCTGGGCGCCCATATGCTTTGAGGCAGGAGTCCTGTGGGGGCCCATCCCATTCCATTGAATAAACAAGCCTGCAAGCTTCACTCCTGTTACTAGCATTATTGGGTTGCACCCTTTGACCTTACAACAAAGGAATCCAGATTGAAAGGGGGCTCAGGGATGGTTCTGAGCTCCACCTTCTCCCCTTTCAAGGTAGACATTCCAGCAAAGCTGTGCTGTGGCTTTCTTTGCTCCCAAGACAAGGGGGGGCAAGTCCTGGAGCTACAAACAGGATTTTTAGCCAAGGGGAAGGGAACAGGAGGCCAAAGAGCAAATGGATCCTCACCTCTCTGGACAGGTGTGATGTCTTCCTCAAGGGTTTCCCAGGCTGGCCATCAGATAGTCACTGAGGGGAAGAAAAATATCTTCTGCTTGACCAGGCTGTGTCTCTAATCCCAGTGGCATCAGGGATACCTCCCAGGTGGGGCTTAGGGAGGGAGAGTCCTACCTGGAAGGCTTCCAGAGATCCACTCCATTAGAACAGCAGAGCTCTTGTATGTCATCTGGTTAAATGAGAGTCCCCCTGGTTCTTTCTGGGAGGATCTCCACAAGGCCAGGCCACGGGCAAGATCCTGATCTTCTCTCAGCACTTGATCTCTGGGAACTTGATTACCTCATGGAAATCGTGGCCAAATGTGGACTTCCGGGGTGACACTACAGTCTGCCATTCTCATCACGAAGAGCAGGCTTTGGAATGGTGAACTGAAGACTGATTCAGTTACCTGAGAGACAAATGTCTTTTTCTTCCAGAGTCCAATGTCCTTGGAGGAGTTGGCTGTGTCTTTCTCCGAGGAGGAGTGGGCTCATCTGGATCCAGACCAAGAACATCTCCCCAGGAAGTCATGGAGGCGAATGTGGGGGACGTGGCCTCGCTAGGTAAGGCTCCCTCTTTCCCTGGCTTGACAGAAGCCCCTGAAAATTCAGAGTCACTTTGGATCACTTCTGGCCCTGCTGCTCCGTTTGTGCCTCTTGCCAGCCAACACAATGGCCTCTGTTCCTGGCCTGTGAGGCCTTTTTCTTCTTCTTGAAAGCTTTGTGTATTTTGCCTTTAAAGTGGGAGAATTGGCAAGGCGTTTGGCTACCATTGAATACCAATACACAATGGCACAACTGTGGAGCAAGTTGACTCATGTGTTGTGACCAGACTCAGGTGTGTTGCCTCATTTGGATCAGCGCCCAAAGAGTGCCCATTCCAGGCTCACCTACCTTCGTTCAGTGGGTCACCCAGAGAGGAGAGAGCGCTGTGAAACAAGCCCAGGCATGGAAGCAGCAGTGGCCTTGAGGCCAGACAGGGGTCACCAGAGCAGTCTCAGGCAGATGGGGCAGAAGTGAAGTACCCCATTGTTCCCTAGAGTGCTTTTTCCACTACACATCACATGCACACGTGAGAAGAGAATCAGGGCCCAATCCCATCCAACTTTCTAGCATCAGTGCAGCCTCAACGCAGCCCCAAGGTAAGGGAAGAAATGTTCCCATAGCTTGTGGATGCTTCCATGACTGCGTCCCCACCACAGGATGGAGTACACGCTCCATGGGCATGGCTGCACAGGCACTGGAAAATGGGATAGGATGGGGTCCTCAGCCAGGTGGAGGAATCCAGTCTCAGGACAAATCCCGGTAGTTGTTCCCTGCAAGAGGACGACTGAGGGAAGACTTGAGGAGCACCTTGAAGGCTGCTCTGAAACAAAACAGTAAGTTCCAACTGGAACCCATGGAATTATTGCACTTGCTCTGGTGCCACATGAGGGGAACCTTAATTCCTGAAGGGGCTGTGGTGGCAAAGAGCCAATGAAACAGGAAGGTAAAGCGCTGAGCGGTGCAGGAGCTGGCAGAGGGCAGCAGGAGGGTGTTCCAGAGGCATGGAGAGGGTGTAATACGGTAGGGAGATGGCAGAACAGGGACTGGAACAGACCTGGCAGTGGGGCAGGATTGGCAGAGGAGGCCTCTGCTGTGTCCTAAAGTCCTTCCTTGCACCCGCAGGTTTTCCACGGGTCTTCCTGGATTTGTGTCAACTACTCTGTTGGTGCAGATCTGAGAAGCCACACTGGGCAGGCAGTGGCTTTTACTGGTGCAAGGGAACAAACCTCCCGTTACCCAAGTAGACATCAGGCCTCCTAACCTGTGCTGTATACGGTGCAAGGCATATGGCCCAGCTGTTCCAAGGCAGGTTAGAATTCAGCTATCCTGGAGTTGGTAGGGCTTACTCTGGAGTTTGGTCAAACTTGTCTTTCTGAATCTCAAGAGCTTTTGAGAGGTGTTGGTGGTCAGAAGGTGCCATTTTTGCTCTTCCAGCAGAATATTGAATGGGAGCCAGGAATTCCATTTGAATGTAAGGAGTAAACAGGTGTCTGGGAGAAATGGGGGGCAGGGCTTGTAATGAAATCCTCTTTGGATCTACTCAGAGGTAAGTTTCCTTGTGGTCGGATCCCAGGCAAATGTGCACAGGATTGTAGCCTCAGTCAATAGTGTGAACATCCTGGCCTGTGGATCTGTTCTGAACTGTGACCACCAGTTCCCAAGTGGCAACTTTACTGCTCAGGCCTGTGCAGGCTGGCAGGCAGGCAGTCAGCTTCAGACGTGCACGCATGGGCACATGGACGCATGTCTCCTGCACACCTTAAATGTGTATTTCTTCACCTTAAAGGTGTCTATACTACTTTTCCTGTCTCAGTTTTAATTCATTTTTTTTGTTGTGGGTGGAAGACAAACTCCTGTCTATCTTCTTTTCCACTCCTTTGGTTCACCCCTTAGTTAGTTTGCACTTTAATCAACTGTTTGTATTTGAACCCTGTGTCTGTCTGGTATGGGAAGGGCAGTGGAGTGCAGTCACATTCCCTTGCTCTATGGGTGCTACCCTGAGAGTGATTTTGAGAGGAACTCCGGAGGTTCAGGATTTTTCTAGGAGGGAGGTTCTGCCCAGGGAGTCCCTCTGGCTAGACAGATCTCCTGGGCTGGTGGCAGCAGATTCCATCAACCAAGGTGTTGTGCCATTCAGGTGTGTGTGCAAACGGGAAAGAAAAGGAAGCAGGAAGGGAATGAGGGTGCTAGCCACTAGGCACTACTGCATGTGACTGCAGACAGTCTCCCTCTTGACCCTGATAGCCTCATTAGAACACTTTTATCTTGGATTCCTGAAGGAGTTGGCATTTCTTTTCTGCCTCTTACTGGTTTACTATCTTCATCCCTCCAGATGATGTGGGGGAAACTGAGGATGCGAAAGAAGAACATGGAGCATTGGAAAGAGCCCAGCGTAAGGAGGGAGGACAGCAGAGGACAGAAGCAGAGGAGGAAGGGGAGTCTCATTGTTTTCCTTCTCAGCATAAATACTCCCCTGCGCCTCAGAGAACTCAAGCAGAGGAGAAGCCGTATGGATGCTCAGAATGTGGAATGAGCTTCAATCACAGACGAAACCTGAGCATACATCAACGAACTCACATAGGGGAGAAGTGGTATGAATGCTTGGAGTGTGGAAAGAGCTTCAGTTGGAGTGGAAGTCTCACTGTACATCAGAGGATTCATACAGGAGAGAAGCCCTATAAATGCCCAGAGTGTGGTAAGGCCTTCAGTACATGTGGAGGCCTCACTGTACATCAAAGATTTCACACAGGGGAGAAGCCCTATGAATGCGCAGAGTGTGGAATGAGCTTCATTTGGCACAGACAACTCACTAGACATCAACGAACTCACACAGAGGAGAAGCCGTATAGATGCCCTGAGTGTGGTAAGGTCTTCCGTCAGAGGGCAAACCTCACTTTACATCAGAGAATTCACACAGGAGACAGGCTGTATAAATGCTGGGAGTGTGGAAAGAGCTTCAGTCGACAGGGAGACCTCACTACACATCAACGAACTCACACAGGGGAGAAGCCGTATGAATGCTTGGAGTGTGGAAAGAGCTTCAGTCAGAGTGGAAGTCTCATTTTACATCAACGAACTCACTCAGGGGAGAAGCCCTATGAATGCATAGAGTGTGGAAGGAGATTCAGTCAGCATCACCACCTCCGTCTACATGAACGAACTCACACAGGGGAGAAGCCATATGAATGCTCAGTGTGTAGAAGGAGCTTCAGTGCACACGGAGCCCTCACAAGACATCAACGGACTCACACAGGGGAGAAGCCGTATAAATGCTGGGAATGTGGAAAGAGCTTCAGTCAGAACGGAAATCTCCGTCTACATCAACGAACTCACACAGGGGAGAAGCCGTATAAATGCACAGTGTGTGGTAAGGACTTCAGTACATGTGAAGCCCTCACTGAACATCATAGATTTCACACAGGGGAGAAGCACTATGAATGCGCAGAGTGTGGAACGAGCTTCATTCGACAGGGAGACCTCACTAAACATCAACGAACTCACACGGGGAGAAGCCGTATAAATGCTTGGAGTGTGGAAAGAGCTTCAGTCAGAGCGGAAGTCTCACTTTACATCAGAGAATTCACACAGGAGAGAAGCCATATAAATGCTGGGAGTGTGGAAAGAGCTTCGGTCGGAGCGGAAGTCTCACTTTACATCAGAGAATTCACACAGGAGACAAGCCGTATAAATGCTGTGAGTGTGGAAAGAGCTTCAGTGGGTCTGGAGACCTCACTAAACATCATCAAACTCACACAGGGGAGAAGCCGTATAAATGCTCGGAGTGTGGAAAGAGCTTCAGACGGCAGGATCATCTTACAGCACATGAACGAACTCACACAGGGGAGAAGCCGTATAAATGCCCAGTGTGTGGTAAGGTCTTCAGTACATGTGAAGCCCTCACTGAGCATCATAGATTTCACACAGGGGAGAAGTACTATGAATGCGCAGAGTGTGGAACGAGCTTCATTCGACAGGGAGACCTCACTAAACATCAACGAACTCACACAGGGGAGAAGCCGTATGAATGCTTGGAGTGTGGAAAGAGCTTCAGTCAGAGTGGAAGTCTCACTTCACATCAGAGAATTCACACAGGAGAGAAGCCATATAAATGCTGGGAGTGTGGAAAGAGCTTCAGTCGGAGCGGAAATCTCCATCGACATCAACGAACTCACACAGGGGAAATGCCATAGAAATGTTGGGAGTGTGGAAAGAGCTTCAGTCAGTGCGGAGACCTCACTTTACATCATCAAACTCACACAGGCGAGAAGTCGTATAAATGCTTGGAGTGTGGAAAGAGTTTCAGACGGCAGGATCATCTTACAGCACATGAACGAACTCACACAGGGGAGAAGCTGTATGAATGCTTGGAGTGTGGAAGGAACTTCAGTCACAGTGGAAGTTTCACTTTACATCAGAAAATTCACACAGGACAGAAGCTGCATAAATGCCCAGAGTGTGGAAAGAGCTTCAGTCAGCAGGGAGACCTCACTAAACATAAGCGAACTCACACCAGAGTGGAACCATATAAATGCTAGGCATGTGAAAAGATCTTAGGTCGGAGTGAACACCTCACTTTCCATCAGGGAGCTCACATGGGGAGAAGCCAGATCATGATTTGGAGTGTGGAAAGATGTTCAGTGTGAGCCTACATCTCCCTAGACATCAAAGTATCTGCCCAGTAGAGAAATGATAGAAAGACTGAGAAGTGAGAAGGAGCAACAAGCATGCCGTACATTTCATATTCCATTTATTTCACTGGAATCTAATCCTACGGTGAATGAGCTGCAGCCGTGATGGGCAACAGAACTCTAGGTGACATGGCCTCCTTCTGCTCTGGTTCCCTAGTGGTTCTCAAACATGTTAGCACCAGGACCCACTTTTTGAACAACAATCTATCAGGACTCACTAGAAGTGATGTAATTATCATGGAAGTTTTGTCCTGGCTGGAAGTGGCATCATCAAGCAGGAACATTTTTAACGCTGCCCCCCCATACGAGAAAGTCAAATCTAAATAAGAAAATCAAAAGTTCGGATAAGGTATAAGTTTAAAAAAATTATATAAAATAAAGAAGTCTCCCAACTTTCCCACCCAATTACTGGTTAAAAATAATTCCTCATAAAAATAATTCCTCAATGGCTACAATGCTATCAACAGTTGTTTGGGAGTTAACCGCCCCCCCCAACTAGCACTGTTAAAAGCATATACAGAGCAGCCTGTTAAATGGATGGATCTGTCACCTCTTCCCAAATGCATCACATACCAGGGTAGCATCAAGTATGATACATTAAAGATAAAGAGAGACAGGAGCAGTATAGTTGAGAATGCTGCTTTGTTTTAGAACTGATGTGTCTTGTTAGTGATGTAACCACTGCCTTTAGACGATGTGTAACTTTCTCCTTTTGTGTAATAAACCAGAAATATAGTTTTGGTTTGGTCTTGTGTTTGGTCTTGAGAACTAAGGAATGGGAGATATGCAGCCTAGCTGGTTTGCCTTGCAGAAGTCCAGAGCCTTGAGGCTTCGGCCCCTAAGGGAGAGGGAGCCCAGAGTTGCAGTGTAGACTATCTACAGAGCCAAGATGCAGTGTAGACTGTAGGTCCTCAGAGTCCCTGAGCTGAGGAGGTGGGTAATCAGGCCGGTGGCAGTCCTAGCAAGATTCAGCACTTGTTTTGGCTTATCTGGCTAAGAACTGCTGTCTGGAGATAGGTCTTGCCCCCTTGAGATGGCAACAAATGGAAGAACTGCTAAGATCTGTAGGCCTGGCACTTAGGTGGAGGTCGCTTCCCTTGGGTGCCTTGTTTACCCAGGAACTAAATTGGGCCCATAAGCCCCTGGACTGCTGTGAGTTTGGGACGGTGGGGTCAACAACAACCATCAGCTCAGGTGCCTGGGTTGAGGGCTGGACGCATATGTCAGGCTGCATTGGTGCTGGAAAGTTGGATAGCATTGGGCCCTTAGTTATTCACTATTAACTGTATTGTGTGAACTTTAGAAGTCATCTTTTCTTATGGGGTAGGGCCCAAATGAGACCTTCCTAGGAAAGCAATTTTAAGGAGGCACATTCCCAACTGGAAAGCCTCTTTTTCAGAATAAGCAGCCCAGGGGAGGGGGGGACAGAGGGGAGGAGGTAACCCTTTCCTGTGAAGCCATTTTTCCTGCTGAGGTTGCCCCACAATTGGCTAGTTGTGGCTCTTGCAAATGGCCTTATTAAGGTTGAAGGTACAATGTTGATACTATCTTGTGTGATGAAGCTACTTTTAATCCTCCCTGACTGTTTGTGGTGGGCCCGGGGCAGGGGAGCAGAGAACCAGCCTTATGGGTGATTGTCATGTGGCATCAGCTTCGGACAGGACAGCGCAGGGGTTGGGGTGTCAACCAAGGAGCCCTGGGGTTCAAATCCCCCCCCCCAGCCGGATGCTCACAAGATGAGCCTTCAGTCAGCCAACCCCTCTGGGCCTACACTACCAATTGAAGCAATAGAGAGGGGAGGGGGGAGAATGTCTGCCAACCTGAGCTCCATGGAGTTGGGGGGGGGGATGCAGACCCCATGCAAAGTGGTGATGCAGGGCCCACAAGCTGTGAGCCAGACAAGAGAGGGACTTCCCAGCACACCCCTCAGGAATGTCACACAGAACCCAGTTTGTATCCAGCTGCTTTGGACACGTGTTCCTCTGGGAAACAGTCCTTGGCCATCTGCCCCCAGTAAGATGGAGTTGGGGCCCGGGGCTCAAAATAGGATGGTGCCCGTCCAATCGCTGCGCCTCTTGCAGGGGAGTCCCGGGCTGCACTGCTGGGCACCCCCTTTCCCGGAGCCGGTCCCTGGGGGCCCAGTGCCTGCCTCCCTCCCTCCATCAAAGTATCTGCAGAGTGGAGAAATGATAGAACTACTGAGAAGGAGCTTCAAGGATGCTGTACATTTCATGTTGCATGTCATTGACTGGAACCAAATCCTGCGGTGGATGAGCTGCAGCCACGATGGGCAACAGAGCTCCAGGTGACATGTCCTCCTTCTGCCCTGACCAAGTGGTTCTCAAACAGTTTAGCACCGGGATATGATTGGGGCCTAATTTAGGGTGGTGAGAATTGATCTCTTTAAGATGAGTATTGAAAATACCAATACACAATGGCACAACTGTGCACCAAGATGACTATTGTTTTGCAGCCCCACTGGGGTGTGTTGGCTTGCTTGGGTCACAGCCCGAAGAGTGCCCAGCCAGGCTCCCCTTCCTTACTTAAGTGGGTGAACCAGGAAGGAGAGAGGGCTGTGAAGCAAGCCCAGGCATGGCAGCAAGCAGTGACCTTGAGAAGGGAAGTGGGGCAGGGGAGCCCCACGGCAGTCCCAGGCAGAAGGGTTGCAAAGTGCAGCCCCCCACTATTCCTGGCAGTGCTTTTTCTAGTATACCTCACATGCCCACCTGAGGAGAGAATCCGTCAGGTGGAGGAATCCAAACTCAGGACGCATCCCTGTAATCATCCTCTATGAGAGGACGACTTGAGGGGCACCAAAGTCTGAAATGAAACAGGAAGTTGCAACGGAAACTCGTGGAATTATCACACTTGCTGTGGTGTCACACAAGGGGGAATCTGAACCCTTGCAGGGACTCGGCAGCAAAGCCCATTGAACACTGCTGGCAATGGGGCCCGCACCAGCCTGCCGGCGCTGAATCCAAGCGCCTGGCTGCTGGTGGAGAAAAGTCAACCGCCAAGTGGTTCAGGGGCTGGAAGAGGGTGGCAGGAGGGTATTCCAGAAGCGAGGGAAGGTGTTACAGGGTGGGGGGATGGTGGAACAGTGGTGGGATAGACACAGCAGTGGGGATTGGCAGAGAAGGCCTCTGCTGTATCCTAACCTCCTTCCCTGCCCTGCAAGCTTTAAACAGAACTTGTGTCTGTTTTGCTGACACAAAAACAGAACAGGATTTGTGTCAACTGTTTTGCTGGTACAGATCCAAGAATCCACACTGGGCAACTTGTGGCTTTAGCTGGTGCAAGGGAACAAATGTCCCCTTACCCCAAGTAGATATCAGGCCTCCTCCTTACCTGTGCTGGTTACAGTGCAAAGAATATGGCCCAGTTGTGCTGGTGCAGCTTAAAATTCGGCTGGCATAGGGTGGGTGAGGATTCCTCCAGAGTTTGATCAAACGTGTCTTTCTGAAACTCAAGAGCTCTTGAGAGGTGGTGGTCAGAAGGTGCCTTTTCTGCTCTTCCAGCAGAATATTTGAATGGGAGCCAGGAAACTCCATTTGAATGAAAGGAGTAAGCAAGTGTCTGAGAAAAATTGAGATGTGGTTAAAAACCCAATCCTATTTGGATCTACTCAGAAGTAAGTCCTCTTGTGTCCTGATCCCAGGTAAATGCGCACAGGATTGTGTCCTCAGTCAAGAACTCCCTGACTGGGAGCAGGGAGACCTCACTAAACATCAATGAACTCGCACAGGGGAGAAGCCCTATGAATGCTCAGAGTGTGGAAAGTGCTTCAGTGTGCAGGGAAACCTCAGAAAGCATCAGAGAACTCACAGGGGAAATGCCATATAAATGCTTGGAGTGTGGAAAGTCCTTCAGTCAGAAAGGAAACCTCACTAAACACCAGCGAACTCACACCAGAGGGGAGCCATATAAATGCTAGGCATGTGAAAAGATCTTAGGTTGGAGTGAACACCTCACTTTCCATCAGGGAGCTCACATGGGGAGAAGCCAGATCATGACTTGGAGTGTGGAAAGATGTTCAGTGTGAGCCTACATCTCCCTGGACATAAAAGTATCTGCACAGTAGGGAAATGATAGAAGTTAGAAGGATGTTCTGCCAAATTCCCAATTCAGTCTCTACCTGGATAATTATGCCCTTTAGCTAATTAGCACCCCTTTTTCACCCAAGAATGACCCTGGTTCTGCCGTGCAGGGTAGCTGGGCTGTTCAACCTGCAGAGGTCCTCTCTCCTGCTAGCAGCCTCCCACCAGTACAGCAGCCCCTTGGTCTTCAGCAGGTCTTGGGTACAGCAGCCACACACCAAACTCCAGTGGTGTGTTCCACCATCAATTCCTTAGTCCATTAATCCAGTCTGTCCTTCCTCAAGCTTTCCTCCTTCTGTTACCCACAAACTCTTCCTGCCTCAGGTGCTCCTTATATTCCTATTGCCTTCAAGTGGCTGCAGCTGTGCAGCACACTCTCTGGAAGCCCAGGCCTTACCCTTAAAGGGGCTGCTGCTGACACCACAGCCTGCCTCCTTGCCAGATCTACTGGGATTCCAATACAAGGAGCAACAAGCATGCTGTACATTTCATATTCCATGTCACTGACCAAATCCTGTGGTGGATGAGCTGCAGCCGTGATGGGCAACAGAGCTCCAAGTGACATGTCCTCCTTCTGCCTTGACCAAGTGGTTCTCAAAAAAGTTAGCGCCAGGACCCACTTTTTGAACAACAATCTATCAGGACTCACTAGAAGTGATGTAATTATCATGGAAGTTTTGTCCTGGCTGGAAGTGGCATTATCAAGCTGGAACATTTTTAATGACACTCCCCCCCATACGACAAAGTCAAATCTAATTAAGAAAATCAAAAGTACAGATAAATTATAAGTTTTAAAAAATTATATAAAATAAAGAAGAAGCTCCCAACTTTTCCAAGCAATTGCTGATTAGAAATAATTCCCCCAACATCCCAGTGGCTACAATCCTATCCTCAATTACTCTGGAGTGAGCCCCCCTGACTATCATGGTTAAAAGCATATACAGAGTAGCCAGTTAAATGGACGGATCTGTCACATTTCCCCACAAGCATCAAGTGTCATATATTAAAAGTAAAATACACATTGAAATGAATTAAATGGGGACCCACCTGAAACTGGCTCCCAACCCACAGTTTGAAAAACACTGCCATGGCTTATGTTGCAGATAATGGGGGAAAACTCTAACCACCAGGGAATGTTGGAGGATGAAAAGTAGGCAGAGCTGGCCACTTCCCCAATATACCTGAGGCATCTGTCTCAGTCTGTCTCATGGATGGGCCGGCTCCCAGAATTTAAACCATGGTGTTTCTCTCTCTCTCTCTCCCCCTCCCCCGTTATATGCAACTTCAGCACTGCATCTCATTAGCCTATTACTTACCCAGAAAGCAGGCCAGGTTCAGATGTCTACCAGCATATGGCCTTGTGTGGATGTCTTGGGATGGAATATCCAGAACCACACAAGTCCCTGTAATGCTCTTGGCTAAATCCATTCCCTGTAGCGGGCAGCAGCTCAAGCGGAATGACCCTAGTTGGCTGTATGGTCAGGGCAACTGGCTTTTATCTGACTGCTTGTGTTGCTTGATCTGGTGACACTTGATCTGACTGTGACACTTGATCTGGTGCCACAGAAGGGGAAACTTAATGCTTGCAGGGGCTGTAGCGGCAAAGGACCAATGAAGCAAGAAGGTAAAGCAGCAACCAGTGCAGGGACTTGAAGAGGGTGTTCCAGTGACAGGGAGAGGGTATAACACCGTTAAATAGCTGACATTCCTTTTCTGACCTGCATCTTGCCAGTTTTCTGTCTTCATTCCTCCAGATGATGGGGGGGAAACTGAGGATGACAGAGAAGAACATGGAGCGTTGGAAAGAGCCCAGCATAAGGAGGGAGGACAGCAGAGGACAGAAGCAGAGGAGGAAGGGGAGTCTCATTGTTTTCCTTCTCGGCATAAATACTCCCCTGCACCTCAGAGAACTCCAGCAGAGGAGAAGCTGTATGAATGCTCAGAATGTGGAAAGAGCTTCAATCACAGACGAAACCTGAGCATACATCAACGAACTCACACAGGGGAGAAGCCCTATAAATGCTTTGAGTGTGGAAAGAGCTTCAGTCACAGTGGAAGTCTCACTGTACATCAGAGAATTCACACAGGAGAGAAGCCGTTTAAATGTTTGGAGCGTGGAAAGAGCTTCAGTCAGAGTGTACACCTCACTTCACATCAACAAACACACACAGGGGAGAAGCTGTATGAATGCACAGAATGTGGAAAGAGCTTCAATCACAGACGAAACCTGAGCAAACATCAACGAACTCACACAGGGGAGAAGCCCTATGAATGCTTGGAGTGTGGCAAGAGCTTTAGTACAAGAGGCACCCTCCGTATACATCAACGATATCACACAGGGGAGAAGCCCCATGAATGTGCAGAGTGTGGAAAGAGCTTCAGTCAGCTTGGACACCTCCATCGACATGAACGAACTCACACAGGGAAGAAACCATTTAAATGCTTAGAATGTGGAAGGAGCTTCAGCAATGACAGCAAACTCACTACACATTGGAGGAGTCACTCAGGGGAGAAACCATACAAATGCTCGGAGTGTGGAAAGAGCTTCAGTCAGAGTGGAAATCTCCGTCTACATCAACGAACTCACACAGGGGAGAAGCCATATGAATGTGCAGAGTGTGGAAGGAGATTCAGTCAGCATGGACACCTCCATCTACATGAACGAACTCACACAGGGGAGAAGCCATATGAATGCTCAGTGTGTAGAAGGAGCTTCAGTGAGCAGGGAGCCCTCACAAGACATCAACGAACTCATACAGGGGAGAAGCCATTTAAATGCATGGAGTGTGGAAAGACCTTCAACCAGCAGGAAAGCCTCAGAAAGCATCAGAGAACCCACACAGGGAAGAAGTCATATCGATGCTCAGAATGTGGAAAGGGCTTCAGTCAGAGCGGAAATCTCCGTCTACATCAACGAATTCACACAGGTGAGAAGCCCTATGAATGCCCAGAGTGTGGAAAGAGCTTCAGTGTGCAGGGAAGCCTCACAAAGCATCAGAGAACTCACACAGGGGAAATGCCATATAAATGCTGGGAGTGTGGAAAGTCCTTCAGACAGGGTGGAGCCCTTACTGTACATCAGAGAATTCACACAGGGCAGAAGCCATAGAGATGTGGGGAGTGTGGAAAGAGCTTCCGTGATAGTGGATCACTCTCTAAACAGCAACAAACTCACACAGGAGAGAACTCACACATATAAATGCTCAGAGTGTGGAAAGAGCTTCAGTGACAGCAAAAACCTCGCTAGACACTAGCAAACTCACAGGAGAGAGGAGCTATATAAATTCTAGGAGTGTGAAAAGAACTTTAGTTGGAGAGATAAATAAATAAATAGGAAAGCATTTTAAACAGACAAATTGTTGACTGGAAAGCCTCTTCCCCCCCCCCCCAATGATTAGCCCTGGTGTGCGAGGGTGGGATAAACTTACCCTTCCCTATGAAGTCATTTTTCCTGCTGAGGTTACCCCACCGTTGGCTATTTTTGGCTGTTGCAAAGAGCCTTCTGAGAGTTGCAGAACTTCCAGTGTCACAGTAGATAGTATCTTGTGCGATGAAACTACTTTAAATTCTCCGTGACTTTTTCTGGTAGGGCCGGGGCAAGGGAGCAATGACCTTCCGTCCCACCATTCTTGGTGATTTTCATGTTGTTTCCGCTTCAGTCTGGACAGCGCAGGGGCTAGGGTGTTAGCCGAGGACCAAGGAGCCCTGGGGTTGAAATCTCCCCCAGCCAGTGACACCCACTCACAAGGTGACCCCTTCACTCAGCCAACCCCTCCTGGCCTAACCTACCTATTGCCTCCAAGAATTTAAACCATGTTTTCTCTCCCCACCTCCCCATTATATGCAACTTCAGCACTGCAACTCATCAGAAAGCAGGCCACTTTCAGATGTCCACCAGCATCTGGCCTTGTGTGGATGTCTTGGGATGGAATATCCTGGACCAAGCAAATCCCTGTAATGCGCTCAGCTAAATGCATTCCTTGTAGCAGGCAGCAGTTTGAGGGGAATGATCCTAGTTGGCTGTATGGTGTGTTGCACTCCAGCTTTGATCATGTGATCCTGCCACATGTGCAAAGAGTTTGGGCCCTGGGCTCAGTCTGATGCCTTGAGCAGCTGGCAAGACTGTCTGAGCAAGAGGCATCCTCTCCCCTGAGCTGAGAGGATGCTTGAAGCATCAAACCCTCAATTTATGCCTTATTGCCCTTGGGTTCAAAGGAATGCACAGTTTGGAACAGGGGTCAGCTTGCACATGGCTGTGTTGGCCGAGGTAGCAGGATTGTATGTCCAGAATGTGTCCATGGCGACACCCTCAGAGTTCATACATGACTTTGTGATCACAGCAGTCTGTCTACAAGCTCATCCTGGTGGAACCAGAGCCTGATCTCCCTCTGGGCTGTTTCCATGGAGTCGCTGGCATGGACCAGGTTCCTACAGTCAGACAAGGGAGGCCATTGGAAATGCTAAAGCCTTGGCTACACTGCAATCTTCTGAGCACTCTAAAAGCGGCAATTTTCCAATGAATTGCTTGTGTTATCAGAGGTCAATCAGGTCGGGCATTGGCTGAAGGTCCACACTCACCAGAGAGTCCATCCTGCTGGGCCAAACTCCGGGGTTCAGAGGTAGTAGAAGTACCAAATTCAAGCTAAGCAGGTAGGTGGAGGAGGCCATGGGAGGACCAGTCCAGAGCTTTGCCCCATGGCCCCTTGTAATCCAGTGCCAAGACTGCCTTGCAAGAAGGATAGTTCCCTGGGAAGGAATGGCAGGTTCAAGTAGTGGAAATGCGCAAGATCCCTCAAAGAGGTAGGATGTGGTGTCAGCAGTGGCCCCTTTAAGGGTTAAGGCCTGGGCTTTCAGCACAGGGCCCTCAGGCACCTGAGGAGCACCTGATACAGGAAGGGTTGGTGGGTAGCAGAAGGAGGAAAGCTTGAGGAAGGGAGACTGGATTGATTGTGGAACCAATGGACTAGCTGACTAATGGACAGGCAGATGAATGGACTACCAGAGACTGCTGGAGCCACTGAGATTGGTGTGTGGCTGTCATGCCCAGGACCTGTGGAGGACGAAGCAGTGACTGGAGAAACTGCTGGCTGGAGAGAGGAGGACCTCTCCAGGTTGAACAGGCGAGCTACCCTAGGTGATGGGATCCAGCAGTGCTGCAGGGCAGAACTAGGGTCACTGCTGGGGAAAGAAGGGGAGCTAGTTAGCTTAAGGTGGGCATAATTCTCTAGGCAGAGCTTGGATTAGGAATCAGGCAAAACAAATTGGTGCCAGGAGTGAGGTGTGAGCCCAAAGCAATTAGTATCCCCTTGGGATACTAATAGGAGAGCAAAGCAAGGAGGAGAGCAAATGGATCCCTGGCAGATGTGGGAGCCACTGAATCTGTCCACGAAGGAAGCAAGTGCCCCTGCTATATTATGGAATGTCTGGGCTGCTTCAAGCATTTTTGGGGACCGTATTTGAGATAATGCAATGGGGTGACTCATTAAATGTGGCATCTGTTCCCTGAGAAGGCTCTGAGGGTCAGACGTGGAAAAGAGCACCCTGAGGGAGGAGGTTGCCAAGTTAAAAGGGACGGTTGCAGAGAGAGAGAAATGTCTTGAGTTTTTCTCTTGCAATCTTGCAAGAAAGGCAGCAGAAAGCCTTAAGAAAGTCCAGGCAGGACACCTGACTGAACTGAAGTGCCAGGCTTGGCTAGCAATAAAGGGGCAAGGCTGCAGGAGCAGGGGAGAGGGCTTTTTTTTTACTCTTTTCAGGCTGGTAGCCATGTAAAGACATAGAGGGCAAAAGCCAGCCAAGGGACCGGCATTGTGATTTTTGAGCAAGCGATTGGAGCTGTTCAGGCCATCTCCATGTTCATTGGGCAGTTACTGTTTGGTAGACCTGCGCATGTGAAGATGGATGGACGAGCCTTACCAAAAGGAGGCTGCTTCCCTCCATAGCGGCTCCAGCAGCTTCCTTGTGGACTTGGGGACATTGCTATGGGGCTGGGACCAGGAGGGATATCTACTGATGCAAACCACTTGAACACAGGCCTGGGGGTGGGCGACCTGGGACCTGGAGGAATGGGTATAAAAAGCTTGGACTTTAGGATGAACACCATGGGAGGAAAGGAAGGCCCTTTCCTTGGCATGGAGACCTAAAGGGGGGCTTGCCAGGATAAATGAAATGGACTATGCAGCTGGAGGTGGGTTTGAAAGGGACTTGGCAGGAAATGGAATGCCTCACAGTTTTGAGGATGCCCTACAGAGGGGATCAGGTGGAGGGGGAGGATCCTGCTTTCTTGAAATTAATAGGATGTCCTCTGGACTTATCAATCCCAGTGGTCCTGCAATTAAGCTTCCCCCTGGAATGGGGCATGACATGAACAGATCAGGAACAGAGATGGATAGAATGGGATTGGGCTGTATGGGGGTTTCAGCAACCAGTATGGAGAAGATGAGGCAGACTAAGGGGTGGATGGGGACCACTGTGACACCAGGGAGTGGAGCATATTGGAATTGTGGAAGATCTAGTGAGGAGGTAGGATGTGGTGTCAGCAGTGATCCCTTTGAGGGTGAAGGCCTGGGCTTTCAGCAGAGGGGGCTGCACAGCTGCAACCACTAGAGCAGTGGTTTTCAACTGGGCACACTGGTGTGCCATGAAGCTGCCTCAGGTGTGCCGTGGGGCCAGAGGCGTGCATGCCCTTGCAGCCTTGCTGTTGCTGGTGCCTGCCAGCTGGTGCACTGATTGGGAGAGAAGCTTGAAAGAGCTCCAGGCCTGAGGAACCTGGAGGGAGTGAGGGCCAGCAGGAGAGCAAGGAAGGGGTGAGGGCAAGCGGGAAGGTGGAAAAGGGTCCAGAGCCAGAAGCAGCTGGCTGGAAAAGGATCCCTGAGAGACCCTTTTCCTTGTCTGCAATTCACCAAAGTGACCACTGGCAGGGCTTTGGCAGTAAGGGCGCTGGGCCACAATCCTGTCCACACTTTCCTAGGAGTAAGCCCCATTGACTATAGTGGGGCTTACTTCTGAGTAGGCGTACAAGGCTTGGTTGCACTCTTTCTTGAATGACTGAGCAGGCAAGTGAGGCTTTTCTTCTCCCCCACCCCACCCCCTCCCCTCTGTAGTAATTAGTGCAGAAGCGCAAGCACTGAGCTTGGCCTTAGTATGTTGGCAATGACAGCAGAGCACAATCTGCTCTGCGCAAAGAGCACACTCGGCGCAGCCTTGGATAACATACTGAGTGTCTGAAGCCAAGTGCAAGTAAACAAGATGAGCTAGCCTTGAAGACTATGGAGGTTATGGAGAAGTGATCTAGGAATGTGTATTGCGGTTAGCCAGGCCGGCTAGAGATAGCAGGTTCCCTAACCTTCAGTATTCCCTAACCTCCTTTGCATTGCAAGGGATTGTGACATGTTTAAAGGATAAATAAAGTTGGCAAGAGGTGGGGCGACACACTCAGCTCAGATCTGTTCCAGCCTCAGCCTCTCTGCCCCTCTGAAATCTGTCTCCCGGCTCATTCATTTGCTTTGCTCTGATTCCTTGCTATTTCAGTTCCTACTAACCCTTCAGTGCATCTGCTTTCTGTACTCCCAGCAAGCCACAAGCCCCTAGGCTTCCCAAGCAGTGTCAAACTGCAACATATTTCAGTGCTCTGCACTCCCAGCAAGCAACAAGGTCCCAAAAGCCTTGGTTGTTTCCCAAAGCAGCATCTTGCGCTGCTACACCCTCCTGCACACACATTCCCCCCATAACTGCAGTTTATCCCTCTCTTTTTGCCCTCCCCTCCCTCTTCCCCACCTTCCAAAGTCCAGTTGCCTCTCATTCTCTCTTCCCTCACCCCAGTAAATCCTGGTGTGGAATAACCATACTTTCCTGAGAGTAAGCCCCATTGAACCAAATGGAACTTACTTCTGAGTAGACCTGCTTAGGATTGTGCCTATTACTTAAATTAATGGTAACATAATAATGTAATTAAAAACTAGTAGTGTGCCTTGACAACTTTAGTGCCTTGTCAGTATGCAATGAGCTGAAAAGATTGAAAATGGCTGCACTAGAGGCAATGAGGTCTCTAGGAATATAAGGAGCACCTGATGCAGGAAAGGTTTGTGCTAGTAGGAGGAGGAAAGCTTGAGGAAGCAAGGAGAGACCGGATTGATGGATGGACTTCTGAGGACCACTAGAGACACTGAGATTGGTGTGTGGCTGCCTCACCCAAGACCTGCTGAGGACCAAGGTGCTGCTGTAGTGGCAGGAGGAGCTGCTGGCAGGAGAAGGAGGAAGGAGGACCTCTGCAATCCCCTCTGTTAGGAGGACCTCTGCAGGTTGAATAGGTGAATAGGTGGTGGGATCCAGCAGTGCAGAACTAGGGTCATTGTTGGGGGAAGAAGGGGACCAAGTTAGCTTAAAGTGGCCCTAATTCTCTAGGTGGGGCTTGGCCTTGGTATCTGGCAAAACACCATAGGCCTGGCACTGAGGCTGAGAATTGGTTCCCTTGGGTGCCTCCTTTGCCCAGGAACTAAACTGGCCCCTGGACTGCTGTGAGTTTGGGACAGAGGGTTCCTGGGCAGAACCACCATTGGCTCAGGTGCCTGGGCTGGGGCTGGACGCAAATGAACTGAGGGGGGCTGCCCCCTCCCTCCCTCCCAATGAGAGGGGCCCCGATCATGTTGCGAATTGCAGCGGGCGCCGGCCTCGTCCCAGGGAAGGTCTCCATCCGACGATGGGGGGGAGCTGAGTTGGAGAGGTCGAGTTGGGGGCGCTGGGAGGCCCCCTGGAGGGGCTCAGGGCAGGGAAGGGCTGAAGCCCCCTCAGTGTGCTGCAGGGACTCAGGCCGGGCACGGAGAAGCTCCCTCCCCCGGAGTGCCCGCTCCGCGCAGGCGGGGCCGCTGGCCGGGTCTTCCTCCGTCCCTCCCTCCCTCCCCGCCGCTCCTCCTCTTCCTCCTCGTCTGCTGCCCGCCCGCAGAGTCTCTTCCCGGGGAGGGGACTCCCAGAGCCTGGGTAAGCTGGTGGCATCTCCCGCGTCCGGGGGGGGGCTGGAGGAGGGGCTGCGCTGAGACCACCGGAGGGGCTGCTGACCTGGGGGGGATCGGTCTGGGGCAGGTGTGTGTGTGTGGGGGGGATCTGGGCCAGTGGAGGCGGCAGCAGCAGATGCAGGGCAGGGGGGCTGAGCGGTGCCCCCTCCCACGAGGGGAATGGGAGCAGAGGGCTGGGAGCAGAGCCGCCTCGGCAGGGTGATGGGGGCTCCAAAGGCGGGGGGGCCTTCTTTCTCCAGCCGCGCGACACCCACGCGCAGCCCCTCCCCTTATATTCCGGCTTCTCCGGAGACAGAGCTTGAGGGAGGGAGGGAGCGGGAGCCGGGACGCCCCCTTCAACCCAGCCAGAGAAGGGCTGGCAGGAGAGGCTTCGCGGGGCGCAGGGCCCGGTCCCGATCCCTCCACCAGCCTCCATGTACGTCCGCCTCCCTTCAAGGAAAGACCCGCTGCTGTCCAGAGGCTTCCTTGCAGGGACCCCCCCCCCACCTGCCCAGTGCAGGACTGGAGTCCCCCAAGCCTGTGACTGTGAACCCCCAGCCCTGAGACCCAGGGGGCACTGGGGAGAAGCCCTGATGGCGGCGCCACTGGGCAGGGGGGGCTGGGGGAGAGATCAAGTGGAGTTCTCTCTCCCCCCCAGGAGCCCTTCCCTCCTGAATGCTCCTGAGGTTAGGAGGGAGTCTCCAGCCCTGCCCTGAACCTGTCAGCATGTGGACCTGGAGCATCATCCCCACTGCTTCTGCGCATGTATTCAGTGGCCCTGATCCGATGGCACCTGCACCACCAACCCCATCGAAAGGCACCAAGGAGAGCCTCATGCAGCATCTTCCTCCCTCTCCTCTTCCTCACAGGAGCTGGAGGACACTGGCAGGTTGTGCAACTTCTTCCTTCCTTGAGGTGGGGCAGAAGCAGCTTCAGTGCAGCCTGCGCAGGTAGGGAAGGGTCAAGGGGAGGCTGGTCCCAGGCCAGGCCAGGCGCTCTGCTCCCCAGCACCTCTCTGAGGCCCTGAAGGAGTCTGCCTCGCTTTCCTTCCAGTGAGTCTGCCCTCTAAGGGAGCTGCAAATGCCTTTCACAAACCTATGACTCTTCCCAGGAATCCCACCCACCTTGCAGGCTGAAGGGGGGGAATGGATGGTTTCAGGTCCCATAAGATATGGGAAGAAAAGAGCAGGCAAGGGGAAGCGGAGAGGTGGTTCTGGATTCAGTCGCCATCAGTCATGAAGGCAGCTTGATCTTGGGAACGGGGCCTGCTGCCAGTCCTGCTTCAGCCCAGGCACTTTCTCCGTCTGATGCGCAATTGGTGATCCTCTAACCCAGCCAGCGTTGGGGGAACTAGAAGAAGCTGCCTGGGATGAGGGGTGCCTGGTTAGGAGTTGAACTGGAGAAGCTGTCCCAGCACAAGGAATCCAGATTGAAAGGGGCTCAGGGTTGGTTCTGAGCTCCACCTTCTCCCCTTTCAAGGTAGACATTCCAGCAAAGCTGTGCTGTGGCTTCCTTTGCTCCTCAGACAAGTCCTGGAGATATAGACAGGATTTTTAGCCAAGCGGGAGAGGGCAGGAGGCCAAAGAGCAAAGGGATCCTCACCTCTCTGGACAGGTGTGATGTCTTCCTCAAGGGTTTTCCAGGCTGGCCATCAGATAGTCACTGAGGGGAGGAAAAATACCTTCTGCTGGACCTTTCTGTGTCTCTAATCCCAGTGGTATCAGAGATACCTCCCAGGTGGGGCTTAAGGAGGGAGACTCCTACCTGGAATTCTTCCAGAGCTCCACTCCATTAGAACAGCAGAGCTCTTGTATGTCATCTGGTTAAATGAGAGTCCCCCTGGTTCTTCCTGGGAGGATCTCCACAAGGCCAGGCCACGGGCAGGATCCTGGTCTTCACTCCGAATGTGATCTCTAGGAACTTGATTAGCTCATGGCAATTGTGACCAAAGCGGACTGCTGGGGTGAAGCTACAGTCTGCCATTCTCATCACTGCGAGCAGGCTTTGAAATGGTGCATTGAAGTCTGATTCAGTTACTTGAGAGAGACATTTGTCTTCTTCTTACAGAGTCCAGTGTCCTTTGAGGAGTTCCCTGTGTCTTTCTCCAAGTAGGAGTTGACTCACCTTGATCCAGACCGAAAGACATCTCCCCAGGAAGTCATGGAGGCGAATGTGGGGGACGTGGCCTCGCTAGGTAAGGCTCCCTCTTTCCCTGGCTTGACAGAAGCCCCTGAAAATTCAGAGTCACTTTGGATCCCTTCTGGTCCTGCTGCTCTCTTTGTGCCTCTTGCCAGCCAACGCAATTGCCTGTTTCTGATCTATGAGGTCTTTTTCTTCTTCTTGAAAGCTTTGTGTATCCTGCCTTTAAAGTGGGAGAATTGGCAGGGCGTCTGACTACCATTAAATACCAATACACAATGGCACAACTGTGGAGCAAGTTGACTCATGTGTTGTGACCAGACTCAGGTGTGTTGCCTCCTTTGGATCAGAGCCCAAAGAGTGCCCATTCCAGGCTCACCTTCCTTAGTTCAGTGGGTCACCCAGAGAGGAGAGGGGGCTGTGAAGCAAGTCCAAGCATGGAAGCAGCAGTGGTCTTGAGAAGTGAAGCCAAGCACAGTGGTCTCAGGCGAATGAGGCACGAAGTGGACCCCTTGTTGCTCCCGCCGGTACTTTTTCTAGTTCACGATCTATGCAAACATGTGGAGAGAATTGGGGCCAATCCAAACCAACTTTCTAGCATCAGTGCAACCACAAGGCGGCCCCAAGGTAAGGGAACAAATGTTCCCATAGCTTGAGTAAGCTTCCGTGACTGAATCCCCCCACAGGATGGAGCACACGCCCATGGGCACGGCTGCACAGGCACTGGAAAATGGGATAGGATTGGGTCCTCAGTCACGTGGAAGAATCCGAATTCAGGACACATCCCTGTAGTTGTCCCCTGTGAGAGGATGGCTGAGGGAAGACTTGAGGGGCACCTTGAAGGCTGCTCTGAAACAAAACAGGAAGTTTCAACTGGAACCTGTGTAATTATCACACTTGATCTGGTGCCACAGAAGGGGAAACTTAACGCTTGCAGGGGCTGTAGCGGCAAAGGACCAATGAAGCAAGAAGGTAAAGCAGCAACCAGTGCAGGGACTTGAAGAGGGTGTTCCAGTGACAGGGAGAGGGTGTAACACCGTTAAATAGCTGACATTCCTTTTCTGACCTGCATCTTGCCGGTTTTCTGTCTTCATTCCTCCAGATGATGTGGGGGAAACTGAGGATGACAGAGAAGAACATGGAGCATTGGAAAGAGCCCAGCATAAGGAGGGAGGACAGCAGAGGACAGAAGCAGAGGAGGAAGGGGAGTCTCAGTGTTTTCCTTCTCAGCGTGAATATTCTCCTGCACCTCAGAGAAATCAAGCGGAGGAGAAGCCTTATGAATGCTCAGAATGTGGAAAGAGCTTCAATCACAGACGAAACCTGAGCAAACATCAACAAACTCACACAGGGGAGAAGCCCTATGAATGCTGGGAGTGTGGAAAGAGCTTCAGTCAGAGCAGAAACCTCTCTAAACATCAACGAACTCACACTGGGGAGAAGCCATATAAATGCTTTGAGTGTGGAAAGAGCTTCAGTCAGAGCGGACACCTCAGTCTACATCATCGAACTCACACTGGGGAGCAACCATTTAAGTGCATGGAGTGTGGAAGGAGCTTCAGTCGGCCTGACAGCCTCTCTGAACATCAACAAATGCACACAGGGGAGAAGCCGTATAAATGCGCAGAGTGTGGCAAGAGCTTTAGTAGAAGAGGCACCCTTCATATACATCAACGATGTCACTCGGGGGAGAAGCCCTTTGAATGTGCAGAGTGTGGAAAGAGCTTCAGTCAGCTTGGACACCTCCATCGACATGAACAAACTCACACAGAGAAGAAACCATTTAAATGCTTAGAATGTGGAAGGAGCTTCAGCAATGACAGCAAACTCACTACTCATTGGAGGAGTCACACAGGGGAGAAGCCGTATGAATATGCAGAGTGTGGAAGGAGATTCAGTCAGCATGGACACCTCCACCTACATGTACAAACTCACACAGGGAAGAAACCATTTAAATGCTTAGAATGTGGAAGGAGCTTCAGCAATGACAGCAAACTCACTACTCATTGGAGGAGTCACACAGGGGAGAAGCCGTATGAATGTGCAGAGTGTGGAAGGAGATTCAGTCAGCATGGACACCTCCATCTACATGAACGAACGCACACAGGGGAGAAGCCGTATGAATGTGCAGAGTGTGGAAGGAGATTCAGTCAGCATGGACACCTCCATCGACATGAACGAACTCACACAGGGGAGAAGCCATATGAATGTGCAGAGTGTGGAAGGAGATTCAGTCAGAGTGGAAATCTCCGTCTGCATCAACAAACTCACACAGGGGAGAAGCCGTATGAATGTGCAGAGTGTGGAAGGAGATTCAGTCAGCATGGACACCTCCATCTACATGAACGAACTCACACAGGGGAGAAGCCATATGAATGCTCAGTGTGTAGAAGGAGCTTCAGTGAGCAGGGAGCCCTCACAAGACATCAACGAACTCATACAGGGGAGAAGCCGTATGAATGTGCAGAGTGTGGAAGGAGATTCAGTCAGCATGGACACCTCCATCTACATGAACGAACTCATACAGGGGAGAAGCCATATGAATGCTCAGTGTGTAGAAGGAGCTTCAGTGAGCAGGGAGCCCTCACAAGACATCAACGAACTCATACAGGGGAGAAGCCGTTTAAATGCATGGAGTGTGGAAAGAGCTTCAACCAGCAGGGAAGCCTCAGAAAGCATCAGAGAACTCACACAGGGAAGAAGTCATATCGATGCTCAGAATGTGGAAAGGGCTTCAGTCAGAGCGGAAATCTCCGTGTACATCAACGAATTCACACAGGGCAGAAGCCCTATAAATGCATGGAGTGTGGAAAGAGCTTCAGTGTGCAGGGAAGCCTCAGAATGCATCAGAGAACTCACACAGGGGAAATGCCATATAAATGCTGGGAGTGTGGAAAGTGCTTCAGACAGGGTGGAGCCCTTACTGTACATCATAGAATTCACACAGGGCAGAAGCCATAGAGATGTGGGGAGTGTGGAAAGAGCTTCCATGATAGTGGATCACTCTCTAAACAGCAACAAACTCACACAGGAGAGAACTCACACATAAATGCTCAGAGTGTGGAAGGAGCTTCAGTGACAGCCGAAACCTCGCTAGACACCAGCGAACTCACAGGAGAGAGGAGCTATGTAAATTCTAGGAGTGTGAAAAGAACTTTAGTTGGAGAGATAAATAAATAAATAGGAAAGCATTTTAAACAGACAAATTGTTGACTGGAAAGCCTCTTTCCCCCCCCAGAATGATCAGCCTGGTATGGGAGGGTGGGATAAATTGACCCTTTCTTGCAAAGCCATTCTTCCTGCTGAAGTTGCCCCACAGATGGCTATTTGTGGCTGTTGCAAAGAGCCTTCTGAGGGTTGCAGAACTTCCAGTGTCACAGTAGATATTATCCTGTGCGACGAAGCTACTTTTGATACTCCATGACTTTTGTGGTTGGGCCGGGGCAGGGGAGCAAAGACGTACCGCCCCACCATTCTTGGAGATTTTCATGTTGTTTCCCCTTCAGTCTGGACAGCGCAGGGGTTAGGGTGTCAGTCGAGGACCATGGAGCCCTGGGGTTGAAATCTCCCCCAGCCAGTGACACCCACTCACAAGGTGATCCCTTCACTCAGCCAACCCCTCCTGGCCTAACCTACCTATTGCCTCCAAGAATTTAAACCATGTTGTTTCTCTCCCCACCTCCCCATTATATGCAACTGCAGCACTGCAACTCATCAGCCTACTACTTGCCCAGAAAGCAGGCCACGTTCAGATGTCCACCAGCATCTGGCCTTGTGTGGATGTCTTGGGATGGAATATCCTGGACCAAGCAAATCCCTGTAATGCGCTCAGCTAAATGCATTCCTTTTAGCGGGCAGCAGCTCAAGCGGAATGACCCTAGTTGGCTGTATGGCGTGTTGCAGTCCAGCTCTGATGCAGATCTAAAACTAAGGAAGCTTCTCAGTTTTGGCTGGTGCTCTTTGTCCTCCTCTCAGCCAAGTGAGCCTTTCAGCCCAGCAGTGGGGCTTCTTTCTCCCTCGTTCTGCAGCAATGGGTGTGATCTTTGGCTGCCAACATGCAGGGCAAGTGCAATGTTTTAGGGTGATTTGAAGTACGGAATGGGGGAGGGATAGAAGCAGGGCTTTTTTTGTAATGGAACGCACCGGAAGGACGTTCTGGCACCTTTTTTCCCCCTCCTCCCTGCCCCCACCTTTTTTCCCTGCCTGCACCACCCTCTTCAACCTGCACGCCTTCTCCAACCCACAAACCCTTCCAGCCTCAGGTGCTCCTTATATCCCTGAGGACCCTATTGCCTTCAAGTGGCTGTGGCTGTGCAGCACACTCTGCTGGATGCCCAGGCCTTACCCTTAAAGGGGCCACTGCTGACACCACATCTACCTCCTCACCAGATCTTCCTTGATTCCAATACAAATGGAAAGCCCCTTTTTTCCTCCAGAATGATCAGCCCTGGTGTGGAAGGGTGGGATAAATTGACCCTTTCCTTTGAAGCCATTTTTCCTGCTCAGGTGGCACCGTAATTGGCTAGATGTGGCCAATAGATTGGCTGGATCGCACAAGGTGACCCCTTCAGTCAGCCAACCCCTCCTGGCCTAACCTGCCTATTGAAGTAGTAGAGAGGGGAGGGAGGAGAGTGTCTGCCTACCTGAGCTCCTTGGAGGTATGTGGGATATAAACACAAAATGGAGATGTAAGGCTGACAAGTTGCTAGCCAGACAAAAGAGGTTCTTTCCATCACAACCATTTGGAAACAAAACACAAAGCCCAGTTTGTATAAACCTGCTTTTAATATGTATTCCTTTAAGAACCTTTAGCAATCCTGCCACATGTGCAAAGAGTTTGGGCCCTGGGCTCAGTCTGATGCCCTGAGCAGCTGGCAAGACTGGCTGTGCAAGAGGCATCCTCTCCCATGAGCTGAGACTATGGTTGAAGCATCAGATCCTCAACTTATGCCTTCCTGCCCTTGGGTTCAAAGGACCGCACAGTTTGGGACAGGGGTCAGCTTGCTCATGGCCATGCTGGCAGAGGTAGTAGGACCGTATGTCCAGAATGTGGCCATGGCGACACCCTCAGAGTTCATACATGACGTTGTGATCGCAGCAGTCCCAGTCTACAAGCTCGTCATGGGGAAACCTGAGGCTGATCTCCCTCTGGGCCGTCTCCACAGAATCGCTGGCATGGACAACGTTCCTACAGTCAGACAAGGGAAGCCACAGTGAGGCCATTGGAAATGGCAAAGCTTTGGCTACACTGCAATCTTCTAACACTCTAAAAGCGACAACTTTCCCAGGAATTGCTGGTGTTATCAGAGGTCAGCCAGGCTGGGCATTTGCTGAAGGTCCACACCCACCAGATAGTTCATCCTGCTGGGCCAAACGCCAAACTTCTATGTACAGAGGTAGTGGAAGTACCAGATTCACCCTAAGCAGGTAGGTGGAGGAGGCCATGGGAGGCCCAGTCCAGAGCTTTGCCCCACGGCCCCTTGCAAACTGGTGCCAAGACTGCCTTGCAAGAACTGCAGTTCTCTGGAAAGGATCAGTAGCTTTGAGCCATCACATGGATATGCCCTCAGTGGCTCTAAAATCAGCTCTTGAACCATCCCTTGATGTCCCCCACATACCCCATTAGCATGGTTGCATCCATTTGGGAAAGTTCGTTAGGATTGGGCTGTTTGCAGGCAGAGATCAAACTCTAGTTAGTTGACCACAAAACCGAATTTTAAGCCCACAATTTTGAACACTGAATCTGGTTTCGTGTACAACAAATTGGGAAGATAAGAACAAAGAAAGGAGGAGATTATCTACTGGAGATTGTCATGGAAAAGTTAGTTACTTGATATTAGTGTTTGTAATAACGTAGTTGACCCGGTGGCATAGCTAGAGGGGATGCAAAGCACTAAGTTTTGCACCCCCTCCAGCTATGCCACTGAGTTGACCTAAAATGAATGTTTACCTTTTGCCATTATTCATGCATTGCAGAGTGGAGGGTTTGGGGGATTCCTCTTCCATTGAGGTCCCAGATCACAACATCACAAATTTGTAAACAAAGCCCCCTGATTACAGATTACAAAATCCTACTGAAATCAATATATTATATTATATTATATTATATTATATTATATTATATTATATTATATTATATCATGCATTACATCTGACACCATCTCTACTTCTTGGATTTGAAGGAGGACGGCAAGGAAGAGAACATATGGCAGCAAGGAGAGAGGTGGGCTAGAATGTCTTCAACACTCCGGCCTACCACTCTTGGTTCCACTCTGTCCCCCTCTTCTTTTTAAATCCAGGATGTGGGAAGGGGAGAAGTATTGCTGGAGGTAAGTGCCCTTCACCAATCCATGGCCTGAGAGGACCAACTCCCCCAGCCTCTTGGACTGGACAGCCATGCTCTTGACATGGAATTGACATGGAATCTTCCTTCCTCCCCGCAGCTCCTCCTCTTCCTCCTCGTCTGCTGTCCGCCAGCAGAGTCTCTTCCCGGTCCCGATCCCTCCACCAGCCTCGATGTATTTCCACCTCCCTGCAAGGAAAGCCTCGCTTGCTGTCCAGAGGCCTCCAGAGGCTTCCTTGCAGGGACCCCCCTCCTTGCCCCCAAGCAGAACTGGAGTCCCCCAAGCCTGTGACTGTGAACCCCCAGCCCTGAGACCCAGGGGGCACTGGGGAGAAGCCCTGATGGGGGCGCCACTGGGCGGGGGGGGGCTGGGGGAGAGATCAAGTAGAGATTCCCCCCCCCCCAGTAGCCATTCCTTCCTGAATGCTCCTGAGGGCACAGAGGGAGGCAGGTCTCCAGCCCTGCCCAGAACCTGTCAGCATGTGGACCTGGAGCATCATTCCTGGTGCTTCTGCGCATGTATTCAGTGGCCCTGATCCGATGGCACCTGCACCACAAACCCCATCGAAAGGCACCAAGGAGAGCCTCATGCAACATCTTCCTCCCTCTCCTCTTCCTCACAGGTGCTGGAGCGACACTGGCAGGTTGTGCAACTTCTTCCTTCCTTGAGATGGGGCAGAAGCAGCTTCAGTGCAGCCTGCGCAGGTAGGGAAGGGTCATGGGGAGGCTGGTCCCAGGCCAGGCTAGGCGCTCTGCTCCCCAGCACCTCTCTGAGGCCCTGAAGGAACCTGCCTCGCTTTCCTTCCACCGAATCTGCCCTCTAAGGGAGCTGCAAATGCCTTTCACAAGCCTTTGACTCTTCCCAGAAATCCCACCCACCTTGCAGGCTGAAAGGGGGGGGGAATGGATGGTTTCAGGTCCCATAAGATATGGGAAGAAAAGAGCAGGCAAGGGGAAGCAGAGAGGCGGTTCTGGAGTCAGTCGCCATCAGTCAGGAAGGCAGCTTGATCTTGGGAACGGGGCCTGCTGCCAGTCCTGCTTCAGCCCAGGCACTTTCTCCCTCCCAACTTTCCCAGTCAGGTTTGTGGTGGGCAGAGGAGGGGAGCAGATGCTGGTCTCCTCTCAGCACATGAGCTTGATTGGCTCATAAAGGTGGAATTCTGGGGTGACACTACAGTCTGCTATTCTCACCACTGAGAGCAGGCTTTGGAATGGTGAGTTGAAGGCTGATTCTGTTACCTGAGAGAGACAAGTGTCTTCTTCTTCCAGAGTCCAGTGTCCTTTGAGGAGTTGGCTGTGTCTTTCTCCGAGGAGGAGTGGACTCTCCTGGATCCAGACCAAAAGACATCTCCCCAGGAAGTCATGTAGGCAAAAGTGGGGGACATGGGCCTCGCTAGGTAAGGCTCCCTCTCTCCCTGGGATAGAAGCCCCTGAAAAGTCAGAGCCACTTTTGATCACTTCTGGCCTGCTTCTCTATTTGTGCCTCTTGGCAGCCAACACAATGGCCTCTGTTTCTGGCCTGTGAGGCCTTTTTCTTCTTAAAAGCTTTGTGTATCCTGCCCTTAAAGTGGGAGAACTTGCAAGGCTTCTCACTACCACTAAATAACGATACACAATGGCACAACTGTGGACTAAGATGACCGATGTTTTTGCGGCCCCACTGGGGTGCGTTGCTTTGCTTGGGTCGCAGCCTGAAGATTGCCCAACCCAGACTCACCTTCTTGAGTTAAATGGGTCACCCACTGTGGAGAGAGGGCTGTGAAGCAAGTCCAGGCACTGCAGCACGCAGTGGCCTTGAGAAGGGAATTCAGACAGGGGAGCCCCACAGCGGTCTCAGGCAGATGGGACGTGAAGTGAACCCCCCCCCCCGTTGCAGTGCTTTTTCCAGTACATGTCACATGCACACATGGGGAGAGAATCAGGGCCCAAACCCATCCAACTTTCCAGCATCAGTGCAGCCAGAAGGTAAGGGGACGCATGTTCCCATAGCTTGAGGAGGCTTCCGTGGCCATGTCCCCAACACAGAACACAGTGCACTCACTGTAGGCACAGATGCGCAGGCACTGGAAAATGGGATAGGATACGTACATTTCGTATTCCACGTATTTGGCTGGAACCGAATCCTGAGGTGGAGGAGCTGCAGCCGTGATGGGCAACAGAGCTCCAGCTGACATGGCCTCCTTTTTCCCTGGCCCTGTGGTTCTGAAACATTTTTGCACCCACACCCACTTTTTGAACAACAATCCTTCACTCACTGGAAGTGATGTGATTATCATTAAATTTTGTCATTGCCAAAAGTGACATCATCAAGCAGGAAAATTTTTTAACACCTTTCATATGACACAATGAAAGCTTAGTAAGTATATTAAAAGTTTGGAATAAGTTTAAAAACATTATTTAAAATAAGGGAGACACTTCCCAACTTTTGCTGATTAAAAATAATTCCTGAAACATCCCAATGGCTACAGTCCTATCCACACTTGCTCAGGAGTCCTTGTTGTGACCTGGGGTCTCTGGAGCAGTGGCACTTCTGCGTACTCAACAGCCCCCTTGACTGTCATGGCTGAAAGCTTATACAGAGTAGCCTGTTAAATGTAGGGATCTGTCACATTTCCCCAAATGCATCACATACCAGGGTAGCGTCGAGTGTAATATATTAAAAGTAAAATGCACATTGAAATGAAACGAATGAACCCATCTGAAATTGGTTCCTGACCCACAGTTTGAAAAACACTGCCCTGGCATATGATGCAGATAATGGGGAAAAAGTGGGTCTTTGTTACTAGGTCTAAAAGAACCCCAATCTGCATAATATGGCAACTCTAACCACTCTCACCCCCTTCTGGTCCTCCTTCTGCTCCATCCCCCTCTTCCTTGTGAAATCCAGAGAGTGGTGGAGGACGACAACTTCAGCGCTGCAACTCAGTAGCCACTATGCCCAGAGCGCAGGCTATGTTCAGATGTCCACCAGCATACGCCCTCGTATGTATGAATGGGATGGAATATCCACAGCCCCGAAAACCTTTCCTGCTGTCCTTAGTTCGTCTCCCTTGAGGCGCGGTCTGTCAGCCTGAACCAAGCAAGTCCCTGGAATGCTCTCAGCTCAATCCATTCCTTGTAGCAGGCTTCACCTCGAGGGGAATGGCCCTAGTTGGTTGTATGATCAGGGCAACAATGGCTTTTATCTGACTGCTTGTGTTGCAGTCCAGTTTTGATCCAGATCTAAAACCAAAGAAACTCTGATGCTTTTCGATTGCTGCTCTTTTTTCCTGCTGAGGTTGCCCCACAGTCGGCTATTTATGACTCTTGCAAAGAGCCTTCTGAAGGTTTCAGAACTTCCAGAGTCAAAGTAGATACTACCTTGTGCGAAGAAGCTACTTTTAATCCTCCCTAACTGTTTGTGGTGGGTCTGGGGCAGGGGACCAAAGACAGTCCCACCATTCTAGGAGATTGTCATGTGGTTTCCAAACTGGGCAGTGCAGGGGTTGGGTGTCAGCCGAGGACCAAGGAGCCCTGGGGTTCAAATCCCTCCCAGCCAGATGCTCACAAGGTGACCCCTTTAGTCAGCCAACCCCTCCTGGCCTGACCTACCTATTGAAGTAGTAGAGAGGGGAGGGAGAAGCGCGTCTGCCCACCTGAGCTCCTTGGAGGTGGTGGGGGGATATAGACCCAGAGCAAAACGGTGGTGCAGGGCCCACAAGTTGCTAGCCAGAGTCAAAAAGGGACTTCCCATCACAAGCTCAGGAAGGAAACACAGAATGCAGTTGGTGTCCAGCTGCTTTTGAGGCAGATTCCTTTTGGGAACATTCTTTGGCCGTCCTGCCTCAAGTGGAAAGAGTTGGGACCCCGGACTCAAAAGTGGACGGCGCCCATCCAAGTGCTGCGCCTCTTGCGGGGGGGGGGGTGTCCTGGGGCTGCCCTCCTGGGAACTTCCTCCTGGGGCTGCCCTCCCTGGGAACCCAACGAGGCTGCCTCCCTCCCGAGGAGAGGGGCCCCGATTCTGCCAGAACTCGCAGAGGGCGCCAGCCTTGAGGTGTGGGGGGGGGCAGCTCGTCTGAAGGGGTGGGAATGGGAGGGGGGCTGGGAGACTCCCGGGAGGGGCGGGGGTGAAGCCCCCCAGAGTGCTGCAGGGACTCAGGCCGGCTGGGTGAAGCGCCCCCCCTTCCCACCGCCCCCCCCGAGCCCCGGAGCGCCTGATCCGCAGCAGGCGGGGCTGCCTTGGCCGGGTCTTGCTCCCGCCCTGCCCGCCAGGCTCCTCCTCTCCCCGCCGGGCGGCGCTTCTGCTCGGCCTCCTCCGCGATCGGCTGCTCCGAGGGGTCCCGGCGCTTGCGGGGTCGTGGCCCGCACAGGTCTGGGGAAGCATCTCCCCCTGCTGGGGGGGGCGCAAGAGGGGCTGCGGCGGGCGGGGCAGAGGAAGGGTCTCTGCTGCTGTGAGGGGGGATCTCGGTCAGGGAGGCAGCCAGGAGTAGCTGCTGGCTGGGGAGGCTGAGCTGCGCGCCTTCCCACGGGGGGGGGGGCGCGGGGAAGTGCCTGGCCTGGGAATCATCGGGGTGGGGGCTGCGAAGGGGGAGGGGATCTTCTTCCCTCCCTCTTCGCCCCAAAGGGAGGCACGTGCAGCCCTCGTCTTTGGGCAGGAGGGAGGGGGCCGCCTTGCATCCCAGGCAGGGGGAGGGGAAGGGCTAGGCAGGGGGAGGACCCTCCGCAGGGCAGGAGAGGCTTTGGGGGCGGCCAGGCGCACGACCCGCTCTCCGTCCCGATCCCTCCACCAGCAGCGGCGCTCAGGGCTCCCACGCGAGGACAGAGCCAGTGGGTGGCTGGAGGCCTCCCGAGGCTTCCTTGCAGGGACCCCCCTCCCTGCCCCAGTGCAGCACTGGAGTCCCCCAGCCTGTGACTGTGAACGGCCCAGCCCCGAGACCCAGGGGGGCAGCAGGTAGAAGCCCTGATGGCGGCGGCACTGGGCTGGGGGATCCCCACTTGCCCCCCCCCCCAGGAGCCTTTCTCTTCCTTCCAGAATGCTCCTGAGGGCACAGAGGGAGGCAGGTTTCCAGCCCTGCCCAGAACTTGTCAGCATGTGGACCTGGAGCATCATCCCCGGTGCTTCTGTGCATGTACTCAGTGGCCCTGATCCTATGGCACCTGCACCACAAACCCCTTCCAAAGGCACCAAGGGGAGCCTCATGCAGCATCTTCCTCCCTCTCCTCTTCCTCACAGGTGCTGGAGCGACACTGGCAGGTTGTGCACCTTCTTCCTTCCTTGAGGTGGGGCAGAAGCAGCTTCAGTGCTGCCTGCGCAGGTAGGGAAGGGTCATGGGGAGGCTGGTCCCAGGCCAGGCCAGGCGCTCTGCTCCCCAGCACCTCTCTGAGGCCCTGAAGGAGTCTGCCTCGCTTTCCTTCCAGGGAATCTGCCCTCTAAGGGAGCTGCAAATGCCTTTCACAAGCCTTTCACTTTTCCCGGGAATCCCATCCACCTTGCAGGCTGAAGGGGGGGGGGAGTGGATGGTTTCAGGGTCCCATAAGATATGGGAAGAAAAAGCAGGCAAGGGGAGGCGGAGAGTTGGTTCTGGAGTCAGTTGCCATCAGTCATGAAGGCAGCTTGACCTTGGAAACGGGGCCTCCTTCAGCCCAGGCACTTTCTCTGTCTGATGCGCAATTTGTGATCCTCTAACCCAGCCAGCTTTGGGGGAACCAGAAGAAGCTGCCTGAGATGAGGGGTGCCTGGCCAGGAGTTGAACTGGAGAAGCTGCCCCAGGACAAGGAATCCAGATTGAAAGGGGCTCAGGGTTGGTTCTGAGCTCCACCTTCTCCCCTTTCAAGGCAGACATTCCAGCAAAGCTGTGCTGTGGCTTTCTTTGCTCCCAGGACAAGTGGGCAAGTCGTGGAGATACAAACAGAATTTTTAGCCAAGTGGGAAAGGGCGGGAGGCCAAAGAGCAAAAGGATCCTCACCTCTCTGACCAGGTGTGATGTCTTCCTCAAGGGTTTTCCAGGCTGGCCATCAGATAGTCACTGAGTGCAGGAAAAATACCTTCTGCTTGACCTGGCTGTGTCTCTAATCCCAGTGGCATCAGAGATACCTCCCAGGTGGGGCTTAGGGAGGGAGACTCCTACCTGGAAGGCTTCCAGAGCCCCACTCCATGAGAACAGCAAAGCTCTTTTGTGCCATCTGGTTAAAGGAGTGGCCCCCTTGTACTTTTCTGGAGGATCTCCACAAGGCCAGACCACAGACAGGATCCTAGTCTTCACTAGGCAAGTGATCTCTGGGAACTTGATTAGCTCAAGGAAATCATGGCCAAGGACAGACTTCTGGGGTGACGCCATTCTGCCATTCTCATCACTGAGAGCAGGATTTGGAATTGTGCATTGAAGGCTGATCCAGTTACCTGAGAAACAAGTGTCTTCTTCTTCCAGAGTCCAGTGACCTTTGAGTAGTTGCCTGTGTCTTTCTCCAAGAAGGAGTGGACTCACCTTGATCCAGACCGAAAGACATCTCCCTAGGAAGTCATGGAGGCAAATGTGGGGGACGTGGCCTCGCTAGGTAAGGCTCCCTCTTTCCCTGGCTTGACAGAAGCCCCTGAAAATTCAGAGTCACTTTGGATCACTTCTGGCCCTGCTGCTCTGTTTGTGCCTCTTGCCAGCCAACGCAATGGCCTCTGTTTCTGACCTGTGAGATCTTTTTCTTTGTCTTGAAATCTTTGTGTATTCTGCCTTTAAAGTGGGAGAATTGGCAAGGCGTCTACCATTAAGTACCAATACACAATGGCACAACTGTGGAGCAAGTTGACTCATGTGTTGTGACCAGACTCAGGTGTGTTGCCTTGTTTGGGTCAGAGCCCCAAGAGTGCCCAGTCCAGGCTCACCTTCCTTAGTTCAGTGGGTCACCCAGAGAGGAGAGAGGTTGTGAAGCAAGCCCAGGCATAGTAGCAGGCAGTGACCCTGAGAAGGGAAGCCAGAAACAGTGGTGTAGCTAGCGAGGTGCGGGGGGGGTGGTCTGTCCCAGGTACAAGACTTGGGGGGTGACACCACAAATTACCCAGCACCGCGGAGATTAAGAGTGATCCCATCATGCTATATACCGTTGGATGCAGAATTTCCAGCTGAATGCAATGCAAGGCCCCAGAGGAAA
Source organism: Tiliqua scincoides (assembly GCF_035046505.1). NCBI lineage: Eukaryota > Metazoa > Chordata > Lepidosauria > Squamata > Scincidae > Tiliqua > Tiliqua scincoides. The sequence continues at coordinate 6,889,812 of NC_089833.1, read as the reverse complement.
TGATCTCATTTCCATCAAAAGTTACAGCCAAAAAAACAGAAGCCAAAAAATGCATGGAGCCCTATGGAAAGTGAAACTGAGCCATATCGCACGTTTACTTGTGAGTAGGTAAACGAGCCTTAGTCCATCTGAAAGGGCAGGCTGAGAGGAATCTAAATGCACCAGATTGGTTACTCTCCAATGAAAGCAGGCCCTAAAAAACACCCAAGAAGGAAGTTCCTCCCTCCAAGCAGATGAATGTATTGAGCCTTATAGAAAGCGCAAGTGAGCCACATTGTTGTGTTTTCTCACAAATAAGCAAATGGGCTATGCCAGAATGCCAGATGCAAGGGAGGGCACCAGGATGCAGGTCTCTTGTTATCTGGTGTGCTCCCTGGGGCATTTGGTGGGCTGCTGTGAGATAAAGGAAGCTGGACTAGATGGGCCTGTGGCCTGATCCAGTGGGGCTGTTCTTATGTTCAAATGTGCCTTGACTGCTGGTCAAGTCAGGCAAAGAGGAATGCAAGGCTGACTTAAAGCGTTGCATAAATAAGCGTCCCCTTATTTAATTATCTGTTTTTCTTTGATTTAATTATCTATAATTATTTTATTTTGCTTGATGATGTAACTTCCAGCTATGACATCACTTCTGGTGGGTCCTGGACAGATTGTCATTCTAAAAAGTGGGTCCCAGTGTTAAAAGTTTGGGAACCACTGCCTTAACTCAAAGCAGGCCAATTAGACAACTGGGGGGGGGAGAGTCACCCTAGTGACCAAAATTCTGGAAATCGTGGCTTTTAGGAATAATACCATCATGTTATATACCATTTGATGTGGGATTTCATCCATTGCTTGTGGGGAAATATTCCCTGCATTTATTTTCTGGTCATTATTATTATTCATTTCATGTCATGACTATTACTACCTCTCGGTATCGCCTACCTCACAAGGTTGTTGTGAGGACAAAATAAGGGGAGGATCCATGTACACCACCCTGAGCTGCTTAGAGGAAGGGTGGTGTAAAATTGTGAATTCATTAATTAATAATAACAAGTAAATTGTGTTGTGACAAAAATTATGGGCCCCAGGTAGTCAAATGACCCAGCTACGCCTCTGGCCAGAAAGAGAAGCTCTACAGAGGTCTCAGGCAGATGGGGCGTGAAGTGACCTCCCCCGCCCCGTTGTTCCCGGCAGTGCTTTTTCCAGTACATGCCATGTGCACACATGACGAGAGAATCGGGCCCAATCCCATCCAACTTTCTAGCACCGGTGCAGCCCCAAGAGAAGGGAATAGGCACCAAAGTTTCCTTGAAGGGCGCTCTGGAATGAAACAGGAAGTTTCAACTGGAACCCTGGAAAATTGGGTCGGATTGGGTCCTCAGTCAGGTGGAGGAATCCAAACTCAGGACACATCCCTGTAGTTGTCCCCTGTGAGAGGACGACTTGTGTAAGGCACAAGAGTTTAGCATCTGGGCGAGTTCAGCAGCAGGGCGAGGAGGCCAGGGCCCCATACACTGCCCTTCCTCTTCCCTAGAGAAAAGGGCTGCTATCCATTGTACGGTTTTTAAAAGGACCCCTAAATAAAACAACAACAACAAAAAAGCTATGCAGTCAGACAGCCAGCAGCAGGGTGGGGGCTATCCAGTGTTCTGCATCGAGTCCCGCATGTATGATTATATGCCTCTGGGGCATAAGTCATGGGTGTGTCCTCGGTGCAAGGAGCTCCAGGCTCTCAGGGAACGCGTCCGCTCCCTTGAAGCCTTGGTGGCTGACCTGGAGAAGTGCAGGCAGCCAGAGGAGGACCGTGGGGAGACTTCCAGGGACGATCTGGCTTCGTCCCAACCTCAGGCGTGCAGCTCCTCGGCTGCCCGGGTGGGAAGTCTCGGGACTGGAGGACGTCATCCTGGAGAGGAGGGAAACAATCCCCTAGGGGGGATCCCTTCTCCAGGGGATGGGCCCGTATCCGAGCGCACTCGGGATACTGCTCGGCGGGAGGGGGGTCGGGGGCTTCTTGTAGTGGGGGATTCGATTATTAGAAACATAGAGAGGGGGGTTTGCGACGGATGTGAGGACCGCATGGTGACTTGCCTGCCTGGTGCGAAGGTTGCGGACATCACTTCTCGTCTAGACAGGCTAGTAGACAGTGCTGGGGGAGAGGTAGCGGCTGTGGTGCATGTCGGCACCAACAACGTGGGCAAGTGTAGCTGGGAGGTCCTGGAGGCCAAATTTAGGCTTTTAGGCAGGAAGCTGAAAGCCAGGACCTCAAAGGTAGCGTTCTCTGAAGTGCTACCTGTTCCACGCGCAGGGCCAGCTAGGCAGGCGGAGATCAGGGGTCTCAATGCGTGGATGAGACGGTGGTGTAGGGAGGAGGGGTTCAGATTCGTTAGGCACTGGGGAACGTTTTGGGACAAGCGGGGCCTGTACAAGAGGGTCGGGCTCCATTTGAACCAGAATGGAACCAGACTGCTGGCGCATAACATTAAAAAGGTGGCAGAGCAGCTTTTAAACTGATCCCTGGGGGAAGGCCGACAGGAGCCGAGGGGCATCCGGTTCGGGACTCCTCATCCCTATGGGATGAGGATGGGGAGGTTAGAGAACAACAAGACAAAGGCAGGGTAGGAGAAGAAATTGGGAAAGGTAGGGTGATGGGATGTGATAGACGGTTTGGCACAATGACAGGATGCGGGGACAAAGGAGCGAATAAGCAGCCCATCCTGGGGCATTCCGTGTATAAATGCTTTTATGCAAATGCCCGAAGTCTACGAGCAAAGGTGGGAGAACTGGAATGTCTGGTGACAAGGGAAAATATTGATATAGTGGGCATAACGGAAACCTGGTGGAATGCGGAGAATCAGTGGGATACCGCAATCCCGGGCTATAAACTCTACAGGAGGGACAGGCAGGGGCATGTTGGAGGTGGGGTGGCCCTTTATGTTAAGGAAGGGATAGAATCCAGCAAAGTAGAGATTGAAGGTGGGTCCGACTCCACCGTAGAATCTCTGTGGGTTAAATTACCAGGCTTGTGCAGCGATGTAATACTGGGGGCGTGCTATCGTCCTCCAGACCAGAAATCGGATGGGGACCTTGAAATGAGGAAACAGATCAGGGAGGTGACAAGGAGGGACAGGGTTGTAATCATGGGGGACTTCAATTATCCTCATATTGACTGGGTCAATTTGTGTTCTGGTCACGATAAGGAAACCGGATTTCTTGACGTGCTAAATGACTGTGGCTTAGATCAGTTAGTCACGGAGCCCACCAGAGGATAGGTGATTCTGGATTTAATTTTGTGCGATACGCAGGACCTGGTTAGAGATGTAAACGTTACTGAGCCATTGGGGAACAGTGATCATGCTGCGATCCGTTTTGACGTGCACGCTGGGGGAAGAATACCAGGCAAATCTCTAACAAAAACCCTTGACTTCCGACGGGCGGACTTCCCTCAAATGAGGAGGCTGGTTAGAAGGAGGTTGAAAGGGAGGGTAAAAAGAGTCCAATCTCTCCAGAGTGCATAGAGGCTGCTTAAAACAACAGTAATAGAGGCCCAGCAGAGGTGTATACCGCAAAGAAAGAAGGGTTCCACTAAATCCAGGAGGGTCCCCGCATGGCTAATCAGCCAAGTTAGAGAGGCTGTGAAGGGCAAGGAAGCTTCCTTCCGTAAATGGAAGTCTTGCCCTAATGAGGAGAATAAAAAGGAACATAAACTGTGGCAAAAGAAATGTAAGAAGGTGATATGGGAGGCCAAGCGAGACTATGAGGAACGCATGGCCAGCAACATTAAGGGGAATAATAAAAGCTTCTTCAAATATGTTAGAAGCAGGAAACCCGCCAGAGAAGCGGTTGGCCCTCTGGATGGTGAGGGAGGGAAAGGGGAGATAAAAGGAGACTTAGAGATGGCAGAGAAATTAAATGAGTTCTTTGCATCTGTCTTCACGGCAGAAGACCTCGGGCAGATACCGCTGCCCGAACGGCCCCTCCTGACCGAGGAGTTAAGTCAGACAGAGGTTAAAAGAGAAGATGTTTCAGACCTCATTGATAAATTAAAGATCAATAAGTCACCGGGCCCTGATGGCATACACCCAAGGGTTATTAAGGAATTGAAGAATGAAGTTGCAGATCTCTTGACTAAGGTATGCAACTTGTCCCTCAAAACGGCCACGGTACCAGAAGATTGGAGGATAGCAAATGTCATGCCTATTTTTAAAAAGGGAAAGAGGGGGGACCCGGGAAACTATAGGCCGGTCAGCCTAACATCCATACCGGGTAAGATGGTGGAATGCCTCATCAAAGATAGGATCTCAAAACACATAGACGAACAGGCCTTGCTGAGGGAGAGTCAGCATGGCTTCTGTAAGGGTAAGTCTTGCCTCACGAACCTTATAGAATTCTTTGAAAAGGTCAACAGGCATGTGGATGCGGGAGAACCCGTGGACATTATATATCTGGACTTTCAGAAGGCGTTTGACACGGTCCCTCACCAAAGGCTACTGAAAAAACTCCACAGTCAGGGAATTAGAGGACAGGTCCTCTCCTGGATTGAGAACTGGTTGGAGGCCAGGAAGCAGAGAGTGGGTGTCAATGGGCAATTTTCACAATGGAGAGAGGTGAAAAGCGGTGTGCCCCAAGGATCTGTCCTGGGACTGGTGCTTTTCAACCTCTTCATAAATGACCTGGAGATAGGGTTGAGCAGTGAAGTGGCTAAGTTTGCAGACGACACCAAACTTTTCCGAGTGGTAAAGACCAGAAGTGATTGTGAGGAGCTCCAGAAGGATCTCTCCAGACTGGCAGAATGGGAAGCAAAATGGCAGATGCGCTTCAATGTCAGTAAGTGTAAAGTCATGCACATTGGGGCAAAAAATCAAAACTTTAGATATAGGCTGATGGGTTCTGAGCTGTCTGTGACAGATCGGGAGAGAGATCTTGGGGTGGTGGTGGACAGGTCGATGAAAGTGTCGACCCAATGTGCGGCGGCAGTGAAGAAGGCCAATTCTATGCTTGGGATCATTAGGAAGGGTATTGAGAACAAAACGGCTAGTATTATAATGCCGTTGTACAAATCTATGGTAAGGCCACACCTGGAGTATTGTGTCCAGTTCTGGTCGCCGCATCTCAAAAAAGACATAGTGGAAATGGAAAAGGTGCAAAAGAGAGCGACTAAGATGATTACGGGGCTGGGGCACCTTCCTTATGAGGAAAGGCTACGGCGTTTGGGCCTCTTCAGCCTAGAAAAGAGACGCTTGAGGGGGGACATGATTGAGACATACAAAATTATGCAGGGGATGAACAGAGTGGATAGGGAGATGCTCTTTACACTCTCACATAATACCAGAACCAGGGGACATCCACTAAAATTGAGTGTTGGGAGAGTTAGAACAGACAAAAGAAAATATTTCTTTACTCAGCGCGTGGTCGGTCTGTGGAACTCCTTGCCACAGGATGTGGTGCTGGCGTCTAGCCTAGACGCCTTTAAAAGGGGATTGGACGAGTTTCTGGAGGAAAAATCCATTATGGGGTACAAGCCATGATGTGTATGCGCAACCTCCTGATTTTAGGAATGGGTTAAGTCAGAATGCCAGATGTAGGGGAGGGCACCAGGATGAGGTCTCTTGTTATCTGGTGTGCTCCCTGGGGCATTTGGCGGGCCGCTGTGAGATACAGGAAGCTGGACTAGATGGGCCTATGGCCTGATTCAGTGGGGCTGTTCTTATGTTCTTATGTTCTTATGACTGATAGAAGACTTGAGGGGCACCAAAGTTTCCTTGAAGGGCGCTCTGGAATGAAACAGGAAGTTTCAACTGGAATCCTGGAAAATTTGTGTGGCACTTGCTCTGGTGCCACACAAGGGGAATCTTAATGCCTGCAGCTACTTTTCCTGGTTCCTGGTAATCAAATCAAGTCAAAGTCATGGTAATCACATCCCCTCCCTCAGTCAAGGAATGTCTCCTGATATGCACCTCTGGAGCTCAGGAGGAAGAAGTCTATTGTTCTTTTGTTGTAGCTTTATCACTCTTAAGCACCTTATGCAAACTGCCTCCCTCCCCCAGAAGGTCAGCCTGGCTGGTAAGCTGACTTCATCATCATGTCTTTCTTACATACTCCACCTGTACCATTGTGTGTACTGAGCATGCGCATCTAGGACAGCTGTAGGATACATCCAGTCATTCTGGGTCAGCTTCCAGGTCAGCCAAGCCCCCTTTAAAAGGAAGCTCCGGCCACATGGTCTCTCTCTCTGGCTGCCCTCCCAAGGGAGTGATCCTACATAGGACTCTTCCTCCAACTGCTCCCTGGGACAGGTAACTATACCGCGTTTCTAAAACTCTCTTCCATCCTACCTATTTCTCCCCTTCTTCCCCCATCTATAGTTAGCAAATTGGGTTAGGCAGATTAAGGGACCCCTAATACCCTTCCCTACAACCTATCCTTTTCGATTCCTTCTTGGATACACTAAATACATAGCACATGCAGCCACCATAAAGCTAGGTACATTTTTCAAGTACTAGAACCAAGAAATGTGTATTATGTTTACCTTTGTGTGTTTTTGTAATAAAAATATAATATTTGATTGAAAGTTATCTTTCTCCCAGTCTCCTCTTTAAGCTAAACAAAGGATTTCTCTGCATTATGCTGTTTCACTATCCAGCCTATGGTCCTAAAGTTTCCAAAAGGGTAATATAATAACTCCCCTAAACATAACAGCCCTTTTTGGTAACAGGAGGTTCTGCCCAGGGAGCCCCTCTGGCTAGACAGATCTCCTGGGCTGGTGGCAGCAGATTCCATCAACCAAGGTGTTGTGCCATTCAGGTGTGTGTCCAAACAGGAAAGAAAAGGAAGCAGGAAGGGAATGAGGGTGCTAACCACTAGGCGCTACTGCATGCAGTTAATGACAGCCTCCCTCTTGACTCTGGTAGTTCATCAGAACACTTTTAACTTGGGTTACTGAAAGAGCTGCCATTTCTTTTCTGGCTGTGTCTCTTACCGTTTTCTGTGTTCTTTCCTCCAGATGATGGGGGGGAAACTGAGGATGTGAGAGAAGAACATGGAGCGTTGGAAAGAGCCCAGCATAAGGAGGGAGGACAGCAGAGGATAAAAGCAGAGGAGGAAGGGTTGTCTCAGTGTTTTCTTCCTCAGCATAAATACTCCCCTGTACCTCAGAGAACTCAAGCAGAGGAGAAGCCCTATGAATGCTCAGAATGTGGAAAGAACTTCAATCACAGATGGAACCTGAGCAAACATCAACGAACTCATACAGGGGAGAAGCCCTATGAATGCTGGGAGTGTGGAAAGAGCTTCAGTCATAGTGGAAGTCTCACTGTACATCAGAGAATTCACACAGGAGAGAAGCCATATAAATGCTGGGAGTGTGGAAAGAGCTTCAGTCAGAGTGCAAACCTCACTGCACATCAACGAACTCACACAGGGGAGAAGCCCTATCAATGCTTGAAGTGTGGAAAGATCTTCAGTCAGAGTGGAGAACTCCGTCTACATCAACGAACTCACACAGGGGAGAAGCCTTATGAATGCGCAGAATGTGGAAAGAGCTTCAATCACAGACAAAGCCTGAGCAAACATCAACGAACTCACACAGGGGAGAAGCCATATGAATGCTTTGAGTGTGGAAAGAGCTTCAGTCAGAGTGGAAATCTTCGTCTACATCAACAAACTCACACAGGGGAGAAGCCCTATGAATGCTTGGAGTGTGGAAAGAGCTTCAGTCACAGACAAAGCCTGAGCAAACATCAACGAACTCACACAGGGGAGAAGCCTTATGAATGCTTGGAGTGTGGAAAGAGCTTCAGTCGGAGTGGAGAACTCCGTCTACATCAACGAACTCACACAGGGGAGAAGCCTTATGAATGCTTGGAGTGTGGAAAGAGCTTCAGTCAGAGTGGAAATCTCCGTCTACATCAACAAACTCACACAGGGAAGAAGCCCTATGAATGCTTGGAGTGTGGAAAGAGCTTCAGTCACAGACAAAGCCTGAGCAAACATCAACAAACTCACACAGGGGAGAAGCCCTATGAATGCTGTGAGTGTGGAAAGAGCTTCAGTCGGAGCAGAAGTCTCACTTTACATCAGATAATTCACACAGGAGAGAAGTCGTATAAATGCTTGGAGTGTGGAAAGAGCTTCAGACGACAGGATCATCTTACAATACATGAACGAACTCACACAGGGGAGAAGCCGTATAAATGCTTGGAGTGTGGAAAGAGCTTCAGTCGGAGCACAAACCTCACTACACATCAACGAACTCACACAGGGGAGAAGCCGTATAAATGCTTGGAGTGTGGAAAGAGCTTCAGTCGGAGCACAAACCTCACTACACATCAACAAGCTCACACAAGGGAAAAGCCATATAAATGCTGGGAGTGTGGAAAGAACTTCAGGCAGAGTAGAAGCCTTGCTGTACATCAGAGAATTCACACAAGGTAGCTTTCTGCACTGAAGAGAAATGACAGAACGACTGAGAAGTTAGAAGGAGCAACAAGGATGCCGTACATTTCATGTTGCATGTCATTGACTGGAACCAAATCCTGTGGTGGATGAGCTGCAGCCGTGATGGGCAACGGAGCTCCTTCTGCCCTGGCCAAGTGGTTCTCAAACATGTTAGCACCAGGACCCACTTTTAGAACAACAATCTCTCAGGACTCACTAGAAGTGATGTAATTATCATGGAAGATTTGTCATGGAAGTGGCATCAACAAGCAGGAACGTTTTAACGCCACCCCCTCCGTACAACAAAGTCAAATCTAATTAAGAAAATCAAAAGTTCGGATAAGGTATAAGTTTAAAAAAATTATATAAAATAAAGACGAAGCTCCCAACTTTTCCAAGTAATTGCTGATTAGAAATAATTCCCCCAACATCCCAGTGGCAACAATCCTATCCACAATTACTCAGGAGTGAGCCCCCCGACTATCATGGTTAAAAGCAAATACAGAGTAGCCAGTTAAATGGACGAATCTGTCCCCAAATGCATCACGTACCAGGGTAGCATCAGGTGTCATATATTAAAAGTAAAATACACATGGAAATGAATTAAATGGGGACCCACCTGAAACTGGCTCCCGACCCACAGTTTGAAAAACACTGCCTGGCATATGTTGCAGGTAATGGGGAAAAACTCCAACCACAGTCACCCCTTTCTACCCCTCTTTCTGCTCCATCCCCCTCTTCCTTGTGAAATCCAGGGAGTGGTGGAGAATGACAAGGAGGCAGAGTTGGCCCCTTCCCCAGTATACCTGAGGCATCTGTCTCAGTCTGTCTCATGGATGGGCCGGCTCCCAGAATTTGAACCATGTTGTTTCCCTCCCCCTGTTATATGCAACTTCAGCACTGCATCTCATCAGCCTACTACTTGCCCAGAAAGCAGGCCACGTTCAAATGTCCACCAGCATATGCCCTTGTGTGGATCTCTTGGGATGGAATATCCTGAACCACACAAGTCCTTCTAATGCTCTCGGCTAAATCCATTCCTTGTAGCGGGCAGCAGCTCAAGCGGAATGACCCTAGTTGGCTGTATGGCATGTTGCAGTCCAGCTTTGATGCAGATCTAAAATTAACGAAGTTTCTGATGTGTTTTGGCTGGTGCTCTTTGTCCTCTTCTCAGCCGAATGAGCCTTTCAGCCCAACAGAGGGGTTTCTTTCTCCCTCCTTCTCCAGCATGGGTGTGATCTTTGGCTGCCAGTGTGCAGGGCAAGCGCAATGTTGTAGGGTGATTAGAAGTATGGAATGGGGGAGGGATAGAAGTAAATATGTTATACAGCTTCGTATCTGCTATATTTTTTTTATTTTTAGACAGTTTATGTGCTTGTATTGTATATGTCTATCTGTTACTAATTTTGATATAAATAAATAGATAAGCATTTTACACAGACAAATTGTTAACTGGAAAGCCTCTTTTTTCCTCCAGAATAATCAGCCCTGGTGTGGAAGGGTGGGATAAACTGACCCTTTCCATTGAAGCCATTTTTCCTGCTCAGCTGGCCCCACAATTGGCTAGATGTAGCCAATAGATTGGCTGGATCTCACAAGGTGACCCCTTCAGTCAGCCAACCCCTCCTGGCCTAACCTGCCTATTGAAGTAGTAGTGAGGGGAGAGAGGAGAGTGTCTGCCTACCTGAGCTCCTTGGAGGTATGTGGGATATAAAAGCAACACAAAATGGAGATGTAAGGCTGACAAGTTGCTAGCCAGACAAAAGAGGTTCTTTCCATCACAACCATTTGGAAACGAAACACAGAATCCAGTTTGTATAAACCTGCTTTTAATACGTATTCCTTTAAGAACCTTTGGCGATCCTGCCACATGTGCAAAGAGTTTGGGCCCTGGGCTCAGTCTGATGCCCTGAGCAGCTGGCAAGACTGGCTGTGCAAGAGGCATCCTCTCCCCTGAGCTGAGCTGAGTAAGAAGGGGTTGGGGCCCTGGGCTCAAACCGGGATGGTGCCCCTCCAAGCGCTGCGCCTCTTGCAGGGGAGCCCCGGGCTGCGCTGCTGGGCACCCCCTTTCCCGGAGCCCGTCCCTGGGGACCCGGTGCCTTCCTCCCTCCCTCCCGGCGAGAGGGGCCCTGATTCTGATGGGATTCGTAGCGGGCGCCAGTCTCGTCCCAGGGAAGGTCCCCGTCCGACGATCCTGGGGGGGGGGGGGCAGCTGGACTGGAGAGCCCCGGGAGGGGCCCAGGGTACGGAAGGGGGTGAAGCCCCCCCGGGTGCTGCAGGGGCCCTGAGCAGGCAGGGAGATGCTTCGCCTGCGGAGTGCCCGATCCGCAGCAGGCAGGACTGCCCTGTCCGGGTCTTGCTCCCTCCCTGCGCGCAGGCCCCTCCCCTCCTTCCGCCCCATCCCTCCTCGGCCGCACTGCCGGATCTGCTGCTCCAAGGGGTCCGGGCGCTTGGGGGGTCGTCGCCCACAAAGGTAAGGGGCAGCATCTCCCCCTGTTGGGGGGGCGGGAGGGGCTGCGGCTGCGGCTGGAGAGGCTGCGGCGGGGGGACGGCCGCCTGAGCAGCCTTCCCTTTCTTTCCCACGTGGTGGGGGGCCGGGGAAGTGCCTGGCCTGTGCAGGGAATCATCGGGGTGGGGGCTGCGAAGGGGGAGGGGATCTCCTTCCCTCCCCCTTCGCCCCAAAGGGAGGCAGGTGCAGCCCTCGTCTTTGGGCAGGAGGGAGGGGGCCGCCTTGCATCCCAGGCAGGGGGAGGACCCGCCGTAGGGCAGGAGAGGCTTTGGGGGCGGCCAGGCGCACGACCCGCTCTCCGTCCCGATCCCTCCACCAGCAGCGGCGCTCAGGGCTCCCACGCGAGGACAGAGCCAGTGGGTGGCTGGAGGCCTCCAGAGGCTTCCTTGCAGGGACCCCCCTCCCTGCCCCAGTGCAGCACTGGAGTCCCCCAGCCTGTGACTGTGAACGGCCCAGCCCAGAGACCCAGGGGGGCAGCAGGTAGAAGCCCTGATGGGGGTGGCACTGGGTTGGGGGATCCCCACTTGGCCCCCCCAGGAGACTTTCTCTTCCTTCCTGAATGTTCCTGAGGGCACAGAGGGAGGCAGGTCTCCAGCCCTGCCCAGAACTTGTCAGCATGTGGACCTGGAGCATCATTCCCCGTGCTTCTGTGCATGTATTCAGTGGCCCTGATCCGATGGCACCTGCACCACAGACCCCATCGAAAGGCATCAAGGGGAGCCTCATGAAGCATCTTCCTCCCTCTCCTCTTCCTCACAGGAGCTGGAGGACACTGGCAGGTTGTGCAACTTCTTCTTTCCTTGAGGTGGGGCAGAAGCAGCTTCAGTGCAGCCTGCGCAGGTAGGGAAGGGTCACGGGGAGGCTGGTCCCAGGCCAGGCCAGGCCAGGCCAGGCGCTCTGCTCCCCAGCACCTCTCTGAGGCCCTTCCACTGAATCTGCCCTCTAAGGGAGCTGCAAATGCCTTTCACAAGCCTTTGACTCTTCCCAGGAATCCCACCCACCTTGCAGGCTGAAGGGGGGGGAGTGGATGGTTTCAGGGTCCCATAAGATATGGGAAGAAAGAAGCAGGCAAGGGGAAGCGGAGAGGCGGTCCTGGAGTCAGTCGCCATCAGTCAGGAAGGCAGCTTGGTCTTGGGAACGGGGCCTGCTGCCAGTCCTGCTTCAGCCCAGGCACTTTCTCCATCTGATGCGCAATTTGTGATCATAAGAACATAAGAACAGCCCCACTGGATCCTCTAACCCAGCCAGTGTTGGGGGAACCAGAGGAAGCTGCCTGGGATGAGGGGTGCCTGGCTAGGAGTTGAACTGGAGAAGCTGTCCCAGGACCAGGAATCCAGATTGAAAGGGGCTCAGGGTTGGTTCTGAGCTCCACCTTCTCCCCTTTCAAGGCAGACATTCCAGCAAAGCTGTGCTGTGGCTTTCTTTGCTCCCAGGACAAATGGGCAAGTCCTGGAGATACAAACAAGATTTTTAGCCGAGCGGGAGGGAGCGGGAGGCCAAAGAGCAAAGGGATCCTCACCTCACTGGCCAGGTGTGATGTCTTCCTCAAGGGTTTTCCAGGCTGGCGATCAGATAATCACTGAGGGGAGGAAAAATACCTTCTGCTCGTCCTGGCTGTGTCTGTAATCCCAGTGGCATCAGGGATACCTCCCAGGTGGGGCTTAGGGAGGGAGACTCCGACCTGGAACGCTTCCACAGCCTCACTCCATGAGAACAGCAAAGCTCTTTTGTGCCATCTGGTTAAAGCAGTGGCCCCCTGGTTCTTTCTGGGAGGATCTCCACAAGGCCAGGCCACGGGCAGGATCCTAGTCTTCTCTCAGCACTTGATCTCTGGGAACTTGATTAACTCATGGAAATCATGGCCAAAGGCGGACTTCTGGGGTGACACTACAGTCTGCCAATCTCATCATGAGAGCAGGCTTTGAAATGGTGAGCGGAAGGCTGATTCTGTTACCTGAGAGAGACAAGTATCTTCTTCTTCCAGAGTCCAGTGTCCTTTGAGGAGCTGCCTGTGTCTTTCTCCAAGAAGGAGTGGACTCACCTTGATCCAGACCAAAAAACATCTCCCCAGTACATCATGGAGGTGAATTTGGGGGACGTGGCCTCGCTAGGTAAGGCTCCCTCTTTCCCTGGCTTGACAGAAGCCCCTGACAATTCAGAGTCGCTTTGGATCAGCAATGACCTCTGTTTCTGGCCTGTGAGGTCTTTTTCTTCAATTTTGCTTGATAATGTCACTTTCAGCCATGACATCACTTCTGGTGGGTCCTGGGCAGATTGTCATTCTAAAAAGTGGGTCCCAGTGTTAAAAGTTTGGGAACTACTTCCTTAACTCAAAGCAGGCCAATGAGACATCTAGGGGGTGGGGGGCATGATACCCTAGTGTCCAAAATTCTGGAAATCGTGGCTTTTAGGAATAATACCATCATGTTATGTTTGTTCTGAAACTCAAGAGCTCTTGAGAGGTGTTGGTGGTCAGAAGGTGCCGTTTCTGGTCTTCCAGCAGAATATTTGAATGGGAGCCAGGAAACTCTGTTTGAATGTATCCAGTTTCTGGGAGAAATGGGAGGCGTGGTTTATGACCTAAATCCCCTTGCAGCCGGATCCCAGGAAAATGTGCACAGGATTGTGGCCTCAATCAAGAGAGTGACTTTCCTGGCCTGTGGAACTATTCTCAATGTGACCACCGGTTCCACGTGGCAACTTTACTGCTCAGGCCTGTGCTTTTTCATGGCAGGAAGGCAGGCAGGCAGCTTCCAGTGTGTGCGCATGGATGCATGTCTCCTGGACACCTTAAATGTGTATTTCTTCATCTGAAAGATATCTAAGCTGCTTTTCCTGGTTCAGTTTTAATACACTTTTTTGGTTCACCTAATTTGCTAATTTGAACTTCAATCAGCTATTTGAACCCTGAGTCTGCCTGGCACGGAAAGGGCAGGGCAATGCAGTCACGTTCCCTTGCTCTGCAGGTGATACCCTGAGAATGATTTTGAGAGGAACGCCTGAGGTCCAGTTTTTTCTAGGAGGGAGGTTCTGCCTAGGGAGCCCCTCTGGCTAGACAGATCTCCTGGGCTGGTGGCAGCAGATTCCATCAAACAAGATGTTGTGCCATTCAGGTGTGTGTCCAAACAGGAAAGAAAAAGAAGCAGGAAGGGAATGAGGGTGCTAACCACTAGGCGCTACTGCATGTAGTTAATGACAGCCTCCCTCTTGACTCTGGTAGTTCATCAGAACACTTTTAACTTGGGTTACTGAAAGAGCTGCCATTTCTTTTCTGGCTGTATCTCTTACCGTTTTCTGTGTTCTTTCCTCCAGATGATGGGGGGGAAACTGAGGATGTGAGAGAAGAACATGGAGCGTTGGAAAGAGCCCAGCATAAGGAGGGAGGACAGCAGAGAACAGAAGCAGAGGAGGAAGGGGAGTCTCAGTGTTTTCCTTCTCGGCATAAATACTCCCCGGCACCTCAGAGAACTCAAACAGAGGAGAAGCCCTATGAATGCTCAGAATGTGGAAAGAGCTTCAATCACAGACAAGTCCTGAGCATACATCAACGAACTCACACAGGGGAGAAGCCTTATGAATGCTCGGAGTGTGGAAAGAGCTTCAGTCAGAATGGAAGTCTCACTTTACATCAACAAACTCACACAGGGGAGAAGCCCTATGAATGCTGGGAGTGTGGAAAGAGCTTCAGTCGTAGTGGAAGTCTCACTGTACACCAGAGAATTCACACAGGGGAGAAGCCCTATGAATGCTTTGAGTGTGGAAAGAGCTTCAGTCAGAGTGCAAACCTTACTGCACATCAACAAACTCACACAGGGGAGAAGCCCTATGAATGCTGGGAGTGTGGAAAGAGCTTCAGTCGTAGTGGAAGTCTCACTGTACATCAGAGAATTCACACAGGGGAGAAGCCCTTTAAATGCTTGGAGTGTGGAAAGAGCTTCAGTTGGAGCAGAAATCTCCATCTACATCAACGAACTCACACAGGGGAGAAGCCTTATCAATGCTCAGAGTGTGGAAAGAGCTTCAGTCTCAGACAAAGCCTGAGCAAACATCAACGAACTCACACAGGGGAGAAGCCCTATGAATGCTTTGAGTGTGGAAAGAGCTTCAGTCAGAGTGCAAACCTTACTGCACATCAACGAACTCACACAGGGGAGAAGCCCTATGAATGCTTTGAGTGTGGAAAGAGCTTCAGTCACAGTCGAGGCCTGAGCAAACATCAACGAACTCATACAGAGGAGAAGCCGTATGAATGCTTGGAGTGTGGAAAGAGCTTCAGTTGGAGCAGAAATCTCCATCTACATCAACGAACTCACACAGGGGAGAAGCCATATCAATGTTCAAAGTGTGCAAAGAGCTTCAGTCACAGAGAAAGCCTGATCATACATCAACAAACTCACACAGGGGAGAAGCCCTATGAATGCTTGGAGTGTGGTAAGAGCTTCAGTCGTAGTGGAAGTCTCACTGTACATCAGAGAATTCACACAGGAGAGAAGCCATTTAAATGCTTGGAGTGTGGAAAGAGCTTCAGTCAGAGTGTAAACCTCACTTCACATCAACAAACACACACAGGGGAGAAGCTGTATGAATGCACAGAATGTGGAAAGAGCTTCAATTACAGACAAAGCCTGAGCATACATCAACGAACTCACACAGGGGAGAAGCCCTATGAATGCTTTGAGTGTGGAAAGAGCTTCAGTCACAGACAAAGCCTGAGCAAACATCAACGAACGCACACAGGGGAGAAGCCTTATGGATGTTTGGAGTGTGGAAAGAGCTTCAGTCAGAGTATACACCTCACTTTACATCAACGAACTCACACAGGGGAGAAGCCTTATGAATGCTTGGAGTGTGGAAAGAGCTTCAGTCGGAGTGTACACCTCACTTTACATCAACGAACTCACACAGGGGAGAAGCCCTATGAATGCTGGGAGTGTGGAAAGAGCTTCAGTCGGAGCGGAAGTTTCACTTTACATCAGAGAATTCACACAGGAGAGAAGCCTTATGAATGCTTGGAGTGTGGAAAGAGCTTCAGGCAGAGTGGAGATCTCCGTCTACATAAACGAACACACACAGGGGAGAAGCCGTATGAATGCTTGGAGTGTGGAAAGAGCTTCAGTCAGAGCGGAAGTCTCACTTTACATCAGAGAATTCACACAGGAGAGAAGCCGTATAAATGCTGGGAGTGTGGAAAGTATTTCAGGCAGAGTAGAAGCCTTGCTGTACATCAGAGAATTCACACAAGGTAGCTTTCTGCACAGAAGAGAAATGACAGAACGACTGAGAAGTTAGAAGGAGCAACGCCGTACATTTCATATTGCATGTCATTGACTGGAACCAAATCCTGCGGTGGATGAGCTGCAGCCGTGATGGGCAACAGAGCTCCAAGTGACTTGTCCTCCTTCTGCCCTGGCCAAGTGGTTCTCAAACATGTTAGTACCAGGACCCACTTTTAGAACCACAGTCTATCAGGACTCACTAGAAGTGATGTAATTATCATGGAAGATTTGTCATGGCTGGAAGTGGCATCAACAAGCAGGAACGTTTTAACGCCACCCCCCCCAATACAACAAAGTCAAATCTAATTAAGAAAATCAAAAGTTCATATAAGGTATAAGTTTAAAAGAATTATATAAAATAAAGAAGAAGCTCCCAGCTTTTCCAAGCAATTACTGATTAGAAATAATTCCCCCAACATCCCAATGGCCACAATCCTCAATTACTCAGGAGTGAGCCCCCCTGACTATCATGGTTAAAAGCATATACAGAGTAGCCAGTTAAATGGATGGATCTGTCACATTTCCCCAGATGCATCATATACCAGGGTAGCATCAGGTGTCATATATTAAAAGTAAAATACACATGGAAATGAATTAAATGGGGACCCACCTGAAACTGGCTCCCAACCCACAGTTTGAAAAACACTGCCCTGGCATATGCTGCAGGTAATGGGGAAAAACTCCAACCACAGTCACCCCTTTCTACCCTCTTTCTGCTCCATCCCCCTCTTCCTTGTGAAATCCAGGGAGTGGTGGGGAATGACAAGGAGGCAGAGTTGGCCCTTTCCCCAGTATACCTGAGGCATCTGTCTCAGTCTGTCTCATGGATGGACCGGCTCCCAGAATTTGAACCATGTTTTTTCTCCCCCCCGCTTATATGGAACTTCAGCACTGCAACTCATCAGCCTACTACTTGCCCAGTAAGCAGGCCACGTTCAGATGTCCACCAGCATCTGGCCTTGTGTGGATGTCTTGGGATGGAATATCCTGGACCACGCAAATCCCTGTAATGCGCTCAGCTAAATGCATTCCTTTTAGCGGGCAGCAGCTCAAGCGGAATGACCCTAGTTGGCTGTATGGCGTGTTGCAGTCCAGCTTTGATGCAGATCTAAAACTAGCGAAGCTTCTGATGTGTTTTGGCTGGTGCTCTTTGTCCTCTTCTCAGCCGAATGAGCCTTTCAGCCCAACAGAGGGGCTTCTTTCTCCCTCCTTCTCCAGCATGGGTGATCTTTGGCTGCCAGCGTTCAGGGCACGTGCAGTGCTTTAGGGTGATTTGAAGTATGGAATGGGGGAGGGATAGACGTGAACATGATATACAGCTGTGTACCTGCTTTATTTTTTACTTTTAGACAGTTTATGTGCTTGTATTGTATATGTATATCTGTTACTAATTTTGATATAAATAAATAAGCATTTTACACAGACAAATTGTTAACTGGAAAGCCCCTTTTTTCCTCCAGAATGACCAGCCCTGGTGTGGAAGGGTGGGATTAATTGACCCTTTCCTTTGAAGCCATTTTTCCTGCTCAGGTGGCCCCTAAATTGGCTAGATGTGGCCAGTAGATTGGCTGGATCTCACAAGGTGACCCCTTCAGTCAGCCAACCCCTCCTGGCCTAACCTGCCTATTGAAGTAGTAGGGAGGGAGCAGAGTGTCTGCCTACCTGAGCTCCTTGGAGGTATGTGGGATATAAACACAACACAAAATGGAGATGTAAGGCTGACAAGTTGCTAGCCAGACAAAAGAGGTTCTTTCCATCACAAGCATTTGGAAACAAAACACAGAATCCAGTTTGTATAAACCTGCTTTTAATACGTATTCCTTTAAGAACCTTTGGCGATCCTGCCACATGTGCAAAGAGTTTGGGCCCTGGGCTCAGTCTGATGCCCTGAGCAGCTGGCAAGACTGGCTGTGCAAGAGGCATCCTCTCCCCTGAGCTGAGCTGATGGCTGAAGCATCAGATCCTCAGCTTATGCCTTCCTGCCCTTGGGTTCAAAGGAACGCACAGTTTGGGACAGGGGTCAGCTTGCACATGGCCGTGCTGGCAGAGGTAGTAGGTCCGTATGTCCAGAATGTGGCCATGGCGACACCCTCAGAGTTCATACATGACGTGATCGCAGCAGTCCCAGTCTACAAGCTCGTTGTTGTGGAACCAGAGGCTGACCACCCTCTGGGCCGCCTCCACGGAATTGCTGGCATGGACAACGTTCCTACAGTCAGACAAGGGAAGCCACAGTGAGACCATTGGAAATGATAAAGGCTTAGCTACGCTGCAAACTTCAGAGCACTCTAAAAATTACAACTTTCCCAGGAATTGCTGGTGTCATCAGAGGTCAGCCAGGTCGGGCATTTGCTGAAGGTCCACACCCACCAGAGTGTCCATCCTGCTGGGCCAAACACTGAACTTCCACGTACAGAGGTAGTGGAAGTACCAAATTCACCTTGAGGAGGTCAAGGGAGGCCCAGTCCAGAGCTTTGCCCCACGGCCCCTTGCAAACTGGTGCCAAGACTGCCTTGCAAGAACTGCAGTTCCCTGGAAAGGATCAGTAGCTTTGAGCCATCACATGGATATGCCTTCAGTGTCTCTAAAATCAGCTCTTGAACCATCCCCTTCCTCCCCGAAAGTCAAGTTCTGTGGTCATTCAGATGTGGTCAAGCCACAAGACTCTCCTTGGATGGAGAAAGAACCTTCTAGCTTGGGCCAGAGTCTCAGGTGTGGCATGCAGTAGAATGAGACATCCAAAATTCACAGTGGCATCTGGGCTGGTAGAATGGACTGGCAGCCCAGTGCTATCCACACTTTCCTGGGAGTAAGCCCCATTGATTATTATGGGACTTACTTCTGAGTAGACATGTATAGGATTGGCTCTGAGCCACTTTGGGCTGCAGGTAGAGCCAGACCATTTATCACGGTCCCCCAAGTAAACAGGTTGGCTGCAGGAAGAAACGGGGGCATATTTAGCCTGCTATTTGAATGGCTACGTGTTCTTTTTCCTTACAAAGAGTATGTTTTATTTTAAGCGAGCATTGAAACATGCAGTCCTGTCTCCCCCTGTAGTCTGACATGGTGCAGCCTCTCCTACTAGCTCTGAACTCTACCGACTCAGCCCAGTCCTAACCAACCTGCTAGCGTGGCCAGAAGGTGAGGGAACAAACACGGCCTCCATGAATGCCCCCCCCCCACATGCATGATGTCCCCCACATTCCCCATTAGCACGGTTGCATCGGTTCGGGAAAGTTAGTTAGGATTGGGCTGTTTGCAGGCAGAGATCAAACTCTAGTTAGTTGATCAGAAAACCAAATTTTAAGTCCACAATTTTGAACACTGAATCTGGTTTCTTGTACAACAAATTGGGAAGATAAGAGCAAAGAAAGGAGGAGATTATCTACTGGAGATTGTCATGCAAAAGTTAGTTACTAGATATTACTAACTGTAATCAGTTAGTTGACCCGGTGGCATAGCTAGAGGGGATGCAAAGTGCTAAGTTTTGCACCCCCTCCAGCTATGCCACTGAGTTGACCTAACAGGAATGTTTACCTTTTGCCATTATTCATGCATTACAATGTTTGGGGCTGGCCTGTCCATGAGGTCAACTGAGGTGCTTGCCTCAGTTTGGGGGGGCACCCATTGCTTTGGAAAGGGAAGAGGAAGTGGGGCATAAGAGGAAGTGTGGAGGAGCAGGAGGATTTGTTCTAATGCAAAATCTCCAGCCCAGCACTCTCTTCTCCTCCACACTTCCTCTTCAGCTCTGCCCCCTCCTCTCTTTCCAGTTCAGGGTTTGGGAGGAACAGAGGCTGTCCCATCACCAGGCAAGTGGGGCAGCAATTGGTGCAGGCACTGGGAGGTCTTGGGCCACCCCTCAGAATGATGGTTTCTGATTTTGGCCCAGCAGTGCGACAAGCTTTCTTTCCATGCTTCGGCAATCTCGGATAACTGCATGGACCCCTCCACTACAGCCCATTCATGCGTCAAGCTGTTTAGATCAGGGCACAGGACTTACCCACAGCAGCAGTTTATATTTGCACCCAGTTTAGAGGCAATGAGGTCTCTAGGAATATAAGGAGCACCTGATGCAGGAAAGGTTTGTGGAAGCAAGGAGAGACTGGATTGTTGGATGGACTTCTGAGAACTACTAGAGACACTGAGATTGGTGTCCTTAGTTATTCACCATTAACCATAGCGTGAGAACTTTAGAAGTCATCTTTTCTTATGGGGCTGGGCCCAAATGAGACCTTGTTAGGAAATCAATTTTAAGGAGGCACATTCTCAACTGGAAAGCCTCTTTTGTCAGAATAAGCAGCCCAGGGGAGGGAGGGACAGAGGGGAGGAGGAAACCATTTTTCCTGCTGAGGTTGCCCCACAATTGGCTAGTTGTGGCTCTTGCAAACAGTCTTATTAAGGTTGAAGGTACAATGTTGATACTCTCTTGTGTGATGAAGCTACTTTTACTCCTCCCTGACTGTTTGTGGTGGGCTGGGCCTGGGGCAGGGGAGCAGAGCACCAACCTTCTGGGTGATTGCCATGTGGCATCCACTTCGGACAGGACAGCGCAGGGGTTGGGGTGTCGACCAAGGAGCCCTGGGGTTCAAATCCCCCCCCCAGCTGTTTGCTCACAAGATGAGCCTTCAGTCATCAACCCCTCTGGGCCTACACTACCAATTGAAGCAGTAGGGAGGGGAGGGGGGAGAGTGTCTGCCACCCTGAGCTCCTTGGAGATGGGGGGGATACAGACCCCATGCAAAGTGGGGATGCAGGGCCCACAAGCTGTGAGCCAGACAAGAGGGACTTCCCAGCACACCCCTCAGGAAGGTCCCACAGAACCCAGTTTGGATCCAGCTGCTCTGGACACGTGTTCCTCTGGGAAACAGTCCTTGGCCATCTGCCCCCAGTAAGAAGGAGTTGGGCCCTGGGCTCAAAACGGAATGGTGCCCCTCCAAGCGCTGCGCCTCTTGCAGGGGAGTCCCGGGCTGCGCTGCTGGGCACCCCCTTTCCCGGAGCCCGTCCCTGGGGACCCGGTGCCCGTCCCTGGGGACCCGGTGCCTGTCTCCCTCCCTCCCGAGGAGAGGGCCCCTGATTCTGATGGGACTCGCAGCGGGCGCCAGTCTCGTCCCAGGGAAGGTCCCCGTCCGACGATCCTGGGGGGGGGGCAGCTGGACTGGAGAGCCCCGGGAGGGGCCCAGGGTACGGAAGGAGGTGAAGCCCCCCCGGGTGCTGCAGGGGC
This sequence comes from Tiliqua scincoides, assembly GCF_035046505.1. NCBI lineage: Eukaryota > Metazoa > Chordata > Lepidosauria > Squamata > Scincidae > Tiliqua > Tiliqua scincoides. Next base: position 6,868,394 of record NC_089833.1, on the reverse strand, counting down.
CCTGACCAGACAGGGAGATGCTTCGCCCTCGGAGTGCCCGATCCGCAGCAGGCAGGACTGCCCTGTCCGGGTCTTGTCCCTCCCTGCGCGCAGGCCCCTCCCCTCCCCCGCCCCCATCCCTCCTCGGCCCCATTGCTGGATTGGCTGCTCCAAGGGGTCCGGGCGCTTGGGGGGTCGTCGCCCACAAAGGTAAGGGGCAGCATCTCCCCCTGCTGGGGGGGGCGGCGGCGGAAGGGGCTGCGCCTGGAGAGGCTGCGGCGGGGGGAGGGTCCCCGCTGCTGTGAATGGGGGGATCTCGGTCAGGGGAGGCAGCCAGGAGTGATCAGCGCCCCTTCCCTTCCCACGTGGTGGGGGGCCGGGGAAGTGCCTGGCTTGGGCAAGGAGAGACCAGGGTGGGTGCTGCGGAGGGGAGCATCTTCCCTGCACCCGCAGCCCCCCGTGCAGCCTTCCCTGGTCTTTGTCTGCGAGCTGGAGGAAGCCCAGGCTGGGGGCCGGGACCCTCTTCGGAGCAGGAAGAGGGCTTTGGGGGCAGGACCTGATCCCCGGTCCCGATCCCTCTCGTGACTTCTCTTCTGCCACTCAGGCTGGCACAGAGCCAGAGGCCTCCAGAGGCTTCCTTGCAGGGACCCCCCTCCTGCCCCAGTGCAGGACTGGAGTCCCCCAGGCAGTTCCTGGTGGCCTGTGACTGAACCCCCAGCCCTGAGACCCAGGGGGCACGGGGGAGAAGCCCTGATGGGGGCCCAAAGGGCTGTGGGGAAGCTCTCCACTTGGGCCCCCCAGGAGCCTTTTTCTTCCTTCCTGAAGGCTCCTGAGGGACAAAGGGAGGCAGGTCTCCAGCCCTGCCCAGAACATGTCAGCATGTTGATACCAATATGCCCAGCTCACAATATGGAAATATCCCAAGATGCCCAGTTCACCCATAAGGCTCTTCTCTGACCAAAAGCCAGCATCTAAAATCCCTCTTAGAGAACAGGCTAACATTGGTATACGTTCACAAGGGTAAACAGAAAGTCATAAATAAGAGCCATAAACAAATAAAAGGGATGCATAGAGTACCAGATCCTTTGTCATGGATATCTCTGTGAACAAATTGCGTATCGAATTGCCCTCCTGAACATCCTGAGGATCAAGATGTTGATCTGATAACAATGCCAAATGTCTGTGAGCTGTTTTGCTCTCTTTGCGTGCTTTTGTCCCCCCTCCCCTACCTAGACTACCCTATAAAACCTGGATCATTGTAATCCTCCGGGGTCTCTCCACGTGTAAGAACATAAGAACAGCCCCACTGGATCAGTGGCAGTCCTACTTGCTGCGGATCGGGCACTCCGGAGGCGAAGCACCTCCCTGCCTGGTCAGGGCCCCTGCAGCACCCGGGGAGGGGCTTCACCCCCTTCCGTACCCTGGGCCCCTCCCGGGGCTCTCCAGTCCAGCTGCCCCCCCCCCCAGGATCGTCGGACGGAGACCTTCCCAGTGGCATCAGGGATACCTCCCAGGTGGGGCTTAGGGAGGGAGAGTCCTACCTGGAAGTCTTCCAGAGCCCCACTCCATTAGAACAGCAGAGCTCCTATGTGTGATCTGGTTAAAAGAGAGGCCCCCTAGTTCTTTCTGGAAGGATCTCCACAAGGCCAGGTCACGGGCAGGATGCTGGTCTCCTCTCAGCACATGAACTTGATTAGCTCATAAAGGTGGACTTCTGGGGTGACACTACAGTCTACTGTGCTCATCACTGAGAGCAGGCTTTGGAATGGTGAGTTGAAGGCTGATTCTGTTACCTGAGAGAGACAAGTGTCTTCTTCTTCCAGAGTCCGATGTCCTTTGAGGAGCTGGCTGTGTCTTTCTCCGAAGAGGAGTGAACTCTTCTGAATCCAAACCAAAAGACTTCTCCCCAGGAAGTTATGGAGGCGAAAGTGGGGGACATGGCCTCGCGAGGTAAGGCTCCCTCTTTCCCTGGGTTGATAGAAGCCCCTGAAAATTCAGAGTCCCTTTGGATCACTTCTGGCCTGCTTCTCTGTTTGTGCCTCTTGCCAGCCAATGCAATGGCCTCTGTTTCTGGCCTGTGAGGCCTTTTTCTTCTTAAAAGCTTTGTGCATCCTGCCCTTAAAGTGGGAGAATTTGCAAGGCTTCTCACTACCACTAAATACCGATACACAATGGCACAACTGTGGACTAAGATGACCGATGTTTTGCGGCCCCACTGGGGTGCATTGCTTTGCTTGGGTCGCAGCCTGAAGATTGCCCAACCCAGACTCACCTTCTTGAGTTAAATGGGTCACCCACTGTGGAGAGAGGGCTGTGAAGCAAGTCTAGGCATTGCAGCATACAGTGGCCTTGAGAAGGGAATTCAGACAGGGGAGCCCCACAGCGGTCTCAGGCAGATGGGACGTGAAGTGAACCCCCCCCCCCCCCGTTGCTCCCGGCAGTGCTTTTTCCAGAACATGTCACATGCACACATGGGGAGAGAATCAGGGCCCAAACCCATCCAACTTTCCAGCATCAGTGCAGCCAGAAGGTAAGGGGACGCATGTTCCCATAGCTTGAGGAGGCTTCCATGACCACGTCCCCAACACAGAACACAGTGCACTCACTGTAGGCACAGATGCGCAGGCACTGGAAAATGGGATAGGATTGGGTCCTCAGTCACGTGGAGGAATCCAGACTCGGGGCACATCCCTGTAGTTGTCCCCTGTGAGAGGACTACTGAGGGAAGGTTTGAGGGGCACCAAAGTTCTTTGCAGGGTACTCTGGAACGAAACTGGAAGTTTCCACTGGAACTCAAGGAATTATTGTGCTTTCTCTGGTGCCACACAAGGGGAATCTGAACACTTGCAGGGGCTTTGGCGGAAGTGGGCCAGTGAAGCAGGAAGGGAAAGCACCGAGAGGTGCAGGGGCTGGCAGAGTAATACAGTAGGGAGATGGCCGAATGGGGCATGCAACAGGCCTGGCAGTGGGGCAGGATTGGCAGAGGAGGCCTCTGCTGTATCCTAACCTCCTTCCTGGCACCTGCAGGTTTTACGTTGGTCTTCCTGGATTTGTGTCAACTATTTTGCTGAAGCCACATTGGGCAGGCTGTGACTTTAGCTGGTGCAAGGGAGCAAATGCCCCTTACCCCAAGTAGACATCAGGCCTGCTCCTAACATGCGTTGAGAACAGCGCAGGGCATAAACCCAGCTGTGCCGAGGCAGGTTAGAATTCGGCTGTCATGGAGTTGGTGGGAATTCCTCTGAGGTTGGTCAGACTTGTCTCTCTGAAACTCAAGAGCTCCTGAAAGGTGTTGGTGATCAGAAGGTGGCATTTCTGGTCTTCCAGCAGAATATTTGAATGGCAGCCAGGAAACTCCATTTGAGTGTAAGGAGTAAGCAGGTGTCTGGGAGAAATGGGGGGGGGGCAGGGTTTATAACACAATCCTTTTTGGATCTACTCAGAGGTAAGTCCTCTAGTGTCCTGATCCCAGGAAAATGTGCCTCAATCAACAGGATTGTGGATTGTGACCTCAATCAACAGTGTGAGCTTCTGGCCTGTGGATCTATTCTAAACTGTAACCAACCTTCCCCCAAACAGCAACTTTACTGCTCTGGCCTCTGCACTCTCAAGGCTGGCAGGCAGGCAGCTTCAAGTGTGTGCGCATGGATGCGTGTCTCCTGCACAACTTAAATTTGTATTTCTTCATCTTAAAGATATCTATATCACTTTTTCTGGCTCGGTTTTAATACTTTTTTTGGTGGGGGGGGGGGGGAATGGCACAAACTCCTGTCTGTCTTCTTTTCCACTCATTTGCTTCAGCCCTTTTGTTTTATTTGAACTTTAATTAACTGTTTGTATTTGAACCCTGAGTCTGCCTGGTACGGGAAGGACAGTGGAGTGGAGTCACGTTCCCTTGCTCAGTGGGTGCTACCCTGAGAGTGATTTTGAGAGGAACTCCTGAGGTTCAATATTTTCTAGGAGGAATGTTCTGCCCAGGGAGCCCCTCTGGCTAGACAGATCTCCTGACCTGGTGGCAGGAGATTCGATTGTCGAACGTGTTGCCCCATTCAGGTGTGTGTCCAAACGGGGAAGAAAAGGAAACAGGAACGGAACGAGAGTGCTAAGGATTAGACACTACTGCCGTGGGTCAGCTTGTGAATCCCCCCTTCACCCTGACAGTTAATCAGAACACTTAACTTGATTTACTGAAAGAGTTGGCATTCCTTTTCAGACCATGTCCCTTACCAGTTTTCTGTCTTCATTCCTCCAGATGATGGGAGGGAAACTGAGGATTTGAGAGAAGAACCATTGTTGAAAAGAGCCCAGCATAAGGAGGGAGGACAGCAGAGAACGGAAGCAGAGGAGAAGCCCTATGAATGCCCAGAGTGTGGAAAGAGATTCAGTAACAGTGGACACCTCCGTGTACATAAGAGAATCCACACAGGGGAGAAGCCATTAAAATGCATGGAGTGTGAAAAGAGCTTCCGTCAGCAGGGAGACCTCACTAGACATCAACGAACTCACACTGGGGAGAAGCCCTATGAATGCTCAGAGTGTGGAAAGAGCTTCAGTAGAAGTGAACACCTCACTGTACATAAGAGAATCCACACAGGGCAGAAACCATTTAAATGCATGGAGTGTGGAAAGAGCTTCTGTCACCAGGGAGACCTCAATGTACATCACAGAATTCACACAGGGGAGAAGCCCTATACATGCTCAGAGTGTGGAAAGAGATTCCGTCAGCAGGGAAGCCTCAGTATACATCAGAGAATTCACACAGGGGAGAAGCCATTTAAATGCTTGGAGTGTGGAAAGAGCTTCCGTGTGAATGGAACCCTGAAGTTACATGAACGAACTCACACAGGGGAGAAGCCATATGAATGCTCAGAGTGTGGAAGTTGTTTCAATCAGCAGGGAACCCTCCGTATCCATCAGCGTACTCACACAGGGGAAAAGTCATATGAATGCTCAGTGTGTGGAATGAGATTTAGTGACAGCAGAGTCCTCACTGCCCATCGGAGAATTCACACAGGGCAGAAGCCATATAAATGCTCAGAGTGTGGAAAGAGCTTCCGTGTGAATGGAAGCCTGAAGTCACATCAACGGATTCACACAGGGGAGAAGCCCTATGAATGCTCAGAGTGTGGAAAGCACTTCAATCAGCGTGGAGAGCTCAGTGTACATCAACGAACACATACAGGGGAGAAGCCATATAAATGCTGGGAGTGTGGGAAGAGCTTCCGTACCAGTGGAGCCCTCACTGTACATAACAGAAGACACACAGGGGAGAAACCATTTAAATGCATGGAGTGTGGAAAGAGCTTCGATCGAAGGGGAACCCTCAGTATACATCAACGAACTCACACAGGGGAGAAGTCCTATAAGTGCTTGGAGTGTGGAAAGAGATTCAGTCAGATTGGACAATTCCATCTACATCAACGAACTCACTCAGGGGAGAAGCCGTATGAATGCTCAGAGTGTGGAAAGAGCTTTGGTGGAAGGGGAACCCTCAGTGTACATCAACGAACTCACACAGGGGAGAAACCATATAAATGCTCTGAGTGTGGAAAGGGCTTTAGTCAGCGGGGAGACCTCAGTAGACATAAACGAACTCACACAGGGCAGAAGCCATATAAATGCTGGGAGTGTGGAAAGAGCTTCACTGAAAGTGGAGGCCTCACTAAACATCAACGAACTCACTCAGGGCAGAAGCCATATAAATGCTGGGAGTGCGGAAAGAGCTTCACTGACAGTGGAGGCCTCACTAAACATCAACGAACTCACTCAGGGCAGAAGCCATATAAATGCTTGGAGTGTGGAAAGAGCTTTAGTCAGCAGGGAAACCTCACTAAACATCAACGAACTCACACAGGGGAGAAGCCATATAAATGCTGGGAGTGGAAAGAAATTTGATGGAGGGAACGCCTCACTTTCCATCAGAGAGCTCACATGGGGAGAAGCCAGATCATTGCTTGGAGTGTGGAAAGGTGTTTAGTGTGAGCCTACATCCCCCTAGACATCAAAGTATCTGCACAGTGGAGAAATGATAGAACTACTGAGAAGTGAGAAGGAGCATCATGCATGCCATACATTTCATATTCCACGTATTTGGCTGGAACCGAATCCTGAGGTGGAGGAGCTGCAGCCGGGATGGGCAACAGAGCTCCAGCTGACATGGCCTCCTTTTTCCCTGGCCCCGTGGTTCTGAAACATTTTTGCACCCGCACCCACTTTTTGAACAACAATCCATCAGGACTCACTGGAAGTGATGTGATTATCATTAAATTTTGTCATTGTCAAAAGTGACATCATCAAGCAGGAAAAATTTTTAACACCTTTCATATGACACAATGAAAGCTTAGTAAGTATATTAAAAGTTTGGAATAAGTTTAAAAACATTATTTAAAATAAGGGAGACACTTCCCAACTTTTGCTGATTAAAAATAATTCCTGAAACATCCCAATGGCTACAGTCCTATCCACACTTGCTCAGGAGTCCTTGTTGTGACCTGGGGTCTCTGGAGCAGTGGCACTTCTGCGTACTCAACAGCCCCCTTGACTATCATGGCTGAAAGCTTATGCAGAGTAGCCTGTTAAATGTAGAGATCTGTCACATTTCCCCAAATGCATCACATACCGGGGTAGCGTCGAGTGTAATATATTAAAAGTAAAATGCACATTGAAATGAAACGAATGAACCCATCTGAAATTGGTTCCCGACCCAGTTTGAAAAACACTGCCCTGGCATATGATGCAGATAATGGGGAAAAAGTGGGTCTTTGTTACTAGGTCTAAAAGAACCCCAATCTGCATAATATGGCAATTCTAACCACTCTCACCCCCTTCTAGTCCTCCTTCTGCTCCATCCCCCTCTTCCTTGTGAAATCCAGAGAGTGGTGGAGGACGACAATTACAGCGCTGCAACTCAGTAGCCACTATGCCCAGAGCGCAGGCTATGTTCAGATGTCCACCAGCATACGCCCTCGTATGTATGAATGGGATGGAATATCCACAGCCCCGAAAACCTTTCCTGCTGTCCTTAGTTCGTCTGCCTCGAGGGGCGGTCTGTCAGCCTGAACCAAGCAAGTCCCTGGAATGCTCTCAGCTCAATCCATTCCTTGTAGCAGGCTTCACCTCGAGGGGAATGGCCCTAGTTGGTTGTATGGTCAGGGCAACAATGGCTTTTATCTGACTGCTTGTGTTGCAGTCCAGCTTTGATCCAGATCTAAAACCAAAGAAACTCTGATGCTTTCTGACTGCTGCTCTTTGTCCTGCTCTCACCCCAAGTGAGCCTTTCAGCCCAACAAAGGGGCTTCCTTCTCCCTTGCTCTCCCTCAGTAGTGATGGGTGTGATCTTTGGCTGCCAGTGTGCAGGGAAAGTGCCCTGTGTTTTGCTGTTTTAGGGCCTGTTTTAGGGCTACAGACAAATGTTGAGGGGAACTTTATATACAACAAGTGCAGGGAGAGCACTTTCCGCACAACAATGGAAGGCATCAGAAGTCCCCTCAGTGGAGGAAGAGTGGAGAGGAATTTTGGACTGAGCAGAAATGGCAAACCAAGGACACTGCTTAACCAACCATCAGTAGCTTCTGTTGGAGAGAATTGGGAAGAAATGAGACAATGATTTGTGGATTTCACTAATGAGAATAGTGGAAATAAACTCCATTATGGGAAGAAAGTAGAGATAACGAAGTTTAAACTCTCTGATGGAGGTTTGAATTATGTAATTTGAAATACTGAATGGGGGAGGGATAGAAGTCAATACGATATTCAGCTTCGTACCTGCTATATGTTTTATTTTAGTTTATTTGCTTGTATATGTATATCTGTTACTAACTTTGAAATAAATAAATAGGAAAGCATTTTAAGCAGACTAATTGTGCACTGGAAGTCTCTTTCCCCCCCCAGAATAAGCAGTCCAGGTGGGGGAGGGTAGGATAAGTTGACCCTTTCCTGTGAAGCCATTTTTCCTGCCGAGGTTGCCCCACAGTTGGCTATTTATGACTCTTGCAAAGAGCCTTCTGAAGGTTTCAGAACTTCCAGAGTCAAAGTAGATACTACCTTGTGCGACAAAGCTACTTTTAATCCTCCCTGACTGTCTGTGGTGGGGCTGGGGCAGGGGACCAAAGACAGTCCCACCATTCTAGGAGATTGTCATTGTCATGTCACTTCGAACCAGACAGTGCAGGGGTTGGTGTGTCAGCCAAGGACCACCCCTCCCCAGCCAGATGCTCACAAGGGGATCCCTTCAGTCAGCCAACCCCTCCTGGCCTAATCTACCCACTGAAGTAGTAGGGAGCGGAGGGAGGAGAGTGTCTGCCCACCTGAGCTCCTTGGAAGTGAGGGGGACATATGGACCCCATGCGAAATGGTGATGCAGGGCCCACAGGTTGCTAGCCAGACAAAAGAGGGACTTCCCAGCACAACCCCCAGGAAGCTCACACAGAATCCAGTTTGTAGCCAGCTGCTTTTGATAGATGTTCCTTTCAGCAACACTGTTTGGCCATCCTGCCCCAGGTAGAAAGAGTTGGGGCCCTGGGCTCAGTCTGATGTGCTGGCCAGGCTGAGGGTGCAAGGGACATCCTCACCCCTGGGTGCAGGCAGGGGCTGAAGTGCGGAATCCACACCCTTGTGCCCTGCTGCCCCTGGGTGCCAAGGCAGGTGGCCTTGGCTGGCAGAGGTGGGAGGAAGGGCATTGGGAACCAGACATGTCCCAGCCTCCCACCTCCTCCTGGTGGAACCAGAGGCTGAGCTAGAGCCCAATCCCAGCCACACTTACCTGGGAGGAAGTCCTATTGACTATAATTGGACTTACTTCTGAGTAGGCACACAAAGACTCAGCTCCTCCTGGTGGAACTAGAGGCGGATCTAGTTGTCAGTGGGGAGACGTTCTGGGTCTCTGCTCTGCCTACTCGCGAGTAGGAGTGGCTCTGCCCGCCCCGTCCAGGTGCTGCATCCCTTGCAGGGGAGCTTCGGGCAGCCCACCTGAGCACCCCCTTCCACGGGAGCCTGTTCCTGGGAACTCAGTGCGGCTACCTCCCTTCCTTCTTCCCGAGGAGACGGCCCCGATCCTGTGGGGACTTGCAGCGGGCGACAGCCTCTTTCCAGGGAAGGTCCCAGTCAGACGAGGGGGGGTGCAGCTCAGCTGGAGAGATCGCTGGGAGGGAAGGGATGAAGCCCCCCCAGGGTGCTGTAGGGACTCAAGCAGGGCAGGGAGAAGTCCCCCCCCAAGCGCTCTGTCCTGCAGGGCGCAGCATCGCCCCCCCCCGCCTCCGGAGTGCCCACTCCGCGCAGGCGGGGCTGCTGGCCGGGTCTTCCTCCTCGCCGCTCCTCCTCTTCCTCCTCGTCTGCTGCCCGCCCGCAGAGTCTCTTCCCGGGGAGGGTACGCCAGAGCCTGGGTAGGGTGTTGGCATCTCCGGCGTCCGGGGGGGTGCGTGGGTGGGGGGGGGCTGCTGACCTGGGGGGGGTCGGTCTGGGGCAGGCATGTGGGGAGATCTGGGCCAGTGGAGGCAGCAGGAGATGCAGAGCAGGGGGGCTGAGCGGTGCCCCCTCCCACGGATGGGATGGGGGGCTACAGGGCTGGGAGCAGAGCCGCCTCGGCAGGGAGATGGGGGCTCCAAAGGCGGGGGGGCCTTCTTTCTCCAACCCCGCTGACACCCACGCTCAGCCCCCCCCCCGTATTCCAGCTGGTTCGGAGACAGCGCTGGAGGGAGGGAGGAAGGGAGGGGACGCCCCCTTGAACCCTGCCAGGGAAAGGAGGGGAAGGGCTGGCAGGAGAGGCTTCGGCGGGACGCGGGGCCTGCTCCCCGGTCCCGATCCCCCCACCAGCCTCGGTGTATGTCCGCCTCCCTGCAAGGAAAGACCCGCTGCTGTCCAGAGGCTTCCTTGCAGGGACCCCCCTCCTTGCCCCAATGCAGGACTGGAACCCCCCAAGTCAAGCAGGGCAGGGAGGAGTCCCCCCCCCCAAGCGCTCTGTCCTGCAGGGCTCAGCAACGCCCCCCCCCGCTTCCGGAGAGCCCGCTCCGCGCAGGCGGGGCCGCTGGCCGGGTCTTCCTCCCTCCCTCCCTTCCCGCCGCTCCTCCTCTTCCTCCTCCGTTGCTGCCCGCCCGCAGAGTCTCTTCCCGGGGAGGGGGCGCCCAGAGCCTGCGGCCGGTAACGTGGTGGCAACTCCGGCGTCCCGTGGGGTGGGGAGAGAACTGGGGGAGGGGCTGCTGGTCTGGTGGGGGGAGGATGGGTCTGGGGCAGGCATGTGGGGGGGATCTGGGCCAGTGGAGGCAGCAGGAGAAGCAGGGCGGATGGGGTGTGAGCAGTGCCCCTTCGCACGGGGGGGGGGAGTTGGGGGGCTGCAGGGCTGGGAGCAGAGCCGCCTCTGCAGGGAGATGGGCGGGCTGCATAGTGGGGGGGCTCCTCTCTCCAACCCCGCCGATCCTCACGTGCACCCCCCCCCAATATTCCAGCTGGTCTGGAAACTGCGCTGGAGGGACGCCCCCTTGGACCTGGCCAGGCCGGGAGGGGAAGGCCTGGACAGGGGAAGGACCCTCCATGGGCAGGAGAGGCTCTGGCGGGGAGCAGGACCCGCTCTCCGGTCCCGATCCTTCACCAGCCTCGTCATGCGTCCGCCTCCGTGCAAGGAAAGACCCGCTGCTGTCCAGAGGCTTCCTTGCAGGGACCCCCCTCCTTGCCCCAATGCAGGACTGGAGCCCCCCAGGCCTGTGACTGAACCCCCGGCCCTGAGACCCAGGGGGCACCGGGGAGAAGCCCTGATGGGGCGCCACTGGGCAGGGGGCTGGGGGGAAGATCAAGTGGAGATGTCCCCCCCCCCCCAGGAGCTCTTTCTTCCTGAAAGCTGCTGATGAGACTGAGGGAGGCAGGTCTCCAAACTGTCAGCATGTGGGCATGGAGCATCATTCACGGTGTCCCTGATCTGTTGGCACCCGCATCAGAAACCCAGCCTAAAGCCCCACGGAGAGCCTCATGAAGCCTCTTCCTCCCTTTGCTCCTTCCCTCAGGTGCTGGAGCGACACTGGCAGGCGGTGCCAGCCAGCCCCTCCCTCCCTTGCAGTGGGGCAGAAGCAGCTTCTGTGCAGCTGAGCAGGTAGGAGAGGGTAGGTGTCAGAGTGCACAGAGAAGGCAGGAATTCCAGCCCTCCAGCTCATTGGTCCTCACAGCACAAACACAGCAGCTTCCACCAGCAACTCTATTTACAAACAAGTAAATAGGCCCAACCATTAAAATGGCTGAGCTCTTGTGCGCCATCTGGTTGAAGGAGTGGCCCCCTGGTTCTTTCAGGGAGGATCTCCCCAAGGCCAGGCCACGGGCACGATCCTGGTCTTCTCTCAGCACAACTTGATTAGCTCATGAAAGTTGTCAGGGCAGCAGGGGAGGATAGCCCTTGCTTTCCCAGCAGCAGAGTGGCCCGGGAGCGCAGGGAGACAGCACAAGAAGCAGGCGATCCCAAACAGAGCCAAAGGAGCAGACACAGGCTGGTTTGTTGCAGAAGCAGGTACTGGGAAAGGAGCAAGCAGAGGAGCAGTCAGTCAAACGGTCCAGGAGTCGGGGATGCAGAGAGGCCCAGTCACAATAAGTACAATCCAAGTCACAGAACATACCAGCAGCAACTCCACCAAGCAACCCACATTTGGTGTCTGTTCTTGCCCCCATATATACCAGGGCCAGCCAATCAGAATAGGGCGACCTCCTTGTCACAAGACTGTCCTGAGACCCTTTCTGATTGGCTGTCCAGTAGTGCATTGCACCACTCCACACAGACTTCTGGGGTGACGCTACAGTCAGCCATTCTCATCACTGAGAGTACAATTTGGAATGGTGAGCTGAAGGCTGATTTCATTACCTGAGAGAGACAAGTGTCTTCTTCCAGAGTCCGGTGTCCTTTGAGGAGGTGGCTGTGTCTTTCTCCAAAGAGGAGTGGGCTCATCTGGTTCCAGACCGAAAGAAATCTCCCCAGGAAGTCATGGAGGCGAAGGATGGGGACGTTGCCTCGCTAGGTAAGGCTCCCTCTTTCCCTGGGTTGATAGAAGCCCCTGAAAATTCAGTCACTATGGATCCCTTCTGGCCCTGCTGCTCTGTTTGTGCCTCTTGCCAGCCAATGCAATGGCCTCTGTTTCTGGCCGGTGAGGCCTTTTTCTTCTTCTTGAAAGCTTCGTGTATCCTACCTTTAAAGTGGGAGAATTGGCAAGGCATCTGTCTTCCATTAAATACCGATACACAATGGCACATCAAGTGTCCTTGAGAAGGGAAGTCAGGCAGGGGAGCCCCACATCAGTGTCAGGCAGATGGGGGTGTGTGAAGCACCCCGTTGTTCCCGGCAGTGCTTTTTCCAGTACGCGTCACATGCACACATAAGGAGAGAATTGGGGCCCATTCCCATTCAACTTTATAGCATTGGTCCAGCCACAAGGTTGTTGCAAGGCCAAACAGCCACTCAGATAAGCAACTCACAATGACTCAGTACACAGGGATGAAAGCTCACAGGCTTTTATTGAATTGTATACAATTGGTCCATGGGACTCATGTCCCTATCATGGACCCCGTCTGAACAGTGGTCCTTAACTTTTATACCACACAATCCTTTGTCTGAAAATCTAGAATTCTCATTCACTGAAAGTTTGACATCATAAACGGGGCTTATTCTCAATAGGACATAGATAAGATACCATTTACATACAAGATGGAGAACAGGTGGGCAACAGGTGAGCAAAACCATTGATTGGCTCTTATTTACATACAGGTGGGGTTTCAACTTAAAACTTTGCCAAAATTACTCAATTTCCAAAAGCTTCCAAAACCAGTAGGGTTCGCTGTAATATTATTCCATCCAACACTGACCCCTACTCACATTTATCAATCTAAGTAGGGACCTCTTTGAGAAAATAAGTTTTCATACTATCCTCATTAATGAGAACACACAAACACTTAAACATGGGTGTGAAGACCTTAATTTGGCAGAACTTCTAACCCATTTATTGACATATATTCTTCCAAACCCTTCCTAATTAGGCTTGAGGTATGAATGGCCTGTGTGAACCAGAATCTTTTCAACATCCCTTTAACTATTTTACCATAGAATTCTATATAACTATTATGACTAGTTACCTTGAGTATATTGGTGTTGAGGGCTCTATGACCTTTCTCTTTGTGACTGGCTAGCACTTATTAAAGTGTAATAAGGCTTTAGCTAGTTTCTTGTGACCTAAGCCAAATAGCACTCTGCATATGTGATTTCCGCTCAACAACTCCTTGTCCCATTTACCTTTAAACACATTATATGTATTAATATTGTATAACAATAGCAATAACTATAACAACAATAAAATAGTACTGCCAATGTTTTACACAGAGTGCAAAGATAGAGCTCTGCCCTAAAGGGCTTACAATCCAGGCAAGCTGTTTTGAGGCAGCTCTGCACCACACACCCACCCCCCCATTCCATATCAGTTCCATTCAAACAAAGACTCTTTCTTAAGGATGGTATCTATCTAGCTGTTCTAAACTCCTCTTTGCAAGTGTCTGCCAAGCCAATTTTAAGATAAGGATGTCTGCAGTGTTAAACTAAAACATTCCTAAAATCAAGTGATTTGATTCTTTAACACTTACCTTTAATTACTACCATATGTATATTTCATATATGTTGGTTACACTTTAAAAGCAAAGACTAAATATTTATATTTGTTTTCCCTTCCTTTGAAAACTTGGAAGAATAAACAGGTTGGCACCTGGCATGTTGCCCAAGCCTGTTCCTGCCAAGTAACCCGTTATCTTTGGTTGCCTTGGTTACTTTCTTTTAATCTCTGTGTAGCTTCTGTCAGCAAGCAGCTTCTAAAAATACTTTTTTCCAAACTGCTTGTCCTGTTCTCTGTGTCCAGCTATGATTGAAAATGGCTTTTCTGTGCTTTAATAAAATCAGGCAGTTAAAACTTACTTCTATATACTTTATGCTATAGCAATGTGATTTTTCAAGCTGTTTAAGCATTTGTTTCTTAAAAATCAAGCCGCTCTTTCTTCTGTTATGCATATGCTATAGTGTTAAACTAATTCTTAGTACTCTGCTTATACTCTATTGGGCTATCCAGGTCTAGGGTCAAAGGTCACCTTGCCTTAAGGTAAGGGAACAAATGTTGCCATACTTTGAGGAGGTTTCTGTGACTGCATCCCCACCACAGGATGCAGTGCATGCACTATTGGCAGGGTTGCACAGGCGCTGGAAAATGGAATAGGATTGGGTCCTCAGTCAAGTGGAGGAATCTAAACTCAGGACACATCCCTGTAGTTGTCCCCTGCGAGAGGACGACTGAGGGAAAACTTGAGGGACACCAAAGTGTTCTTGAAGGGCACTATGGAACGAAACAGGAAGTTTCAACTGGAATCTGCAGAAATATCACGCTTCCTCTGGATACAGTACAAGGCATATGGTCCAATGCAGGTCAGAATGCTACTGTCATAGAGTTGGTGAGGAATCTTCTAGAGTTTGGTCAAACTTGTCTTTCTGAAACTCAAGAGCTCTTGAGAGGTGTTGGTGGTCAGAAGGTGCCATTTTTGCTCTTCCAGCAGAATATTTGAATGGGAGCCAGAAAACTCCATTTGAATGTAAGGAGAAAGCAAGTGTCTGGGAGACATGGGGGGGCGGGTTTTATAACCCAATCCTTTTTGGATCTACTAAGAGGTAAGTCCCCTTGCAGTTGAGTCCCACGAAAACGTGCACAGGATAGTAACCTCAGTCAATAGTATGACCTTCCTGGCCTGTGGATCTATTCTGAACTGTGACCACTGATCCCCCGAGCAGCAGCTTTACTGGTCTGGCCTGTTCACTCTCATGGCAGGCAGGCATGTAGCTTCAAGTGTGTGTGCTTGGACCATGTCACCTGCACACCTTATACCTGTATTTCTTCATCTTAGATATCTATATCACTTCTCCTGGCTTGGTTTTATTACATATTTTTGATGGTGGTGGTGGGGCACAAACTCCTTTCCACTCATTTGGTTCACCCCTATTGTTAATTTGAATTTAAATCAACTGTTTGTATATGAACCCTGAGTCTGTCTGGTACGGGAAGGGCAGTGGTGTGCAGTCACATTCCCTTGCTCTGCGGATGCTACCCTGAGAGTGATTTTGAGAGGAACTCCTGAGGTTCAGGATTATTCGAGGAGGGAGGTTCTGCCCAGGGAGTCCCTCTGGCTAGACAGATCTCCTGGGCTGGTGGCAGCAGATTCCATCAACCAAGCTGTTGTCCCATTTAGATGTGTGTCCAAACTGGGAAGAAAAGGAAGCAGGAAGGGAATGAGATTGCTAACCACTAGGCACTAATGCATGTGGTTTCCAACAGTCTCCCTTTTTATCTTGGATTACTGAAAGTGTTGGCATCCTTTTCTGACCTGCCTCTTACTGGTTTTTTGACTTCATTCCTCCAGATAATGGGGGGAAAACTGGGAATGTGAGAGAAGAACACGGACCATTGGAAAGAGCCCAGCAGAAGGAGGGAGGACAGCAGAGGACAGAAGCAGAGGAGGAAGGGGAGTCTCCTTGTTTTCCTTCTCAGCATCGACACTCCCCTGAAAGGAGAGTTCAGGAAACAAGAGTCAGAGGAGAGGAAAGAGTTAAGTGTGATGTGCGTGGGAAGAACTTCAGTGGGAAATCAAACATTAAGAAACATTTAAAGATTCATAGCTGTAAGAAAAGGTCTCAACGCCAGGAATGCAGAGATAGTTTCATTCAGTGTAGAAATGTCACTGCACCTCAGAGAACCCAAGCTCAGGAGAAGTCGCATGAATGCCCAGAGTGTGGAAAGAGCTTCAGTACCAGACAAAGCCTCAACATACATCAGCGAACTCACACTGGGGAGAAGCCCTATGAATGCTCAGAGTGTGGAAAGAGCTTCAGTGACCGTGGAAACCTCCATGTACATCAACGAATTCACACAGGGGAGAAGCCATATAAATGCTTGGAGTGTGGAAAGTCCTTCAAAAACAGTGGAGAGCTTACTGTACATCACAGAATTCACACAGGGCAGAAGCCATATAGATGTGGGGAGTGTGGAAAGAGCTTCAGTCAGAGTTCAAACCTCATTACACATCAACGAACTCACACAGGGGAGAAACCATTTAAATGCTGGGAGTGTGGGAAGAGCTTCTTTAACAGCAGCCACCTCAGTGTACATCAACGAACTCACACAGGGGAGAAGCCATATACATGCTTGGAGTGTGGCAAGAGCTTTAGTACAAGTGGCGCCCTCCATATACATCAACGATGTCACACAGGGGAGAAGCCCCATGAATGTGCAGAGTGTGGAAAGAGCTTCAGTCAGCATGGACACCTCCGTATACATGAACAAACTCATACAGGAGAGAAGCCATTTAAATGCTTAGAATGTGGAAGGAGCTTCAGTGTTAACAGCAAACTAGCTATGCATAAGAGGAGTCACTCGGGGGAGAAGCCATATAAATGCACAGAGTGTGGAAAGAGCTTCAGGATCAGCGAAGCCCTCAGAGTACATCAACGAATTCACACAGGGGAGAAGCCCTATGAATGCCCAGAGTGTGGAAAGAGATTCAGTCGGAGTTCTCATCTCACATCGCATCAACTAACTCACACTGGGGAGCAACCATTTAAGTGCATGGAGTGTGGAAAGAACTTCAGTGCCAGTGGCAGCCTCTCTAAACATCAACGAACGCACACAGGGGAGAAGCCCTATGAATGCTCAGTGTGTGGAAAGCGGTTCTCTGAAAGCAAAAGCCTCATTGTACATAAGAGAATCCACACAGGGGAGAAGCCATTTAAATGCCAGGAGTGTGGAAAGTCCTTCAGACAGAGTGGAAAACTCACTAGACATCAGAGAATTCACACAGGGCAGAAGCCATATAGATGTGGGGAGTGTGGAAAGAGTTACAGTAGCAGCAGATATCTCAGTGTACATCAACGAACTCACACAGGGGAGAAGCCCTATAAATGCTTGGCGTGTGGGAAGAGCTTCAATGACAGCAAAAGCCTCACTGTACATAAGAGAATCCACACAGGGGAGAAGCCATATAAATGCATGGAGTGTGGAAAGAGCTTCAGTCACCAGGGAAGCCTCAGAGTGCATCAGAGAACTCACACAGGGGAAATGCCATATAAATGCATGGAATGTGGAAAGTCCTTCAGAGAGAGTCAAAGCCTCTCTAAACATCAGAGAATTCACTCGGGGATAAAGCCATTTAAATGCATGGAGTGTGGAAAGAGCTTCAGTGACAGCAAATATCTCAGTGTGCACCAACGAATTCACACAGGGGAGAAGCCCTATGAATGTTTGGAGTGTGGAAAGCAATTCAGTCAGCAGGGAGACCTCACAAAACATCAACGAACTCACACAGGGGAGAAGCCCTATGAATGCTCAGAGTGTGGAAAGTGCTTCAGTCAGAACAGTAGCCTCACTGTACATAAGAGAAGACATATGGGTGAGAAGCCATTTAAATGCACGGAGTGTGGAAAAAGCTTCTGTGTGAGTAGGAGTCTCACCAAACACCAGAGAATTCACACAGCGGTGAAGGCGTATAATTGCTTGGAATGTGGAAAGAGCTTTAGTAACAGCAGAAGCCTCAGTGTACATCGACAGACTCACAAAGCATAGGAGCCATATCTATACTTGTGTGGAAAGTGCTTTAGTGACTGTTGCGAGCTGGAGAGATGTTCACACAGCTAGCTGCTCTCCGGCTGCTCGGCTTGCCTATCTCCCAAGGTCGGAGCGCACACACTCCTGGTAACAAAGATGACACAAGGCAGAAGTCCTCCACCAAACGCCTCTTTACTATGTACAATATTTACAACAGCAACAGTCCAAATAGTACACGAATCACGGATCACACTGACGTAGCCTTTGGCACAAAATCCACTCTGCATCCCACAACCCAGCTTGCCCCTGCTGGAATTTATATGAGTGACAGCCAATCAGAGTGCAGTAAAAACTGCCAAGTCACTCTGACATTGCATGTGGTCACACACACACACACACACACACACACACACACACACACACACACACAGAGGTAACAGTCACCTGGTATGTGTCACCAGATATTGCATCATCCTTTGCTCCCAGGATGCTGTGCTGGCTTAGTCAGGCCAAGGCTTCAGGGCCTGCTCCTATCCAGGCTGCAAATTATCAGCAGCCCCGGGGATGATCCCTTAACAGTGACAGTGGAAACCTTGCTTCTCATCACTGAACTCACAGAGGGGAGAAGCCTTACGAATGCATGGAGTATGGAAAGAGCTTCAGCGTTAGTGGGAATCTATGTGCTTGGAATGTGCTTTTGCTGTAAATCCCAACTGACATGAGGGAGAAGCCATGTCTGAAAAGAATGTGGAGTGTGAAAAGAGCTTCTTTGTGAGTAGGCATCTAACTACACTTTGTAGAATCCTCACAGACTGGAGGCCATCTAAATGACTGCAGTGTGGAAAGAGCTTTGGGCTGAGCACACAGTTCATTGGACATCAAAGAATCCACTTAATGGTGATACCACCTGAATGCTTGTAGCTTGGAAGGGCCTTCATGCACACCACAGGTTTCTTTCCACTTGTGTTTGGTATGGAGTGAATCTGACACTGGTTGTGCTGCAGCCATGAAGCGCTAAAGAGCTACAGGTGCCTCTTTATACCCTGGCCACTGCTGTACATTCATAGTGGCAGAGCTAAGGGGGTAGGGGTGATAAAAGCCCTGGTACCATGCCTTGAGGGGCTGTCGTCCATCACTCCCGAGGTGAAAAGAGAAGTCGAAGGCCTCCAGGAGGCCTTAGAAAGGCACTTTTGAAAAGGTACCTGGCACCTAGGGCTTAAAATGGAGGGGATGGTAGAGCTTTGTGCCCCCAGGTGCCAGATGTCTTAGCTACATCACTGCATTCATGACATCTGGTTCTTAATTCTATCAAGTCACAAGGGGTTTTCATTTCTTCTGCTGTATACCTTTTGCGAATTTAGTAAAGCTGTTCTTTAGATTTTTTCAGGCTTTGTACTGAGTAGTCCTCATCCTGTTCCCATGTTCCCTCCACCAGCTGGAAGAGAGTTTCCCCAGCACCTACGTTCACCAAGATTTGTTGCAAGCTTTGATGTTGAAATCTGAATTAGAAGCATGTCCTTAGTAAACTGTTATTCTTTTAAAATACAGGTTCGCTTGTGTGATTCTTTAATGTGCCTACCGATCACTACTGGAGAAACTTCATGGCCATGGCCAATGCTGGATGTGACTTGGGACAAGAAGGCAGGGAATGGACTGACAAAGGCAGGGGTGGTGTGTGTGCAGTGAGATGTGATCAGAGAACAAAGGGAATGGTGCAGGCAGCACTGCTGAATGGGGGTGACTGGGCCAACTTGGGTCAACTGCAGAGAGAGAGAGAGAGAAGGTTGAAGTAGTAGTTGAAGATTTCACACGGGAGAAGCCGTATGAATGCTGGGAGTGTGGAAAGAGCTTCAGTTGGAGCGGAAATCTCTGTCTACATCAACGAACTCACACAGGGGAGAAGCCCTATGAATGTTCAGAGTGTGGAAAGCGATTCATTCAGCAGGGAGACCTCACACATAGGGGAGAAGCTCAGAGTGTGGAAAGAGCTTCAGTGTGCAGGGAAGCCTCAGAAAGCATCAGAGAACTCACACAGGAAATGCCATATAAATGCCTGGAGTGTGGAAAGTCCTTCAGTCAGAAAGGAAACCTCACTAAACACCAGCAAACTCACACCAGAGGGGAACCATATAAATGCTAGGCATGTGAAAAGAACTTAGGTTGGAGTGAGCACCTCACTTTCCTCAGGGAGCTCACAGGGGGAGATGCCAGATCATGGCTTGGAGTGTGGAAAGATGTTCAGTGTGAGCCTACATCCCCCAGACATCAAAGTATCCACACAGTGGAGAAATGATAGAACTACTGAGAAGTGAGAAGGAGCATCAAGCATGCCGTACATTTTATATTCCATGTATTTGCCTGGAAACAAATCCTACAGTGGAGGAGCTGCAGCCGTGATGGGCAACAGAGCTCCAGGTGACATGGCCTCCTTCTGTCCTGGCCAAGTGGTTCTCAAACATGTTAGCACCAGGACCCACTTTTTGAACAACAATCTCTCAGGACTCACTAGAAGTGATGTAATTATCATGGAAGTTTTGTCATGGCCAGAAGTGGCATCATCAAACAGGAAAAATTTTAACACCCCTCCCCCAGCATGACAAAATCAAACCGAATTAATTATCAGAGGACAGGCGACTCTGGATTTAATATTGTGCGGTACTCAGGACCAGGTTAGAGATGTAAATGTTACTTAACTGTTGGGGAACAGTGATCATGCAGCAATTAGTTTCACCATGTGTCGGGGGAAGAGTGCCAAACAAATCTGACACAAAATCACTTGACTTCTGAAGGGCAGACTTCCCTCACATGAGGGGGCTAGTTAGGAAGAAGTTTAAAGGGAAGGTGAGGAGGGTCCAATCTCTCCAGAGTCAGTGGAAGCTGTTTAAAACAACAGTAATAGAGGCCCAGTGGAAGTGTGTGCTGTGAAGGTGGAAGGGTTCGATTAAATCTAGGAGGATGCCAGCATGGCTAATGAGGCTATAAAGGGCAATGAAGCTTCCTTCCATAAGTGGAAGTCTTGCCCTAATGAGGAGACTAAAAAGGAACATAAACAGTAGCAAAGGAAATTTAAGAAGGTGATATGGGAGGCCAAGAGAGACTTTGAGGAATATATTGCCAGCAATATTAAGGGAAATAATAAAACCTTCTTCAAATATGTTAGAAGCAGGAAGCCTGTTGGCCCTCTGGATGGTGAAGGAGGGAAGGTGAGATATAAGGAGACTTAGAGATGGCAGAGCCCTCTAACTACCCAGGAAATTATAGGCCAGTCAGTCCAACGTCTGTCCCTGGTAAAATGGTGGAATGCCTCATCAAAGATAGAATCTCAAAACACATAGTAGACCAACAAACCTTGCTGATGGAGAATCAGTCTGGCTTTCATAAGGGTAAGTCTTGCCTCTCAAACCTTTTAGAATTCTTTGAAAAGGTCTAAAGGCATGTGGATGTGGGAAAACCTGTGGACATATATCTGGACTTTCAGAAGGCATTTGACAGAGTTCCTCACCAAAGTCTGCTGAGAAAACGCCACAGGGAATTAGAGGGCAGGATTAGGAACTGGTTGAGGTCCAGGAAGCAGAAAGTGGGTGTCAATGGGCAATTTTCACAATGGAGAGAGGTGGAAAGTGGAGTGCCCCAAGGATCTGTCCTGGGACCTGTGCTTTTCAGCCTGTTCATAAATGACCTGGAGACAGGGGTGAGCAGTGAGGTGGCCAAGTTTGCAGATGACATCAAACTTTTCCAAGTGTTGAAGACCAGAAGAGATTGTGAGGAAGGATATCTCCAAACTGGGAGACTGGGCAGCAAAATGGCAGATGCATTTCAATGTCAGTAAGTGTAAAGTCATGCACATTGGGGCAAAAAATCAAAACTTCACATATAGGCTGATGGGTTCTGAGCTGTCTGTGACAGATCAGGAGAGAGATCTTGGGGTGCTGGTAGACAGCTCGATGAAAGTGTTGACCCAAAGTGCAGCAACAGTGAAGAGGGCTAATTCCATGCTCGGAATCATTAGGAAAGGCACTGAGAATAAGACAGCTAATATTGTAATGCCGCTGTACAAATCAATGGTTAGACCACACCTGGAGTACTGCGTCCAGTTCTGGTCGCCACATCTCAAAAAGGACATAGTGGCAATGGAAGAGAGCCACTGAAACAATTACTGGGCTGGGGCACAAGCAGACAAATTGTGAACTGGAAAGCCACTTTTCCCCCCAGAATAAGCAGCCCAGGTGGGGGAGGGCGGGATAAGTTGACCCTTTCCTGTGAAGCCATTCTTCCCGCTGAAGTTGCCCCACAGTTGGCTATTTGTGGCTGTTGTAAAGAGCCTTCTGAAGGTTGCAGACCTTCCAGTGTCAGAGTAGATAGTATCTTGTGCGAGGAAGCTACTTTTTAAACTCTCTGTTTGCGGTAGGGCTGGGGCAGCGGGCCAAAGACTGTCCCACCATTCTAGGAGATTGTCACGTGGTTTCCAGTTTGGACTGGACAGTGCAGGGGTTGGGTGTCAGCAGAGGACCAAGGAGCCCTGGGGTTCAAATCCCTCCCAGCCAGATGCTCGCAAGGTGACCCCTTCAGTCAGCCAACCCCTCCTGGCCTGACCTACCTATTGAAGTAGTAGAGGGGAGGGAGAAGTGCATCTGCCCACCTGAGCTCCTTGGAGGTGGTGGGGGATATAGACCCAGAGCAAAACGGTGGTGCAGGGCCCACAAGTTGCTAGCCAGAGTCAAAAAGGGACTTCCCATCACAGACTCAGGAAGGAAACACAGAATGCAGTTGGTGTCCAGCTGCTTTTGAGGCAGATTCCTTTTGGGAACATTGTTGGCCGCCCTGCCTCAAGTGGAAAGAGTTGGGACCCCGGACTCAAAAGTGGACGGCGCCCATCCAAGTGCTGCGCCTCTTGCGGGGGGGGGGTGTCCTGGGGCTGCCCTCCTGGGAACTTCCTCCTGGGGCTGCCCTCCCTGGGAACCCAACGAGGTTGCCTCCCTCCCGAGGAGAGGGGCCCCGATTCTGCCAGAACTCGCAGAGGGCGCCAGCCTTGAGGTGGGGGGGGCAGCTCGTCTGATGGGGGGGCTGGGAGACCCCCGGGAGGGGCTCAGGGGAGGGAAGGGGTGAAGCCCCCCAGAGTGCTGCAGGGACTCAGGCCGGCTGGGTGAAGCGCCCCCCCTTCCCACCGCCCCCCCAGCCCCGGAGCGCCTGATCCGCAGCAGGCGGGGCTGCCTTGGCCGGGTCTTGCTCCCGCCCTGCCCGCCAGGCTCCTCCTCTCCCCGCCGGGCGGCGCTTCTGCTCGGCCTCCTCCGCGATCGGCTGCTCCGAGGGATCCCGGCGCTTGCGGGGTCGTGGCCCGCACAGGTCTGGGGAAGCATCTCCCCCTGCTGGGGGGGGGGGCGCAAGAGGGGCTGCGGCGGGCGGGGCGGAGGAAGGGTCTCTGCTGCTGTGAGGGGGGATCTCGGTCAGGGAGGCAGCCAGGAGTAGCTGCTGGCTGGGGAGGCTGAGCAGCGCGCCTTCCCACGGGGGGGGGGGGCGCGGGGAAGTGCCTGGCCTGGGAATCATCGGGGTGGGGGCTGCGAAGGGGGAGGGGATCTTCTTCCCTCCCCCTTCGCCCCAAAGGGAGGCACGTGCAGCCCTCGTCTTTGGGCAGGAGGGAGGGGGCCGCCTTGCATCCCAGGCAGGGGGAGGACCCTCCGCAGGGCAGGAGAGGCTTTGGGGGCGGCCAGGCGCACGACCCGCTCTCCGTCCCGATCCCTCCACCAGCAGCGGCGCTCAGGGCTCCCACGCGAGGACAGAGCCAGTGGGTGGCTGGAGGCCTCCAGAGGCTTCCTTGCAGGGACCCCCCTCCCTGCCCCAGTGCAGCACTGGAGTCCCCCAGCCTGTGACTGTGAACGGCCCAGCCCCGAGACCCAGGGGGGCAGCAGGTAGAAGCGGCACTGGGGGCGGCACTGGGTTGGGGGATCCACACTTGAGCCCACTCCACTTGAGTCACCCTAGTGTCCAAAATTCTGGAGCATCATTCCTGGTGCTTCTGCGCATGTATTCAGTGGCCCTGATCCGATGGCACCTGCACCACAGACCCCATTGAAAGGCACCAAGGGGAGCCTCATGCAGCATCTTCCTCCCTCTCCTCTTCCTCACAGGTGCTGGAGCGACACTGGCAGGTTGTGCACCTTCTTCCTTCCTTGAGGTGGGGCAGAAGCAGCTTCTGTGCAGCCTGCGCAGGTAGGGAAGGGTCATGGGGAGGCTGGTCCCAGGCCAGGCCAGGCGCTCTGCTCCCCAGCACCTCTCTGAGGCCCTGAAGGAACCTGCCTCGCTTTCCTTCCAGCAAATCTGCCCTCTAAGGGAGCTGCAAATGCCTTTCACAAACCTATGACTCTTCCCAGGAATCCCACCCACCTTGCAGGCTGAAGGGGGGGGGGGAATGGATGGTTTCAGGGTCCCATAAGATATGGGAAGAAAGAAGCAGGCAAGGGGAGGCAGAGAGGCAGTCCTGGAGTCAGTTGCCATCAGTCATGAAGGCAGCTTGACCTTGGGAACGGGGCCTGCTGCCAGTCCTGCTTCAGCCCAGGCACTTTCTCCGTCTGATGCGCAATTTGTGATCCTCTAACCCAGCCAGTGTTGGGGGAACCAGAGGAAGCTGCCTGAGATGAGGGGTGCCTAGCTAGGAGTTGAACTGGAGAAGCTGCCCCAGGACAAGGAATCCAGATTGAAAGGGGCTCAGGGTTGGTTCTGAGCTCCACCTTCTCCCCTTTCAAGGTAGACATTCCAGCAAAGCTGTGCTGTGGCTTTCTTTGCTCCCAGGAAAAGTGGGGCAAGTCCTGGAGATACAAACAGGATTTTTAGCCAAGCGGGAGGGAGCAGGAGGCCATAGAGGAAACGGATCCTCACCTCTCTGGCCAGGTGTGATGTCTTCCTCAAGGGTTTCCCAAGCTGGCCATCAGATAGTCACTGAGCGGAAGAAAAATATCTACTGCTTGACTTGGCTCTGTCTCTAATCCCAGTGGCATCAGGAATACCTCCCAGGTTGGGCTTAGGGAGGGAGAGTCCTATCTGGAAGGCTTGCAGAGATCCACTCCATTAGGCCACCTGGTTAAAGGAGTGGCCCCCTGGTTCTTTCTGGGAGGATCTACACAAGGCCAGGCCACGGGCAGGATCCTGGTCTTCTCTCAGCACTTGATCTCTGGGAACTTGAATAACTCTTGGAAATCATGGCCAAAGGCGGACTTCTGGGGTGACGCTACAGTCTGCCATTCTCATCATGAGAGCAGGCTTTGAAATGATGAGTTGAAGCCTGATTCAGTTACCTGAGAGAGACAAGTGTCTCTTCTTCCAGAGTCCAGTGTCCTTTGAGGAGCTGCCTGTGTCTTTCTCCAAGAAGGTGTTGACTCACCTTGATCCAGACCAAAAAACATCTCCCCAGTACATCATGGAGGTGAATTTGGGGGATGTGGCCTCGCTAGGTAAGGCTCCCTCTTTCCCTGGCTTGACAGAAGCCCCTGACAGATTATGATTATTCAGAGTCGCTTTGGATCACTTCTGGCCCTGCTTCTCTGTTTGTGCCTCTTGCCAGCCAATGCAGTGGCCTCTGTTTCTGGCCTGTGAGGCCTTTTTCTTCTATTTTGCTTGATGATGTCACTTCCAGCCATGACATCACTTCTGGTGGGTCCTGGAGAGTTTGTCATTCTAAAAAGTGGGTCCCAGTGTTAAAAGTTTGGGAACCACTGCCTTAACTCAAAGCAGGCCAATGAGACATCCGGGGGGGGGGGGAGTCACCCTAGTGTCCAAAATTCTGGAAATCGTGGCTTTTAGGAATAATACCATCATGTTATATACCATTTGATGCAGAATTTCATCCATTGCTTGTGGGGAAATATTCCCTGCATTTATTTTCTGGCCATTATTATTATTTATTTCATGTCATGACTATTACTACCTCTCGGTCTCGCCTACCTCACAGGGTTGTTGTTGTGAAGACAAAATAAGGGGAGGAACCATGTACACCACCCTGAGCTGCTTAGAGGAAGGGTGGTATAAAAATGTGAATTCATTAATTAATAATAACAAATAAATAAATAAATAGTGTTGTATGGGGTGACAAAAATTGTGGGCCCCGGGTAGTCAAATGACCTTGCTACGCCTCTGGCCAGAAAGAGAAGCTGAACAGAGGTCTCAAGCAGATGGGGCGTGAGGTGATCCCCCCCCCCCGTTGTTCTCGGCAGTACTTTTTCCAGTACATGTCATGTGCACACATGACGAGAGAATTGGGCCCCAATCCCATCCAACTTTCTAGCACCGGTCCAGCCCCAAGGGAAGGGAACAAAAGACTTGAGGGGCACCAAAGTTTCCTTGAAGGGCGCTCTGGAATGAAACAGGAAGTTTCAACTGGAACCCTCAGAAATATCACACTTGCTCTGGTGCCACACAAGGGGAATCTTAATGCCTGCAGGAGCCGGGGTGGAGCAGGAGGCCAAAGAGCAAAGGGATCCTCACCTCACTGGCCAGGTGTGATGTCTTCCTCAAGGGTTTCCCAGGCTGGCCATCAGATAGTCACTGAGGGGAGGAAAAATACCTTCTGCTTGACCTGGCTGTGTCTCTAATCCCAGCGGCATCAGGGATACCTCCCAGGTGGGGCTTAGGGAAGGAGACTCCAACCTGGAACGCTTCCACAGCCCTACTCCATGAGAACAGCAACGCTCTTTTGTGCCACCTGGTTAAAGGAGTGGCCCCCTGGTACTTTTCTGGAGGATCTTTACAAGGCAAGGCAAGGCGGACTTCTGGGGTGATGCTACAGTCTGCCATTCTCATCACTGAGAGCAGGCTTTGAAATGGTGAGTTGAAGGGTGATTCCATTACCTGAGAGAGACAAGTGTCTTCTTCTTCCAGAGTCCGGTGGCCTTTGAGGAGGTGGCTGTGTCTTTCTCCGAGGAGGAGTGGGCTCATCTGGATCCAGACCAAGAACATCTTCCCAGAAAGTTATGGAGGCGAATGTGGGGGACGTGGCCTCGCCAGGTAAGGCTCCTTCTGTCCCTGGGTTGATAGAAGCCCCTGACAGTTCAGAGTCACTTTGGATCACTTCTGGCCCTGCTGCTCCGTTTGTGCCTCTTGCCAGCCAATGCAATGCCCTGTGTCTGGCCTGTGAGGCCTTTTTCTTCTTCTTGAAAGCTTTGTGTATCCTGCCTTAAAAGTGGGAGAATTGGCAGGGTGTCTGACTACCATTAAATACCAATACACAATGGCACAACTGTAGAGCACGTTGACTCATGTGTTGTGACCAGACTCACAACTCAGGTGTGTTGCCTGAGGTGTGAGCCCAACTCAGATCAGAGCCCAGATCAAACTCCATTTGAATTTCAGGAGTAAGCAGGTGTCTGGGAGAAATGGGGGGCAGGGCTGATAACGAAATCCTCTTTGGTTGTACTCAGAGGTAAGTCTCCTTGTGGCCGGATCCCAGGCAAATGTGCACAGGATTGTAGCCTCAGTCAATAGTGTGAACATCCTGGCCTGTGGATCTATTCTGAACTGTGGTTCCCAAGTGGCAACTTTACTGCTCAGGCCTGTGCTTCTTCATGGCAGGAAAGCATGCAGCTTCAAGCGTGTGTGCATGGGCACATGGACGCATGTCTTCTGCACACCTTAAATCTGTATTTCTTCATCTTAAAGGTGTCTATACTACTTTTCCTGCCAAGGTTTGAATACATTTTCTTGTTGTGGGGGGAAGACAAACTCCTGCTATCTTCTCTTCCACTCCTTTGGTTCACCCCTTAGTTAATTTGCACTTTAATCAACTGTTTGTATTTGAACCCTGCGTCTGTCTGGTACGGGAAGGGCAGTGGAGTGCAGTCACATTCCCTTGCTCTGCGGGTGCTACCCTGAGAGTGATTTTGAGAGGAACTCCTCAGGTTCAGGATTTTTCCAGGAGGGAGGTTCTGCCCATGAAGCCGCTCTGGCAAGACAGACCTCCTGGGCTGGTGGCAGCAGATTCAATCGGTGTTGCCCCATTCAGGTGTGTGTGCAAAGAAAAGGAAGCAGGAAGGGAATGAGGGTGCTAGCCACTAGGCACTACTGCATGTCATTGCTGCCAGCCTCCTTCTTGAACCTGATAGTTCATTAGAACACTTTTAACTTGGATTACTGTCTTCTTTCCTCCAGATGATGTGGGGGAAACTAAGGATGTGAGAGAAGGACATGGAGCGTTGGAAAGAGCCCAGAAGGAGGAGGAAGGACAGCAGAGGACAGAAGCAGAGGAGGAAGAGGAGTCTCAGTGTTTTCCTTCTCGGCATAAATACTCCCCTGCACCTCAGAGAACTCCAGCAGAGGAGAAGCCATATGAATGCTCAGAATGTGGAAAGAGCTTCAATCTCAGACGAAACCTGAGCAAACATCAACGAACTCACACAGGGGAGAAGCCCTTTGAATGCATGGAGTGTGGAAAGAGCTTCAGTCACAGTGAAAGTCTCACTTTACATCAGAGAATTCACACAGGGGAGAAGCCATATAAATGCTTGGAGTGTGGAAAGAGCTTTAGTCAGCAGGGAAACCTCCATATACATCGATGATATCACACAGGGGAGAAGCCCCATGAATGTGCAGAGTGTGGAAAGAGCTTCAGTCGACTTGGACACCTCCATCGCCATGAACGAACTCACACAGGGGAGAAACCATTTAAATGCTTAGAATGTGGAAGGAGCTTCAGCAATGACAGCAAACTCACTACATATTGGAGGAGTCACACAGGGGAGAAACCATATAAATGCTCAGAGTGTGGAAAGAGCTTCAGTGACAGTGGATCCCTTACTAAACATCAACGAACTCACACAGGGGAGAAGCCGTATGAATGTGCAGAGTGTAGAAGGAACTTCAGTGAGAAGGGAGACCTCACAAAACATCAATGAACTCATACAGGGGAGAAGCCATTTAAATGCATGGAGTGTGGAAAGTCATTCAGTCAGAGTGGTTACCTTATTGTACATCAGAGAATTCACACAGGGCAGAAGCCCTATGAATGCTCAGAGTGTGGAATGAGCTTCACTCTGCAGGGAAGCCTCAGAATGCATCAGAGAACTCACACAGGGGAGAAGCCATATAGATGCTCAGAATGTGGAAAGGGCTTCGGTCAGAGCGGAAATCTCCGTCTGCATCAACGAATTCACACAGGGGAGAAGCCCTATAAATGCATGGAGTGTGGAAAGAGCTTCAGTTGGCGTGGAAGCCTCAGAAAGCATCAGAGAACTCACACAGGGGAAATGCCATATAAATGCTGGGAGTGTGGAAAGTGCTTCAGACAGGGTGGAGCCCTTACTGTACATCATAGAATTCACACAGGGCAGAAGCCATAGAGATGTGGGGAGTGTGGAAAGAGCTTCCATGATAGTGGATCACTCTCTAAACAGCAACGAACTCACACAGGAGAGAACTCACACATAAATGCTCAGAGAAACCTCGCTAGACACCAGCGAACTCACAGGAGAGAGGAGCTATGTAAATTCTAGGAGTGTAAAAAGAACTTTAGTTGGAGAGATAACTAAATAAATAGGAGAGCATTTTAAACAGACAAATTGTTGACTGGAAAGCCTCTTTTCCCCCCCAGAATGATCAGCCTGGTATGGGAGGGTGGGATAAATTGACCCTTTCTTGCGAAGCCATTCTTCCTGCTGAAGTTGCCCCACAGTTGGCTATTTGTGGCTGTTGCAAAGAGCATTCTGAGGGTTGCAGAACTTCCAATATCACAGTAGATAGTATCTTGTGTGACGAAACTACTTTTAATACTCCATGACCTTTTGTAGTAGGGCCGGGGCAGGGGAGCAAAGACGTACCGCCCCACCATTCTTGGAGATTTTCATGTTGTTTCCCCTTCAGTCTGGACAGCGCAGGGGTTAGGGTGTCAGTCGAGGACCATGGAGCCCTGGGGTTGAAATCTCCCCCAGCCAGTGACACCCACTCACAAGGTGATCCCTTCACTCAGCCAACCCCTCCTGGCCTAACCTACCTATTGCCTCCAAGAATTTAAACCATGTTTTCTGTCCCCACCTCCCCATTATATGCAACTGCAGCACTGCAACTCATCAGCCTACTACTTTCCCAGAAAGCAGGCCACGTTCAGATGTCCACCAGCATCTGGCCTTGTGTGGATGTCTTGGGATGGAATATCCTGGACCAAGCAAATCCCTGTAATACGCTCAGCTAAATGCACTCCTTGTAGTGGGCAGCAGTTTGAGGGGAATGACCCTAGTTGGCTGTATGGTGTGTTGCAGCCCAGCTTTGATGCAGATCTAAAACTAAGGAAGCTTCTCAGTTTTGGTTGGTGCTCTTTGTCCTCCTCTCAGCCAAGTGAGCCTTTCAGCCCAACAGAGGGGCTTCGTTCTCCCTCCTTCTTCAGCATGGGTGAGAGCTTTGGCTGCCAGTGTGATCTTTGGCTACACATCAAACAATATATAACATGATGGTATTATTCAAAAATACCAAATTTGGGCTAGTAGTGGTGTGACCTTCCCCCCCCCACCCGTGCGCATCATGCTGTGCGACCCACACTCCCTGTACATTCCTAGTAACACTACTGGTTGGTTGGACAGAGCAAAAGTGAAGGTTCTGATGCACTGCAAACTGATGGGGCTTGCTGCCTTTTGTCATTAGCGGTGCAAGTCACAAACGTGTAGGACTGCCTCTGGCATAGGACTGAACCACCTCCATTTTGAAAGGGGGCAACAGTGGCAGCCAGGGACATTCTCTTGCAGAATACAAACTGGATTTCCAAGCAGCCCTGTAAGTCCTAACCAACTTTCCAGCACAGGCATAGCTGCACCAGTGGGACATGTGCTGCATTCTGCAGTTGGAAGGGGCAGTCATGGAGGCCTCCTCAAGGTATGGCAAGGTTTGATCCTTCACCCATAAGTTGCATTGGTGTTGGAAAGTGGGTTAGGATTGTGCCCTCAGTCAAATTTAAGGCGTCTCCTATCAGCATAACCTGAGCCAAGGTATGGCAAGGTCTTTGTTTATAAAGCCACATCTCCTCCAAAGCGCATGGCAATTGCCTGCATCCGATGAGAGCCTGGGATGGAGAAGACTCACACCTCGGTGGACTGTGCTCTTGTTTAGCCTGCTTGTTTTTAAGCCTTCTAGTTTGCAAATCAAATTAAAAGTCCTGCACTTCTGCAATGGAAAAAATCATCCAAAATGCATGGTGGGGGGGGGGGGATCCACTTTCCACTTGCTTTTAGCGGGCAGAAATCAGATCAGGGGTTGCATCTGTGGCAGGCTGGAGGTAGTGGCAGCAGCAGACTTGGGGCAAAGGCCCCCCAAAACCCGCCGCTCTTAAACTCCCATAATTTGTCACTGATGCAACCCGCATCCCTTTGCCTAACAGGGGGGCTGCCCTTGGCCCCAGCACCGTAGTGCACTCTGGTTTAAGCTTAACAGTGGGCTTACCCGGCACATGCCCAATCTTGTCTGCTATCAGAAGCTAAGCAGGGTCAAGCCTGGTTAGTACTTGGATGGGAGACTGCCTAGGAATGCTGTAGGCTTATACCATAGTCTTTCGAGACTGAAGGTTGCCAACCATGGACTTGAATCTTATTTATTAACAGTATTTATACACCGCTTTTCAACAACAGCAGCAAAAATTCACAAAGCGGTTTACAGGCAAGGTAAAATAATACTACAGGCAGTTGCCCTGGAAACAGAGCCTCAGAACCCAGAAGAGATTCCCCTAAGCTGGATGTGACATTACAAGAGGCGAAGACCACAGAGGTCAGTGTGCCATGAGAATTAAAATGTTGAAAATTTCTGGGGAAAATTACTCTGTACCACTTTTATTCAGCAGGACCCCACAGGGGTTGAAAAGCCTCACTTGGGGGGGGGGGCATCACGGCAACATTTCAAAGCCTTGTTGGTTCAGGGAAAAACTCTTAACATCTTCTACCCAGGCTGCTTGCAAGCCAAGGCACAAAAACTCAGATCCAAAGGTTAAGAACAAAGGCAGTTTACTTACAATCTGATGCAGAGTTATACAAACATTTCTCACATCAAGGTTCTTAAAACTAGAAGACCAGGAGCCCTAAAAAGCTGCCCCTGGATGCATGCAAGTATGATAAAACAATAGTTAAAACCAGTGCTTTTTTTGTAAAAAAAAAAATAGGTGCAGGAACTCACAACTTTTATTTATTTATTTATTTATTTATTTATTTTTAAACCATTTTTATACGTGCGCGCATGCACACGCACACACACGCGCGTGCGCGCGCGCGCGCACACACACACGTCCATCCCATGTGAGCTCCCTGATAGCAAAAGCACTCCTGCAACAGCTGGCGTGAAACACCCCATTTTTTTTAGGTGGGGAGGTGCTCCATTGGGCTATAGGAAACTCTCTCCATTGGGCTATAGGAAAGCCTATACAGTAGTTAAAGTGTTCAGAACAAACATATAAGGTCTTGAGCCCAGCTGGTGGCCATCAGCGCCTCAAGTGTTAGTTCCAAACACTTTGAGCCTAAGGGCTCTGGTGGCTCAATGGATAAACTGCAGATCTGTAGAGCCAGAGGATTGGGGTTCAAATCCCTATGAAGAATAATTTTTTTTAGGTGAGGAGGTGCTCCATGGCTGCAAAATATAAAGGTTGGTTGCTGGTTGCCAAAAGGGGGGCCAGTTGAGGCTGCAAAACTCCTCAAAGTTCAGTCCCAGGCAGGCTCTTTTTTGACCTTTATTTTTTTTTTTAAGTCCCAGTTAGGACTTAACCCACAGTTAAGCTCCTGGAGTGAGCCCCCTGCTGGAGGCTGTGGGTTAAGTCCTACCTGGGACTTAAAAAAAAAATAAAGGTCAAAAAAGAGCCTGCCTGGGACTGAAATTTGAGGAGTTTTGCAGCCTCAACTGGCCCCCCTTTTGGCAACCAGCAACCAACCTTTATATTTTGCAGCCATGGAGCACCTCCCCACCTAAAAAAAAAAAAATTATTCCTCACTGAGATTTGAACCCCTAGCAGACCTGCAGTTTATCCATTGAGCCACCAGAGCTCTTAGGCTCAAAGCGTTTGGAACTAACACTTGAGGCACTGATAGCCACCAGCTGGGCTGAAGACCTTATATATTAGTTCTGAACACTCTAACAATAGGCTTTCCTATAGCCCAATGGAGAGAGTGCTGGGCTGTGGAGCACAAGGTTGGAGGTTCGAATCCCTCCCTAGCCAGCAGTGTGGAGTGGGGTGGTGCAGGCAGGGGGGAAAAGGTGGGGGCAAGGAGGAGAGAAAAAAAGGGGGTGGGGCTGTGCAGGCAGGGGGGAAAAGGGTGGGGGCAGAGAGGAGGGGGGGAAAAGTTGCTGTTCCATTACAAAAAAAAGCCCTGGTTAAAACAGAGATTAAAATACACTCTCCTGTTCTACTAAAGTCAGCAAACAAGAAGCTATATATACATAAGGAGGAATCAGCAAGGGGACACACCCTTTAAAAAGACCATTAAAGGGACCACATAGCATTTCAACATTAAAGAACCAGATACTCAACTAATAACCACTACTCAGTGTTGTTATTCCCCAACAAGCTGAGGGAGATTTTTAAGGTTTACCTGTATTGCTATATCTTCTTATGTAAACTCATGTATTTGTCTAACTCAAGTAATGTATATTGCTCTCTGAAACTGGTTCTCGGGCCTACAAATATGGATACAGACTTTGGTTGTGCAGTTGTCTGGTTACGCAGATAAGAAGGAATGTGTTTTTCAGCTTTTAAACTGTGGCTGACAGCCAGGGACTTTTGCAAGGGAACAGAGAAGATCATGTCAGACAGTACTAGGGCGCAATGACTCAGGTTTATGAATTCTGGAAAGTTTGGAAAGTCCCGAGAAGCCAAACTGCGTCATGGTTGTTATGGACAGTTGTTTTTCTACTGTTATAAAAGTGATCACAAAAGGGGAGGTACAAGGGGGTATGGTCTTGTCCTTGACAAGTCTGTCCGAGCCTGCTAGTAAAATAAACCATCTGAAAGAGCAACTCTTGATTTTTGATTTCGGCTCCTAATTGGAAAACAAAGAAATCTAAATTCTTTCTATCAAGAATGCAAGAGACTTGGACCCAATCCAATAATGGTCCTTCCTTCTCAAAACTGAGTTCTTGATGTGATCCTCCATAGCTGCTTTTTGCCGTCTTGCCCCGCAGCTCCTAAGGCCAGCCCTTCTCAGGCTGCAGCCTCAGGGTTGTTGTGAAGACATGAGACATAAGGGGAAAACTGGGTGGGTGTTAGGGGACAGGATGGGTGTGGATGGATCAGGTACCAGAAGCAGGGTGGGACTGGTGGTCCGCAGTTTCATTATTGATGGGGGTCATGGCACAAGAAGGGTTGAAGACCAACAATGCTCTACACCTTTCCTGGGTGCCTGTGCCTTGGGAAGGAACCTGGGTTCCAAGTTAGCACTGGAGACTGGACTGAGGTAGTGCCTGTCAATCCAATTTCTAGTACTTTGCAGGGGGGCAGGTCTTCAACCATTTTTGACTTCCTTGGTCTCCGCAGCCCTGTGTGTGTGTGTGTGTGTGTGTGTGTGTGTGTGTGTGTGTGTGTGTGTGTGTGTGTGTGTGTTGAAACCATCCTGGGTCCTTTCGAGGTGGACAAAATTCTGCATGGAAACCTCTTAAATGCCACCTTTTGATTTCACAATAGCAAGCCTTTTGCTAGCTACCTAGCCCAAAGAAGACTCTTGTCAGACCCAAAAGCTGCTTGCTGTTCGCTGCCTTGACCCTTTCTGGCTGGTTCTACTCTGGACTAAGGACTTTTCTTTTAAAGGGCTGGCACGGCTGCCTGTAATTTTTTGTTTGTGTTGTAACTTACGGCTGTGACAACAAGCATCAAATTGTATTAAGCACCCAAGAGGAAGATTATCAGGGAGATGGAAGGGGCTACCCTTCATTTCCAGCCTTTTAAGCAGCTTTGGTCTAGAGGCTACTGAAGGAGTTTGGGAAGGCCGGACAAAGGAAGTGGCAAGATAGAAGCCTTGATGCACCCTTCCTCTTATCCCAAAGGTCCTTTGCTTCCTGCAGCAGAAAACCAAGCTGCCTGGGAATGGAGGGAGACTGAGCAGCAGGAATTCTTCACAAAAGGGAAAGAGCTACCAGAAGGATTTAGCACAGGGATGGAGCTAACTAAGCTACAGGTGGAACCACAGGTGGAAAACTAGCCAGTAATCACCTGAGAGCAGCCATTAAAAAACATCACAGTGAAAGGGTTAATTATGCTACTCTGACTTCATAGGGCACATTTCAAGAATGCCAAACATTTCCTAGCCATTCTTTACAAAGTGTTTTGTGGCCTCTTACAGGCTTCCTGGTGGCACACAATTTCATGAGAACCCAATTCAACCAGGGCACAAAAGCCTGCTCTCTGCCAGCATTTGATTTATCTAGTGCACAAGCCTATGCTGGTCTACTCAGAAGTAAGTCCTATTGTGTTCAATGGGACTTACTCCCAGAAAAGTGAGGATAGGATTACAACCCTAGTTAAATGAGCTCTCCTTCATGAAAGCTTCAACCATCAAAAGTCCATTAGTCTACAGGTTTTGTTGTAGAGGTGAAGATGGCAACCCTTTCACATGTACGCCGACTCAGGAATGGCTACAACAGCCTTGCAAAGCAGGCCAGTTATAATCAATTAAATGAATCACTCCATTCACTTTATTTGAGAAGAGGGGGACATATGGGTGGCTGGGTGAGAGTGTTAGCTGAAGGTACATGCTGGCTGCAGTGATGGTATACAGGTTCTACCCAGCGAGCAAGAGAATTGCGACAGTCATTCTATCAAGGCACCCAAGAGGAAAGTCCATCTCACTGTGCTCAAGAGGGCTTGCTCCCAAGACAACATGTGTAGGATCATGGCCTTCATTTAATGCATTCCTCGAATGCATTTGGACATTTGGCACATTCTTCCCATTGGGAAGGGGCTGGCACATTCCAGCGGGCATTCTGTGCCAGTCTTTTCAAAATGCCCCTTACCTGGGATGTGGTTTGATTCTTATCTTGTGAGCCAACTTGCCTGCCAAAAGGAATTTCAGGGACCTCTAACTGCTGCAAAGGCCATGTCCAAAAGGCTGTTTAAGAACCAGTTAGTGTCAAAGCCCAGGTCTCCAGGCTTTCAAGCCACAGGTCTCTCCAAGGGTGATGTCGTAGACACTGCAGATTCAAGTTCATGCAAGACCCTTGTCTTAGCTAGCTCCAGAGCCCATTGTGTCCCCTGCAGAAGCACTCCAGGAGGTGCCAGCCTGTGCCACCAGAAGCCAAAACCAGGGATTGGCACTCAAGAAGGGCACTGTTTGGCACTGTCTATGCCAAAAGAGGAAGTGCCAGCCTGCATCTCTGATATGCCCAGGAAGTGCATTTGGAGAAGGATCCAAGACTGGTATAAAAATGTGGAAAATAAAATAATAAAAAGACTGTCCAAATTCCCCATCCTGAGCAAGTTGCAACCACTGGGTGCACCCCAATGGAATGTGCAAAGGGGGTGCTCTCGGAAAAGTGACCTGCCCAGCATTTTGCAGGGCCAAAGTATTCCTTAAAGTAGTGGGGCTGTGAAGCCTCTTGGAGGGGGGAGGGTTTGTGGGTAGTAGAAGGAGGAAAGCTTGAGGAAGGGAGACTGGATTGATGGATTAAAGCAGGGGTGTCCCAAAGTTTTTGGCAGGAAGGCCACATCATCTCTCTGACACTGTTGGGGCCAGGGCAAAAAAGAATTAATATACATTTAAAATTTGAATAAATTTAACTAAGTTTACATAAATGAATATATTAGAAATGGAACTTATATGAATGAATGAGGGTCTTGCAGAAAGGCCTTGCACAAAGCAAGGCTGGCCTTTCTTTTGCTGCTGCTACTGCCTCACAGACATGAAACAGCAAGCAGTGGAGGGAGCCCTCATCCCAAAGCTCACAGGAGAGGTCAAACAGTTGTGCTGGGCCAGTGCAGGCTCCAAAAAATCTCCGGAGGGCCAGAGGCTCTTTGGAGAGTGGGGGCTCCCTGAGGGACGCATTGTGTGGCCTCGAGGGCCACATGTGGCTTCAGGTGCAGGGTTTGGCCACCCCTGGATGAATGGATGAATGGACTATGGAACCAATGGACGAGCTGACTAATGGACAGATGAATGAATGGACTTCTGAGGACTACTAGAGACTGCTGGAGACACTGAGATTGGTGTGTGGCTGTCAGGCCCAAGACCTGCGGAGGACGAAGCAGTGGCTGGAGAAACTGCGGGTAGGAGAGAGGAGGAAGGAGGACCTCTCCAGCTTGAACAGGCGAGCTACCCTAGGTGATGGGATCCAGCAGT
This sequence comes from Tiliqua scincoides, assembly GCF_035046505.1. Taxonomy (NCBI): domain Eukaryota; kingdom Metazoa; phylum Chordata; class Lepidosauria; order Squamata; family Scincidae; genus Tiliqua; species Tiliqua scincoides. The sequence goes on along the minus strand of NC_089833.1, from coordinate 6,831,562 downwards.
GCTGCAGGGCAGAACTAGGGTCACTGCTGGGGAAAGAAGGGGAGCTAGTTAGCTTAAGGTGGGCATAATTCTCTAGGCAGAGCTTGGATTAGGAATCAGGCAAAACAAATTGGTGCCAGGAGTGGGGTGTGAGCCCAAAGCAATTAGTAACCCCCTGTGATACTAATAGGAGAGCAAAGCAAGGAGGAGAGCAAATGGATCCGTGGCAGATGTGGGAGCTGCTGAATCTCTCCATGAAGGACGCAAGTGCCCCTGCTATAATATGGAATGCCTGGGCTACTTGAAGCATTTTGGGGGACCGTATTTCAGGTAATGCAGTATATGGGGGGGACTCACTCAATGTGGCATCCGCTCCCTGAAAAGGCTCAGAGGGTCAGATGTGGAAAAGAACACCCTGGGGGAGGAGGTTGCCAAGTTAAAAGGGATAGTTCGCAGAGAGAGAGAGAGAGATATCTTGCCGTCTTGCAAGAAAGGCAGCAGAAAGCCTTAAGAAGGTCCAGGCAGGACACCTGGCTGAACAGAAGTGCCAGCCTTGGCTAGAGGTAAAGGGGCAGGGCTGCAGGAGCAGGGAGAGGCAAGAGGCAGGAGCTGGGTGGGTGGGTGGAGGCAGGGGCTGAAGTGCGGAATCTGCACCCTTGTGCTCTGCTGCCCCTGGGTGCCAAGGATGCCCAATTCAGAGTGGGTTGGATGCAGCAGGTGTCCCTGCTTGGCAGAGGTGGTAGGAAGGGCATCCAGGAACAAACATGTCCCAGCCTCCCAGCTCTTTTTTGACTCTTTTCAGGCCGGCAGATTGGGAAGCACCCAAGTGTTTGTGTCTAATCTGAATTACAAAGTTGGCTGGAAGAAGCTGAAGGAGGTATTCAGCAGGGCCAGTGTGGTTGTTCCTGTAGACATTCTTAAAGACGTAGATGGCAAAAGTCAGCCGAGGGACTGGCACTGTGACTTTTGAGCAAGCGATTGGAGCTGCTCAGGCCATCTCCATGTTCATTGGGCGGTTACTGTTTGGTAGACCTGCGCATGTGAAGATGGATGGACGAGCCTTACCAAAAGGAGACTGCTTCCCTCCAGAGCGGCTCCAGCAGCTTCCTCATGGACTTGGGGACATTGCTATGGGGCTGGGACCAGGAGGGATACCTATTGATGCAAACCACTTGAACACAGACCTGGGGATGGGCAACCTGTGACCTGGGGGAATGGGTATAAAAAGCTTGGACTTTAGGATGAACACCATGGGAGGAACAGAAGGCCCTTTCCTTGGCATGGAGAGCTTGGGCTGTTTCCCTCCTAAAAGGGGGCTTGGCAGGATGAATGAAATGGAGCTGGAGGTGGGTTTGAAAGAGACTTCCCAAGAAATGCAATGCCTCACAGTTTTGAGGATGCCCTGGAGAGGGGATCAGGTGGAGGGGGAGGAGCCTGCATTCCTGCAATTAATAGGCTGGCCTCTGGTCTTATCAATCTCAGTGGTCCTGCAGTTAAGCTTCCCCCTGGAATGGGGCATGACATGAACTGATCCGGAATAGAGATGGCTAGAACAGGATTGGGCTGTATGGGGGTTTCAGCAACAGGAATGGAGAGGATGAGGCAGACCAAGGGGTGGATGGCACAACAAAGAAAACGATGGACACCTGCTGTTGCCTGCCAGCTGGTGCGCTGATAGGGAGAGAAGCTTGAAAGAGCTCCAGGCCTGAGGAATGTGGAGGAAGTGAGGGCCAGCCGGAAGGTGGAAAAGGGTCCAGAGCCAGAAGCAGCTGGCTGGAAAAGGATCCCTGAGAGACCCCAAAGTGACCACTGGCAGGGCTTTGGCAGTAAGGGCGCTGGGCCACAATCCTGTCCACACTTACCTAGGAGTAAGCCCCATTGACTATAGTGGGACTTACTTCTGAGTAGGCATACAAGGCTTGGTTGCACTCTTTCTTGAATAGCTGAGCAGGCAAGTGAGGCTTTTCTTCTCCCCCACCCCACCTCCTCCCCTCCTGCACACACATTCCCCCCATAACTGCAGTTTATCCCTCTCTTTCTGCCCTCCCCTCCCCTCCCCTCCCCTCCCTCTTCCCCACCTTCCAAACTCCAGAGTCAGTTGCCTCCCATTCTCTCTCCCCCCACCCCAGTGAATCCTGCTGTGGAATAACCACACTTTCCTGAGAGTAAGCCCCATGGAACAAAATAGGAGTTACTTCTGAGACCTTAGGATTGTGCCCTTAGTTATATTAATTAAATTAATGGTAACAGAATAATGTAATCAAAAACTAGTAGTGTGCCTTGACAACTTTAGTGCCTTGTCAGTATGCCATGAGCTGAAAAGATTGAAAATGGCTGCACTAGAGGCAATGAGGTCTCTAGGAATATAAGGAGCACCTGATGCAGGAAAGGTTTGTGCTAGTAGGAGGAGGAAAGCTTGAGGAAGCAAGGAGAGACTGGATTGTGTTGGAGGAATTTCTTAAACCTGGTTTCCTCCTTAAGGGGGAAGCAGAGTAGCTTCAGCAGCAGACCCCCCTTCTTGCTGGGAATCAACCCCAGGGAGCCTCCCACACCCGGCTGCCTGCTACTCAAGAAACACAGACAACATTTGCTGGTTGTAGTTGCAAAGGAGATTCATTTACTCAGGATTCATTAATAGTATGGTTATAGCATCTGAATATGTTCAGAGGTACACTAACTTAAGAGATAACAAGGCCCTAAAGCTGCCTCCTCCTGCATGTGCCATGTGGTCAAGATGGCGTCACCAGCAGAGCCCTGCTGTGACCCATCTCGTCTGGTCAGTGTCAGGTGAAGAAGAGAAGAGTGTGCTCAGAGAAGAAGGGAGTTATATAGGGTCTGGGGCCACGCCCCACATAGGTCATCCAAAAGGGACAGGTAAAAATGCAAAGGACACTGGGCTACAGCTTAACCCTTTTTAGGACAGTCTCCTGCCACCTCTTGGAAGCAGACGGAGTTGTACCAACTCCAACACCCCTTCTCAACTCCAGCAGATTCATATTTTCACGTAGACTCTGGAACTTATCTTTTGGCTTGGTCAGGATATCTGCTGTCATTTCTTGAGTTGGACAGTAGTCCATCCTGACAAGTCCTTTCTTAACCATGTCACGCACAAAGTGGTTTCTAATGTCTATGCGTTTAGTGCGTGCATTGTGGCTTTCTGAGTGTGCCAACCTAATACAACCTTGGTTGTCCTCAAACATCTGGATTGGGCTTGGTTCTTCTATACCCAAATCATCCAACAATTTACAAAGCCATGTTACCTCTCTGCATGTTTCTGATGCAGACATGTATTCTGCTTCTGTGGAAGAAAGAGCAACAGAGGTTTGTTTTCTGCTTGACCAACTGATTGCTCCATCTCCATACAGAACCCAGTGTCCACTGGTCGATTTCCGGTCAGTTCTGTCTTCTCCCCAATCTGAGTCACTGTAGACTACTAACCTGGGTCTTTCACTGGCTGGCAACTTCAATTTGAAGTCTTGGGTGCATTTCAGGTACCTTGCAACCCTCTTAACTCCAAGCCAGTCCCATTTTGTGGGAGAATTATTTTTCCTACACAGAATTCCAGTAGCAGTTGCAATGTCAGGCCTAGTTGTGTTTGAAACATAAAGCAATAGGCCCACTGCTTCTCTGTACTGAGTATTGTTTGGGAGAGGTTCACTTTCATCTGTTTGTTTGAGAAAGTTGGTCTCCATTGGTGTAGCTGCTGGGTGTGCATCTTTGAGTCCTAGTGACTCCAGCAAGTCCAGAATCTTTGCTTTCTGGCTAAGAAGAAAACTTCCATCTTGTTCTCTTTCTACTTGCATACCCAAATAATAAGTTTCCCTGGAAAGCCTCTTTTTCCCCCCGAAAAAGCAGCCCAGGGGAGGGAGGGAGCAAGGGGAGGAAGTGACCCTTTCCCTTGGAGCTGGGTGCGAAGGATGCCCAGGTCAGAGTGGGTTGGTGCAGCGGGTGGCCCTGCCTGGCAGAGGTGGGAGGAAGGGCATCCAGAACCAGACATGTCCCAGCCTCCCACCTCCTCGTGGTGGAACCCGAGGCTGAGCTAGAGCTCCCACACTTACCTGGGAGGAAGTCCTATTGACTGTAATTGGACTTACTTCTGAGTAGGCACACATAGACTCTCAGCTCCTCCTGAGGCGGATCTAGTTGTCAGTGGGGAGAAATTCTGGGTCTCTGCCTGGACTCGCGAGTAGGACTGGCTCTGCCCACCCCGTCAAGGTGCTGTATCCCATGCAGGGAAGCCCCCCTCCCGGCGAGCCCCGGGAAGCCCACCTGAGCACCCCCTTCCAAGGTAGCCCGTCCCTGGGAATTCAGTGGGGCTGCCCCCTTCCTCCCTCCCGATGAGAGGGGCCCCGATCCTGTTGCGAATTGCAGAGGGCGCCAGCCTCCTCCCAGGGAAGGTCTCCATCAGACGATGGGGGGGGAGCTGAGTTGGAGAGGTCGGGATGGGGGCGCTGGGAGACCCCCTGGAGGGGCTCAGGGCAGGGAAGGGCTGAAGCCCCCTCTGTGCTGCAGGGACTCAGGCCGGGCACGGGGAAGCTCCCCCCCCCTCCGGAGTGCCCGCTCCGCGCAGGCGGGGCTCCTGGCCGGGTCTTCCTCCCCGCCGCTCCTCCTCTTCCTCCTCGTCTGCTGCCCGCCAGCAGAGTCTCTTCCCGGGGAGGGGACGCCCAGAGCCTGGGTAGGGTGTTGGCATCTCCCGCGACCGGGGGGGGGGGCTGGAGGAGGGGCTGCGCTGAGACCACCGGAGGGGCTGCTGACCTGGGGGGATCGGTCTGGGGCAGGCGTGTGGGGGGATCTGGGCCAATGGAGGCAGCAGCAGATGCAGGGCAGGGGGGCTGAGCGGTGCCCCCTCCCACCAGTCAGCCCCGAGGACACCCACGCGCAGCCCCTCCCCTTATATTCAGGCTGGTCCGGAGATAGCGCTGGAGGGAGGGAGCCGGGACGCCCCCTTGACCCCGGCCAGGGGAAGGGCTGAGCAGGGCTGGCAGGAGAGGCTTGGGGGGGGGCGCAGCTCCCTTATCCCGATCCCTCCACCAGCCTCCATGTACGTCCGACTCCCTGCAAGGAAAGACCCGCTGCTGTCCAGAGGCCTCCAGAGGCTTCCTTGCAGGGACCCCCCTCCTTGCCCCCAAGCAGGACTGGAGTCCCCCAAGCCTGTGACTGTGAACCCCCAGCCCTGAGACCCAGGGGGCACTGGGGAGAAGCCCTGATGGGGGCGCCACTGGGCGGGGGGGGGGAGATCAAGTGGAGATCTCCCCCACCAGGAGTCCTTCCTTCTTGGATGCTCCTGAGGGCACAGAGGGAGGCAGGTCTCCAGCCCTGCCCAGAACATGTCAGCATGTGGACCTGGAGCATCAGTCCTGGTGCTTCTGTGCATGTATTCAGTGGCCCTGATCCGATGGCACCTGCACCACAAACCCCATTGAAAGGCACCAAGGGGAGCCTCATGCAGCATCTTCCTCCCTCTCCTCTTCCTCACAGGTGCTGGAGCGACACTGGCAGGTTGTGCACCTTCTTCCTTCCTTGAGGTGGGGCAGAAGCAGCTTCAGTGCAGCCTGCGCAGGTAGGGAAGGGTCATGGGGAGGCTGGTCCCAGGCCAGGCCAGGCGCTCTGCTCCCCAGCACCTCTCTGAGGCCCTGAAGGAACCTGCCTCGCTTTCCTTCCACTGAATCTGCCCTCTAAGGGAGCTGCAAATGCCTTTCACAAACCTTTGACACTTCCGGGGAATCCCACCCACCTTGCAGGCTGAAGGGGGGGGAGTGGATGGTTTCAGGGTCCCATATGGGAAGAAAAAAGCAGGCAAAGGGAAGCGGAGAGGCGGTTCTGGAGTCAGTCACCATCAGTCGTGAAGGCAGCTTGATCTTGGGAACGGGGCCTGCTGCCAGTCCTGCTTCAGCCCAGGCACTTTCTCCGTCTGATGCGCAATTTGTGATCCTCTAACCCAGCCAGTGTTGGGGGAACCAGAGGAAGCTGCCTGAGATGAGGGGTGCCTTGTTAGGAGTTGAACTGGAGAAGCTGCCCCAGGACAAGGAATCCAGATTGAAAGGGGCTCAGGGTTGGTTCTGAGCTCCACCTTCTCCTCTTTCAAGGCGGACATTCCAGCAAAGCTGTGCTGCGGCTTTCTTTGCTCCCAGGACAAGTGGGGCAAGTCCTGGAGATACAGACAGGATTTTTAGCCAAGCGGGAGAGGGCGGGAGGCCAAAGAGCAAAGGGATCTTCACCTCTCTGGACAGGTGTGATGTCTTCCTCAAGGGTTTTCCAGGATGGCCATCAGATAGTCACTGAGGGGAGGAAAAATATCTTCTGCCTGACCTGGCTGTGTCTCTAATCCCAGTGGCATCAGAGATACCTCCCAGGTGGGGCTTAGGGAGGGAGACTCTTAGCTGGAAGGCTTCCAGAGCCCCACTCCATGAGAACAGCAAAGCTGTCATATGCCGTCTGGTTAATTGAGTGGCCCCCTTGTACTTTTCTGGAGGATCACCACAAAGCCAGGCCACGGGCAGGATCCTAGTCTTCATTCGGCACCTGATCTCTGGGAACTTGATTAGCTCATGGAAATCGTGGCCAAAGGCAGACTTCTGGGGTGACGCTACAGTCTGCCATTCTGATCACTGAGAGCAGGCTTTGAAATGGTGCATTGAAGGTTAATTCAGTTACCTGAGAGAGACAAGTGTCTTTTTCTTCCAGAGTCCAGTGTCCTTGGAGGCGTTGGCTGTGTCTTTCTCCGAGGAGGAGTGGGCTCATCTGGATCCAGACCAAAAAACATCTCCCCAGGAAGTCATGGAGGCGAATGTGGGGGACGTGGCCTCGCTAGGTAAGGCTCCCTCTTTCCCTGGCTTGATAGAAGCCCCTGAAAATTCAGAGTCACTTTGGATCACTTCTGGCCCTGCTGCTCCATTTGTGCCTCTTGCCAGCCAACGCAGTGGCCTCTGTTTCTGGCCTGTGAGGCCTTTTTCTTCTCTTTTGCTTGATGATGTCACTTCCAGCCATGACATCACTTCTGGTGGGTCCTGGGCAGATTGTCATTCTAAAAAGTGGGTCCCAGTGTTAAAAGTTTGGGAACCACTGCTTTAACTCAAAGCAGGCCAATGAGACATCTGGGGGGGGTGTGACACCCTAGTGACCAAAATTCTGGAAATCATGGCTTTTAGGAATAATACCATCATGTTATATACCATTTGATGCAGAATTTCATCCATTGCTTGTGGGGAAATATTCCCTGCATTTATTTTCTGGCCATTATTATTATTCATTTCATGACATGACTATTACTATCTCTCGGTCTCGCCTACCTCACAGGGTTGTTGTGAGGACAAAATAAGGGGAGGAACCATGTACACCACCCTGAGCTGCTTAGGGGAAGGGTGGTATAAAGATGTGAATTCATTAATTAATAATAAATAAATAAATAAATAAATAGTGTTGTATGGGGTGACAAGAATTGTGGGCCCCGGGTAGTCAAATGACCTCGCTACGCCTCTGGCCAGAAAGAGAAGCTGAACAGAGGTCTCAGGCAGATGGGGCGTGAAGTGGCACCCCCCGTTGTTCCAGGCAGTGCTTTTTTCAGTACATGCCATGTGCACACATGATGAGAGAATCAGGCCCCAATCCCACACAACTTTTTAGCACCGGTTCAGCCCCAAGGGAAGGGAATAAATGTTTCCATAGCTTGAGATGGCTTTTGTGACTGTGTCCCCCCTGCAGGATGCAGTGCGCACACTATTGGCACGGGGGCACAGGCACTGGAAAATTGGGTAGGATTGGGTCCTCTGTCAGGTGGAGGAATCCAAACTCAGGACACATCCCTGTAGTTGTCCCCTGCGAGAGGACGACTGAGGGAAGACTTGAGGGCACCAAAGTTTCCTTGAAGGGCGCTCTGGAACGAAACAGGAAGTTTCAACTGGAACCCTCAGAAATATCACACTTGCTCTGGTGCCACACAAGGGGAATCTTAATGCCTGCAGGAGCCGGGGTGGCTCAGGGCCAATGAAGAAGGAAGGCAGAGGGCCAAGCAGTGCAGAAGCTGGGAGAGGGTGGCAGGAGGTTGTTCCAGAGGCAGGGAGAGGTTGTAACACGGTAGGGGGATGGCAGAATGGGGGCTGGAATAGGTCTGGCAGTGGGGCAGGCCTGCCAGGCATCTGCTGTGTTCTAACCTGGTTCCTTGCACCCACAGGATTTACACAGGGCTTCCAGGACTTGGGTCAACTGTTTTGTTGGTGCAAATGGAGAAGCCACACTGGGCAGGCTGTGACTTTACCTGGTGCAAGGGAACAAATGTCCCCTTACCCAAGTAGACATCAGGCCTCCTAACCTGTGCTGCATACAGTGCAAGGCATGTGGTCCAGCTGTTCCAAGGCAGGTTAGAATTCAGCTGTCCTGGAGTTGGTGGGGATTCCTCTAGAGTTTGGTCAAACTTTTCGTTCTGAAACTCAAGAGCTCTTGAGAGGTGTTGGTGGTCAGAAGGTGCCATTTCTGGTCTTCCAGCAGAATATTTGAATGGGAGCCAAGAACTCCATTTGAATGTATGGAGTGTCTGGGAGAAATGGGAGGCGTGGTTTATGACCTAAGTCCCCTTGCAGCCAGATCCCAGGAAAATGTGCACAGGATTGTGGCCTCAATCAATAGAGTGACTTTCCTGGCCTGTGGAACTATTCATGGCAGGCAGGCAGCTTCCAGTGTGTGCGCATGGATGCATGTCTCCTGGACACCTTAAATGTGTATTTTTTCATCTTAAAGATATCTAAGCTACTTTTCCTGGTTCAGTTTTAATACATTTTTTTGGTTCACCTGATTTGCTAATTTGAACTTTAATCAGCTATTTGAACCCTGAGTCTGCCTGGCACGGAAAGGGCAGGGCAGTGCAGTCACGTTTTCTTGTTCTGCAGGTGCTACCCTGAGAATGATTTTGAGAGGAATGCCTGAGGTCCAGTTTTTCTAGGAGGGAGGTTCTGCCCAGGGAGCCCCTCTGGCTAGACAGATCTCCTGGGCTGGTGGCAGCAGATTCCATCAACCAAGGTGTTGTGCCATTCAGGTGTGTGTCCAAACAGGAAAGAAAAGGAAGCAGGAAGGGAATGAGGGTGCTAACCACTAGGCGCTACTGCATGTAGTTAATGACAGCCTCCCTCTTGACTCTGGTAGTTCATCAGAACACTTTTAACTTGGGTTACTGAAAGAGCTGCCATTCCTTTTCTGGCTGTGTCTCTTACTGGTTTCTCTGTTCATTCCTCCAGATGATGGGGGGGAAACTGAGGATGACAGAGAAGAACATGGAGCATTGGAAAGAGCCCAGCATAAGAAGGAAGGACAGCAGAGGACAGAAGCAGAGGAGGAAGAGGAGTCTCCGTGTTTTCTTCCTCAGCATAAATACTCCCCTGCAACTCAGAGAACTCAAGCAGAGGAGAAGCCCTATGTATGCTCAGAATGTGGAAAGAGCTTCAATCACAGACAAAACCTGAGCATACATCAACGAACTCACACAGGGGAGAAGCCTTATGAATGCTTTGAGTGTGGAAAGCGCTTCACTCGGAGTGGAAGTCTCACTGTACATCAGAGAATTCACACAGGAGAGAAGCCATATAAATGCTGGGAGTGTGGAAAGAGCTTCACTCAGTGCGGAAACCTCACTTTACATCATCAAACTCATACAGGGGAGAAGCTGTATGAATGCGCAGAATGTGGAAAGAGCTTCAATCGCAGACAAAGCCTGAGCAAACATCAACAAACTCACACAGGGGAGAAGCCCTATGAATGCTTGGAGTGTGGAAAGAGCTTCAGTCAGAGTACAAACCTCACTGCACATCAACGAACTCACACAGGAGAGAAGCCTTATGAATGCTTGGAGTGTGGAAAGAGCTTCAGTCACACAGGAAGCCTGAGCAAACATCAACGAACTCACACAGGAGAGAAGCCCTATGAATGCTTTGAGTGTGGAAAGAGCTTCATTCAGAGTGGAAGTCTCACTGTACATCAGAGAATTCACACAGGAGAGAAGCCGTATAAATGCCCAGAGTGTGGTAAGGCCTTCTATACATGTGGAGCCCTCACTGTACATCAAAGATTTCACAAAGGGGAGAAGCCTTATGAATGCCCAGAGTGTGGAATGAGCTTCATTTGGCATGAACAACTCACTAGACATCAGCGAACTCACACAGAGGAGAAGCTGTATAGATGCCCGGAGTGTGGTAAGGTCTTCAGTCAGAGGGCAAACCTCACTTTACATCAGAGAATTCACACAGGACAGAGGGTGTATAAATGCTGGGAGTGTGGAAAGAACTTCAGCCGACAGGGAGACCTCACTGCACATCAACGAACTCACACAGGGGAGAAGCCTTATGAATGCTTGGAGTGTGGAAAGAGCTTCAGTCGCAGCGCAAACCTCACTACACATCAACGAACACACACAGGGGAGAAGCCCTTTGAATGCTTGGAGTGTGGAAAGAACTTCAGTCGCAGTGCAAACCTCACTACACATCAACGAACACACACAGGGGAGAAGCCCTATGAATGCTTTGAGTGTGGAAAGAGCTTCAGTCGCAGCGCAAACCTCACTACACATCAACGAACACACACAGGGGAGAAGCCCTATGAATGCTTGGAGTGTGGAAAGAGCTTCAGTCACAGACGAAGCCTGAGCAGACATCAACGAACTCACACAGGGGAGAAGCCCTATGAATGCTTGGAGTGTGGAAAGAGCTTCAGTCATAGCGCAAACCTCACTTTACATCAACGAACTCACACAGGGGAGAAGCCTTATGAATGCTTGGAGTGTGGAAAGAGCTTCAGTCGGTGCGGAACCCTCACTTTACATCAACGAACTCACACAGGGGAGAAGCTGTATGAATGCTTTGAGTGTGGAAAGAGCTTCAATTATAGACAAAACCTGAGCAAACATCAACGAACTCACACAGGGGAGAAGCCTTATGAATGCTTGGAGTGTGGAAAGAGCTTCAGTCATAGCGAAAACCTCACTTTACATCAACGAACTCACACAGGGGAGAAGCCTTATGAATGCTTGGAGTGTGGAAAGAGCTTCAGTCGGTGCGGAACCCTCACTTTACATCAACGAACTCACACAGGGGAGAAGCCGTATGAATGCTTTGAGTGTGGAAAGAGCTTCAGTCGCAGCGCAAACCTCACTACACATCAACGAACTCACACAGGGGAGAAGCCGTATGAATGCTTGGAGTGTGGAAAGAGCTTCAGTCAGAGCGGAAGTCTCACTTTACATCAGAGAATTCACACAGGAGAGAAGCCGTATAAATGCTGGGAGTATGGAAAGTATTTCAGGCAGAGTAGAAGCCTTGCTGTACATCAGAGAATTCACACAAGGTAGCTTTCTGCACAGAAGAGAAAGGACAGAACGACTGAGAAGTTAGAAGGAGCAACAAGCATGACGTACATTTCATGTTGCATGTCATTGACTGGAACCAAATCCTGCGGTGGATGAGCTGCAGCTGTGATGGGCAACAAAGCTCCTTCTGGCCTCCTTCTGCCCTGGCCAAGTGGTTCTCAAACATGTTAGTACCAGGACCCACTTTTAGAACAACAGTCTATCAGGACTCACTAGAAGTGATGTAATTATCATGGAAGATTTGTCATGGCTGGAAGTGGCATCAACAAGCAGGAACGTTTTAACGCCACTCCCCCCCCCCCATACAACAAAGTCAAATCTAATTAAGAAAATCAAAAGTTCGGGTAAGGTATAAGTTTAAAAGAATTATATAAAATAAAGAAGAAGCTCCCAACTTTTCCAAGCAATTGCTGATTTGAAATAATTCCCCCAACCTCCCAATGGCCACAATCCTATCCACAATTACTCAGGAGTGAGCCCCCTGACTATCATGGTTAAAAGCAAATACAGAGTAGCCAGTTAAATGGATGGATCTGTCACATTTCCCCAAATGCATCACATACCAGGGTAGCATCAGGTGTCATATATTAAAAGTAAAACACACATGGAAATGAATTAAATGGGGACCCACCTGAAACTGGCTCCCGACCCACAGTTTGAAAAACACTGCCCTGGCATATGCTGCAGGTAATGGGGAAAAACTCCAACCACAGTCACCCCTTTCTACCCTCTTTCTGCTCCATCCCCCTCTTCCTTGTGAAATCCAGGGAGTGGTGGAGAATGACAAGGAGGCAGAGTTGGCCCCTTCCCCAGTATACCTGAGGCATCTGTCTCAGTCTGTCTCATGGATGGACCGGCTCCCAGAATTTGAACCATGTTGTTTCCCTCCCCCTGTTATATGCAACTTCAGCACTGCATCTCATCACCCTACTACTTGCCCAGAAAGCAGGCCACGTTCAGATGTCCACCAGCATATGCCCTTGTGTGGATCTCTTGGGATGGAATATCCTGAACCACACAAGTCCTTCTAATGCTCTCGGCTAAATCCATTCCTTTTAGCGGGCAGCAGCTCAAGCGGAATGACCCTAGTTGGCTGTATGGTGTGTTGCAGTCCAGCTTTGATGCAGATCTAAAATTAACGAAGTTTCTGATGTGTTTTGGCTGGTGCTCTTAGTCCTCTTCTCAGCCGATTGAGCCTTTCAGCCCAACAGAGGGGCTTCATTCTCCCTCGTTCTGCAGCAATGGGTGTGATCTTTGGCTGCCAGTGTACAGGGCTAGCGCAATGTTGTAGGGTGATTTGAAGTACAGAATGGGGGAGAGATAGAAGTAAATATGTTATACAGCTTCGTACCTGCTATATTTTTTTTTAATTTTAGACAGTTTATGTGCTTGTATTGTATATGTATATCTGTTACTAATTTTGATATAAATAAACAGATAAGCATTTTACACAACAAATTGTTAACTGGAAAGCCTCTTTTTTCCTCCAGAATAATCAGCCCTGGTGTGGAAGGGTGGGATTAATTGACCCTTTCCTTTGAAGCCATTTTTCCTGCTCAGCTGGCCCCACAATTGGCTAGATGTGGCCAATAGATTGGCTAGATGTCACAAGGTGACCCCTTCAGTCAGCCAACCCCTCCTGGCCTAATCTACCTATTGAAGTAGTAGAGAGGGGAGGGAGGAGAGTGTCTGCCTACCTGAGCTCCTTGGAGGTATGTGGGATATAAATGCAACACAAAATGGAGATGTAAGACTGACAAGTTGCTAGCCAGACAAAAGAGGTTCTTTCCATCACAACCATTTGGAAACGAAACACAGAATCCAGTTTGTATAAACCTGCTTTTAATACGTATTCCTTTCAGAACCTTTGGCGATCCTGCCACACGTGCAAAGAGTTTGGGCCCTGGGCTCAGTCTGATGCCCTGAGCAGATGGAAAGGGTGGCTGTGCAAGAGGCATCCTCTCCCCTGAGCTGAGCTGATGGCTGAAGCATCAAATCCTCAGCTTATGCCTTCCTGCCCTTGGGTTCAAAGGAACGCACAGTTTGGGACAGGGGTCAGCTTGCACTTGGCCGTGCTGGCAGAGGTAGTAGGACCTTATGTCCAGAATGTGGCCATGGCGACACCCTCAGAGTTCATACATGACGTTGTGATCGCAGCAGTCCCAGTCTACAATCTCGTCGTGGCGGAACCAGAGGCTGATCTCCCTCTGGGCCGTCTCCACGGAATCGCTGGCATGGACAACATTCCTACAGTCAGACAAGGGAAGCCACAGTGAGACCATTGGAAATGGTAAAGCCTTAGCTACACTGCAAACTTCAGAGCACTAAAAATGACAAATTTCCAAGGAATTGCTGGTGTTATCAGAGGTCAGCCAGGCTGGGCATTTGCTGAAGGTCCACACCCACCAGAGAGTCCATCCAGCTGGGCCAAACACTGAACTTCCACGTACAGAGGTAGTGGAAGTACCAAATTCACCCTAAGCAGGTAGGTGGAGGAGGCCATGGGAGGCCCAGTCCAGAGCTTTGCCCCACGGCCCCTTGCAAACTGGTGCCAAGACTGCCTTGCAAGAACTGCAGTTCCCTGGAAAGGATCAGTAGCTTTGAGCCATCACATGGATATGCCCTCAGTGGCTCTAAAATCAGCTCTTGAACCATCCCCTTCCTCCCCGAAAGTCAAGTTCTGTGGTCATTCAGATGTGGTCAAGCCACAAGACTCTCCTTGGATGGAGAAAGAACCTTTTAGCTTGGGCCACAGTCCCAGGTGTGGCATGAAGTAGAATGAGACATCCAAAACACAGTGGCATCTGGGCTGGTAGAATGGACTGGCAGCCCAGTCCTAGCCACACTTTCCTGAGAGTAAGCCCTGTTGACTCTAATGGAAATTACTTCTGAGCAGACATGCATAGGATTGGGCTCTGAGGCTGCATTTCTATCCTCACTTTCCTGGAAGTAAGCCCCATTGACTATTATGGGACTTACTTCTGAGTAGTCATGTATAGGATTGGGCTCTGAGCCACTTTGGCTGCAGGTAGAGCCAGACCATTTATCACGGTCCCCCATGTAAACAGGTTGGCTGCAGGCAGAAACGGGGGCATTTTTAGCCTGCTGTTTGAATGGCTACTTTTTTTTCCCCCTTACAAAGAGTATGTTTTATTTTAAGCGGGCATTGAAACATGCAGTCCTGTCTCCCCCTGTAGTCTGACATGGTGCAGCCTCTCCTACTAGCTCTGAACTCTACCAACTCAGCCCAGTCCTATCCAACGTGCTGGTGTGGTGAGGTGAGGGAACAAACACGGCCTCCATAAGTGCCCCCCCGACATACATGATGTCCCCCACATACCCCATTAGCACGGTTGCATCCGTTCGGGAAAGTTAGTTAGGATTGGGCTGTTTGCAGGCAGAGATCAAACTCTAGTTAGTTGACCAGAAAACCGAATTTGAAGGCCACAATTTTGAACACTGAATCTGGTTTCGTGTACAACAAATTGGGAAGATAAGAGCAAAGAAAGGAGGAGATTATCTACTGGAGATTGTCATGCCAAAGTTAGTGACTAGATATTACTAACTGTTTGTAATAAATTAGTTGACCCGGTGGCATAGCTAGAGGGGATGCAAAGTGCTAAGTTTTGCACCCCCTCTAGCTATGCCACTGAGTTGACCTAAAACAAATGTTTACTTTTTGCCATTATTCATGCATTACAGTGTTTGGGGCTGGCCTGTCCATGAGGTCAATGGAGGTGCTTGCCTCGGTTTCGGGGGCGCCCATTGCTGTTTCTGATGGTATCTGATTTTGGCCCAGCAGGGACACAAGCTTTCTTTCCTTTCTTCGGCAATCTCGGATACCTGCATGGACCCCTCCACTACAGCCCATTCATGCGTCAAGCTGTTTAGATCAGGGCACAGGACTTACCCACAGCAGCAGTTTATATTTGCACCCAGTTTTTTTAATACATATTTTAAAAAAAACTGGAGGGGATTCTCCAGGTCTGAAATGAGTGACATCAGTGACATCACAACTGACCTTGGCCCAGCTCCTACCTGCTCACATGGACACTGAAATCTCCCCGGACAGTGCCTGGTTTGGCTTCTGCAGGGTTCGTCTCTCCCACCATGGACCGAGAGGTCTTGACAACATTGTAGCCTTCCCAAACCTGTAACAGACACCGGAGGAGGAGGGCAGACAAGTCATCAAGCTGGGGGCTCCAGATTCCCATGCACACCTACCCTGTGGGGAAGCAGCTCTTTAAGAATGCTGCTCTCCCTGATCGTTATGGATTTAAAGGCTTGCACTAGTATCAAGGACAAAACTTCATGTCTCTTCAAATGCATCAGGGTGCACCGTACAATCCTTTCCCCCAGATCACGCCCAGGGGGAAGCAATTCTGTGCCCTTAAGGTGCAGAAGCTAGCTGTGCCCAGCACCAATTGGCTAGAAACCAGTGGTGTCACTAACCCACCTCCCCAAAGCAGTTTTTCAACATTGTAAAATTGATTCTGGTTTTTGTTTCTTCCTTAGACAGAGAGATGTATATTGTATACGTTGTGCTTTAAAAAAAATAAAAGGTAGACAGCCCACCCGAAGCCTGGAGGAAGGGAAAACACAGACTACTATGTGATTCTCTGGCTGGTACTTTTGTCAAAAGCCCAAGGTAGCAAAACTCATTGGGGGTGTATGTCCCATTGCACAACCCATTAGCCACCAAGCCAAATTCCGCTGACAAGTCTGTTTTAAGGCCTGCTGTCCTGTTTTTCCAAGCCCAGGCAGGCAGCCATCAGAAGCTTGATGGTACTCCAGGGGAGTTGCTAGATAAGTGATGGCATTTGGCTTTGGTGGGCCATAAGTCAAGCAAATGGCTTAACCCAGTGGTTCCCAAACTTTTGAGCGCCGGGACCCACTTTTTTAAATGACACCCTTATCAGGTGCCCACCTAGGTTTATCAGACTTTTTTTTTTTCTTCAAAAAAGGAGATCTAGAAAGAAATATTTTATTTATAAGTAATGATAATCAGACCCTCAAACATTATCTCCCTATATTTACGCATGCTTGCAAACTGCAGCAGCTGAGCTCTTTGCAGGGTAATTACCAGCTACAGTACTTGATTTCTGAATAGCCTCCGGGCCTGAAGCAATTAGTTCTTTCCATCATTCTGTTGTGACCCACCAAAAATCAGGTCACGACCCCCCCCCCCAATCTCCAAACCCACAGTTTGGAAACCACTGGCTTAACCTAACCTAAAAATCTTTTTTTGGTGCTATGCTACAGTTTCTTCCTATACACACACAGTCTCTCTCCTTACATAGATGCTTGTCCTCAGTGCATTAACCACTTCATAGCCAGGCTACACAAGCACCCCCCAAAACATCAGCCAGGCTCAGCGTCCAGCCTGCCTCACCATGGCCACCACAGGTCCAGAGGTCATGTACCGAAGCAGCTCCTGGTAGAAGGGCTTTCTGCGCAGCTCATGGTAGTGTTCTGCCAGGATCCCTTCGCTGGCCTGCAAAGGAGAGGAACGCTCCCAGTCATCACAGCTGCACCCACAGTCATCCACCTCCCCACTGTTCGAGATCTGCAAGCCAGGCCCCAATTCACATCCCCCTGTATAGAAATTTTGGTCGTCTTTCAGTGCATTCACCATGCCTTTTCTCAGTGGATGACGCCTGGTACTGGAATTCATTCCCTAGCAATATATCGATTTCAGTAGGATTTTGTCATCTGCAATCAGGGGGCTTTGTTTAGAAATTTGTGATGTTGTGATCTGGGACCTCAAAGGAAGAGGAATCCCCCAAACCCACCACTCTGATCTTCAGCTTCTCCGCATTTCTGCTGCCTGAGGTTTTCCTAGGGTTGCCAACTCCTGATGCCAGCTTCCACTCCTCTCTCTCACCTCCCAGCACTTGTGGTGGTGGGTCAAATACTGCTCACCTTACTCTGCTAGCACATCTGACACCATCTCTACTTCTTGGACTTGAAGGAGGAGGACGGCAAGGAAGAGAAAATATGGCAGCAAGGAGAGAGGTTGGCTAGAATGTCTTTAACACTCCGGCCTACCACTCTTGGTTCCACTCTGTCCCCCTCTTCTTTTTAAATCCAGGATGTGGGAAGGGGAGAAGTATTGCTGGAGGTAAGTGCCTTCACCAATCCATGGCCTGAGAGGACCAACTCCCCCAGCCTCTTGGACCGGACAGCCATGCTCTTGACATGGAATTGTGCAGGAATCGACAAGTGACGGCTTTTCCCAGCAAGGAGGTACAGGGAATGCCAGCAGATCAGGCTGCTGCTTTAAGCCACACTGGAAAAGGGCCAGTGAGAAAGCTGGCCACCCTAGTGGGGCTCCTCTCGCTGCAAATTACACCACCGGAGTGCACTGAGGAGGATTCCAGAAATACCCGGTCGAGAAGAACATCTGAGTTATCTGTGGAAGGAAAATTCCCTGGGGTGCCGTTTCTTGCCCCCTGGTACTGTACCTGGAGCAACTTCAGACCCACCAGCTTGAAGCCTCGTTGCTCAAAGCGCTTGATCACATCACCCACCAGTCTCCTCTGTACCCCATCTGGCTTCACAGCGATCAGCGTGCGCTCCTGTAGCCCAGGTACACCTGGAGGGGGGAGAAGAGGCAGTTAGAGCCAGACACCTGCATTAGGGTTTGGGTTACCCGGTGTGAGAACTCATCGTGTTACCCCCCATGGTGGACCTCCTCCCGTACCAGAGCATGGAACTTAGATAAGTGAATAAATGGGCTCATTCATTCAACCTCTCTGGCCCTCAGAACACCCTCCAGATACAACCAGAGCACAGTTCTGGTCATGTTCAGTTGAGCGGGCCAGAGGATTTCAGGGGACAAGAGGTTGGCCACGGGCCGGAAAAAGTCTCGCTGTGGGCCGCACCTGACCCCCGGGCCAGGGTTTGGAGACCCCTGGTCTAAAGGTTCCTTCTCTACTGAGCTTCTGGTGACAGCAAAAGTGGTCTCTCCTTGTTCTGCGGTCATTGAAGCAGGGCCTCCCACGGCTTCTGTTGTTACAATATTTACAGTCACTGAAATACTGTCACAACAGGAGGCCCTGCTTGATGTTCACTCCCAGATATAATCACTGTGGCTCTGTGGGATACTGGGAAATGTAAGCCTCAGGTCACAAGCTGTGGGCAGGCCTCAGGGGAGAAGTCTCTGTTCATAAAGCCACATCTCCTCCAAAGCGCATGGTAATTGCCTGCGTGGGATGAGAGCCTGGGATAGAGAAGACTCACACCTCGCTGGACTGCGCTCTTGTTTAGCCTGCTTGTTTTTGAGCCTTCTAGTTTCTAAATCAAACGAAAAGTCCTGCACTTCTGCAATGGAAAAAATCACCCAAAATGGTGATGGGGAGGGGGTGATCCACCTTTTCACCACTTTTCACCTGCTTTTAGCAGGCAAAAATCAGATCAGGGGTTGCATCTGTGGCAGGCTGGAGGTAGTGGCAGCAGCAGACTTGGGGCAAAGGCCCCCCCAAACCCCCCACTCTTAAACTCCCCTAATTGGTCACTGAAGCAACCCGCATCCCTTTGCCTAACAGAGGGGCTGCCCTTGGCCCCAGCACCGTAGTGCACTCTGTTTTAAGCTTAACAGTGGGCTTACCCTGCACATGCCCAATCTTGTCTGCTGTTGGAAGCTAAGCAGGGTCAAGCCTGGTTAGTACTTGGATGGGAGACCACCTGGGAATACCGGGTGCTGTAGGCTTATACCATAGTCTTTCCATGTCTGATCTCGTCTGATCTCGGAAGCTAAGCAGGGTCAGGCCTGGTTAGTACTTGCATGGGAGACCGCTTGGGAATACTGGGTGCTGTAGGCTTATATACCATAGTCTTTCGAGACTGAAGGTTGCCAACCATGGGCTTGAGTCTTATTTATTAACAGTATTTATACACCACTTTTCAGCAACAGCAAAAATTCACAAAGCAGTTTACAGGCAAGGTAAAATAATACTACAGGCAGTTGCCTGTAGTAAAGGAATTTCAGGGACCTCTAACCACTACAAAGGCAATGTCCAAAAGGCTGTTTAAGAACCAGTTAGTGTCAAAGCCCAGGTCTCCAGGCTTTCAAGCCACAGGTCTCTCCAAGGGTGATGTCGTAGACACTGCAGATTCAAGTTCATGCAAGATCCTTGTCTTAGCTAGCTCCAGAGCCCATTGTGTCCCCTGCAGAAGCACTCCAGGGGGTGCCAGCCTGTGCCACCAGAAGCCAAAACCAGGGATTGGCACTCAAGAAGGGCACTGTTTGGCACTGTCTATGCCAAAAGAGGAAGTGCCAGCCTGCATCTCTGATATGCCCAGGAAGTGCATTTGGAGAAGGATTCAAGACTGGTATAAAAATGTGGAAAATAAAATAATAAAATAATGAAAAGACTGTCCAAATTCCCCATCCTGGGCAAGTTGCAACCACAGGGGATGATGCCCCACAGGGTGCACCCCAAAGGAATGTCCAAAGGGGGTGCTCTCGGAAAAGTGACCCCACCCCAGCATTTTGCAGGGCCAAAGTATTCCTCAAAGTAGTGGGGCTGTGAAGCCTCCTGGAAGGGGGGGGTGTCACAGCAACCTTTCAAAGCCTGTGTGAGAAGGGGCTTGGATCCAATCCATTAATAGTTCTGCCTGATCAAAAAATCTGAGTTCTTGATCTAATCCTGCACAGCCTCTTCTCACTGACTTGCCCCACCAGTTCCTAAAGCTGGCCCTGCTTGTGCTGCTACCTCACAGGGTTGTTGTGAAGACGCAAGCCACTGGAAGGGTGGATTGGGTTCCGGGAGGCGTAGTACGTTCAGTGGTGGGTCCCCAGTCTCATCCCTGATGCATTTATGTGGGTCGTGGCATGGGGACGGTTGAGGGGTGCTGCCTTAAAAGAACTCCAGGGGTATGGAGGAGGTGGGAGGGGGTTCCAGGCCAAACAGTGCCAGTTTCTGCAGGCAGGAGGGATGCCAGGGAGGGCCAGCCAATGCAGGCTCCCCCCCCCCACACCCCCTCCTGAAGGATGTGCCTAGAGGGGGGGAGGAGAGAAGGAACTCCTGGCTCCTTTCTGCACAGCAAAGCCAAACCCCAAGGAAGGGGCTGGGGGATGCCAGCGTGGCTGAACACTCACCCGTGCTGTACAGCAGCCCCCAGGTTGGCAGGGGTGGCTTGAGGCGCTCTGGGTTGCCCAAACTCCGCTGGCCCTGCAGGAGGCTCCGAGCCAGGCAGCGCTGGAGGAAGCCCATCAGAGTGGGTGGGTAGGTGGGTGGATGCCCCCCTGGTGCCTACCGAGCCGGGCAGGAGGAGCCCTGCCCGGCAGGGTTTATACTCCGCCGACGGAGCGCAGCCGCCTGGGGGGGGGGGGCTAGCCCCCCTAGCTGAGCTTCCAGGAGGGCGGAGTGAAGATCAAGTTACAGTCCTGCCCATTCAAGCCGGCTTCCCTTCTGCAGGCAGCTCCCTTGGGGCAGGCTCTGTTCCCTGCAGGGGAGGACACAAGCCAGGGGGATGGGACCCTCCTCTCCTCTCCCAGCGCCCCACACCATCTCTGCTCTGCCCTGGGAGCCCCTACCTGCTTCCCCTCCCTACAACTCCCTCGTCCAGAAGCACTTATAGCGAAGGTGGGGAGAGTTAGGACAGGCACAATCTTTCTTCAGCCAGCAGCTCATTGGCCTGTGGAACTCCTTGCCCCAAGATGTGGCAATGGCACTTGGGCCAGATGCCTTTAAAAGGGGATCGGACAGATTTCTGGAGGAAAAGTCCAGCACAGGCAACAAGCCGCGATGGGTCTGTGAAACCTCCTGGTTTTAGAAGTAGGCTGAATGCCAGGTGCAAGGGAGTGCCAACAGGATGCAGGCCTTTTGTGGTCTTGGGTACTCCCTGAGACTCAGGAAGCTGGAGTAGCTAGGCCTTGGGTCTGATCAAGTGTGGCTCTGCTTAGGTTCAGGAGGATGAGGACAGCTTAATGTTCTATGTTTTGTTGACCTAGGAAGGGGCTCATTGTAAGCCCCTAGAGCATCACGGTCACATCAAGTTTTGAACCCAGGTCACCCCAACTCTTTGGCCATCTCACAAGAAGAGAGGACTCTTTAGAAAAGAGCCTGATGCTGGGAAAAATTGAAGGCAAAAGAAGGGGATGGCCAAGGATGAGATGGTTAGATAGCGTCACCACCGCAGTGAACATGAATTTGGACAAGCTTTGGAAGGTAGTGGAAAATGGGGGGGCCTGGTGTGCTGTGGTCCATAGGGTCAGGAAGAGTCTGACACAACTGAATGACACATCAGGTCTGTTGCTCTTTCAATTCTGAACCACCCCAGGAGAAAGACCCTTTCCATTGCCCATAATTCAGCACCATCCCACGCCAAGACAGCAGTGAGGTCTACCCAACTGTTGCTCCTTCTGGGAATGGAAGAAGCGACCTTCCAGACCCCTGGCCCACCTAGCTCAGGATCATGGACCCTGACTGACAGCAACACTGCAGGGGTTCCAAGCAGGGGTCTTTCCTAAAGTTACTTGAAGCTACCAGGGGTTGAACCCTGGGCCTTTCTCCATTCAAGGCAGTTGCTGTAATTCTTGCCAGTATTTTATAAACTAGGTCTGCATTATTCCCATTCTGCAGCTTGAATGACTGAGGCCGAGTGCATTTGGTTCGGCTTGAGGATTCCGAGACAAGGATTTCCCCAGCTGTAGTTCAGTCCCCTAGGCCCAAGCCCTACCCAACTTTCCATCACTGATGCAGTCACAGTGAACATTGAGGAGACCTCTGGGACTGTCCCCACCACCACATGCCTTGTTGGCATGGCTGCATCAGTACTGGAACATTGGATAGGATTGGACCCTTTAGCCACCAACGCTAGCCTATGCTGTAGGGATGAAGCCACAAAACAGTTGGTGAAGACTGGGCTAGGCTGAGCAGATAAAAGAGAGCCTTTCCTTTGAATGTGTCTCCATCAGGCCAAGGGGCAAAAGCCAGGCAGGAAAGCAGGAACAAGGGAGTCTGGTTTCCTGGACAGTGAGAGCTCTTGGGGACAATAAAGAGAACATCTAATTAGGAGAGATTAAGGGAAAACACAAGGTCTGTTGTAGCACAGCCCATCCTGCCCTGCGCGTCAATGTAGCTGCGGCCAAGAATGCATGTTTTGGAAAAAGCTTTGCCTTTTAACCCACGTGCAAGCAGATGTGTGGTCCAAGATACAACAAGCCATACAGTGGACCTCATCCTTTACAAACACCACAATCACAAACTTGTCATCCTGGAGGTAACCGGCAATGATACCCAACCTTGTTGGCATCCTTCAGTCTCGGAAGACTATGGTATCACACTCTGAATAGTGTTCTGGAACAGAGTATCCTCTCCAGTGCACGAAGCCTGGGTAAAGTAGATATGGAGGATAGACTGTTACCCATGCAGCAAATCCCCCCCTCTCCACGTCGCTGAAATGGTCCAATGGAAAGGCAGAGGCCAATACGGTTGGTTCCAGTGGCGTCACAGGAGTTGCCAGAACGTGACTGTGTTCAGCCATGAACTGCCTCAGGGACTCCGGCTCCGGATTTTGCCTCAAGGTTGACTCCTGAAGCCTTTTCCATAACTGGATGTAGCCACAAGGCAGTGGAGGTTTGGGATCAGAGTTGTCCTTCTCTCAGATGAGCTGCCTTCCCAGGCTGACGAGTCCCATCTACCCGGTGGCTGTTTAGTTGCCTCTTATGACAAGTACAGCCAAACTGAGGGCCTATTCTTAACCCCCAACCACAACCCAACCACAATGCAGGGATTTTGTAATATCCAACCAGCTTGCTTTCAACTCTTCCCCCCCCCCTCCAGTAGTCAACCCCTTCATCCCTGGGTCAAATCCAGCCCAGTGAAGGTGGTACCTGGACTGGGAGTCTAGAAAACGTAATGGATATTCCCAGTTGAAGATCTCTGTGAAAAATCATGCTCCCGGGACAGGTGTTACCATATAGCGGTGGTTCCCAAACTGTGAGTCATGGCTCCCCAGGGAGCCATGGAAAGCAGCCAGGGGATCCACAGAACCCTTCTGGAAAACCACCACCCTGTACAATGCACAGCATTGTAGCCCTAATGGGAAGCCGCAGCCATTGGTCCAGTAGGGTTAAAGGAGTCACCAGTCAAAAAAAGTCTGAGAGCCATAGGGCTGTTTGGAGAGCATTTCCCTTTGACACACAGAAGAGGATGAGGTTGATTAAAGACATCTTACTTGATGAACTGCATGGCCGGAGCTGCAACCCCAACACACATTTAAGCTGGGAAAGTCCCACTGAACTCAGTGGAACCCACTTCCAGAGAGATGCACCTGGGCCTGCTCTGTTAATTGGTCAATTAAGTCTGCAGAAGTTTGTAAGAACACACGATAATTCTAAGCAGTGCTTTGTACACTGTCCAGGATGTCCCAGTAGGTATTGTCTTAGAAGAGGGGAAATGCCTCAGTTTACACAAGTCCTAGTATGAGAAATTATTCAGGGGGGGGGGGCAACATCTGCTGCTTGTTTCAAGGGAATCTTTTAAAGTCATTGAAAATATTTTTAATTAGCCCATTAAAAAAACAGCCCTAATGAAAATGAATCAAGCCTTCCCCTTGGCTATTTCAGAAATGGGGGGGGCGGTATTTTATTCCTCTGCTCAGCAGTGAAGTGGCTGCTTTGCCCTCCAAAGATCCCAGATATCTCCCTGTTTGCTGCCAGTCAGTGTAGGTAGGACTGAGTTAGAGGAACCAGTGGTCTGGACTTGATTGGCCTCAGCTTTCTATGTAACCTATGGGATCCGGCTGCTTTCACTCCCCCCCCCAACATTCCCCACTAGAATGAAGGGTCCATGCTCCCTCAGAGGGCTCTCAAAACAAACATTCTTTCCTTGCATTTTTCTCCCATCTTCCCTCCCCCCCTAGAGTTCAGACTGGCACTCCCCTTTCTATCCTCCCAACAGCCCACTCAGCCAAACCAAGAATGACCAGTACTGGTTCACAGCTAAGCATGGCTTTGAAAGGACATCTCCTTGGTTCCTATTCCTCCATTCTAACCCCATGCGCTATGTAGAATCTATTTCATGAAACCAGGATCTGTACACTGGAGCGTTCCCCCTTCCCTCTGCAAAGCCCTCCCCCTTGCTTTCCGTGTACTGCTCGTTCACACTGAACTGGCTGTAATCCAGAGGACAAACTGCACTGCCCGACCTCTTGGGAGTTCATCGCTTCTGGACTGGCAGCCCATGAAAAATATTAGCACAAGCCCTAAGGACAACACTTTTACCTGGGGCAGCTGCTTCCCGACACTTCTAAAGGAAGCCCACTTGGTCCTCGTAGGAAAGGCTACGGCGTTTGGGCCTCTTCAGCCTAGAAAAGAGACGCCTGAGGGGGGACATGATTGAGACATACAAAATTATGCAGGGGAAGGATAAGGTGGATAGAGAGATGCTCTTTACAGTCTCACATAACACCAGAACCAGGGGACATCCACTCAAATTGAGTGTTGGGCGGGTTAGGACAGACAAAAGAAAATATTTCTTTACTCAGCATGTGGTCGGTCTGTGGAACTCCTTGCCACAGGATGTGGTGCTGGCGTCTAGCCTGGATGCCTTTAAAAGGGGATTGGACAAGTTTCTGGAGGAAAAATCCATTATGGGGTACAAGCCATGATGTGTATGTGCAACGTCCTGATTTTAGAAATGGGCTATGTCAGAATGCCAGATGTAGGGGAGGGCACCAGGATGAGGTCTTGTTATCTGGTGTGCTCCCTGGGCATTTGGTGGGCCGCTGTGAGATACAGGAAGCTGGACTAGATGGGCCTATGGCCTGATTCAGTGGGGCTGTTCTTATGTTCTCTTCTCCCCATGCTCTATCCCAGTGGTGTCCAAACTCTGGTCTGGGGGCCATTTGCAGCCCTCAGGGATCCTGAATCCAGCCTGTAGGGAGCACCCAATCTTCAACAAGCCGCTGGCCCACCAGAGATGATGTGGCCCTCCTGCCAAAATGTTTGGGCACCCCCCTGCTCTATCCTAACCCTCATCTGATGCTCCAGCTGTCCCAATCCCCACAGGAAGCCTCTTCCCCAGATGAGCAAATCAGCTGACATTTGTAAGCCAAACATAATGCTCAAAATACTGAATATTTCCCCCCCCTACATGCAAGACATTCAGTACATTTTAAGCACCGTTAGACTGCATTCTCCATTTTTTTAAGAGTAGGAATTGTAAGAAGCACTAAAGACACAATCCGTGCACTACAGCAGAAGGTGGTAGGATTTGGGCTGCTCCAAAAATCAGTCTGCAGGTGGAGAGTCATAGTCTTGAATTCTCTTCTGAGCAAGAAACACCCTGCAAAGTACTCAAGGAGAGAGAGATCTAGGGTTTGTTTAGCACCTGCACTGTTTTTTTTTTTTTTGCATTATCATTAACAATAGTTTGTCCTCCCCTGCCCTTCCACCCCCCCAATTTATACATGCTAAAACAATAAAATCAACAAAATATAAAAGATCATGATATATAAAAGGAAGCAGTAGTAAATACTAGAGCAAGCAGAACATCAATAGACAATAGGACAATCAGAATAGGTTTTGACCCTATCTTCGGAGATGGCCAGGGACTGAGCGATTTCGTGCCTCCTGGAGGGAAAAGGCTACCCAGGCAAGTTGCTGCTCCTCAAAAAAGGCCCTGCCCCTTGTTGCTGTGAGTCCTACTTCATCCAGAGGCAGGGTCTGGATTAAGGCCCCAGATGAGAAACAAAGCACACAGGCAGGTTTGTAGGAGAAACTGGGTCAGCCCATCCACGCGGCCAGGATTCACACAGTGCTCACTTGCCTCCATTGCTCCTTCTTCCACTCCTTGGATTGGAAAAAGATGGAGTGGAAGAAGAGTGGCAGCTACAGCCTATTCTCCAATGAGTGGAAGGAGAGGCTGGCACATTACCAGGTAAGAGGTATGGGGCACACTGGCACCGGTGCCAGGAGGTCTTGGGCAAGCACTGAGGGAAGGCAGTCTCTTCAAGATCCTAAGCCTTGTAGGGCTATCGTGGTAACAACCAGCACCTTCACTTGGGCCCAGAAACCCATGGGAGTAATGTAGTCAGATCAATGGGCCCACACGGATACATTCTGAACCAGTTGAAGTTTCTGAACCATTTCCCACAACCCCATGGAAACCACATTACGGTCACATTGCCTCTGGTTTACAGTGGTCAGATCTGCCTTCCTAAAAGACAAGCCAAAAGGCACACCTGGTTTTCTAGGGTGAAGGCTGGATCCAGAAAAGCGTTCCCAAACTGAGGACCTGGGTCCTTCAAGGGGAGTGCAACCCTGTCCAGAACAGGCTGCACGCCCACAGCTCCCCCTTTGCATACGGGCGTATTCCAAAACAGAACTCCCGCCCTACAGTCTGAAGTGGAACAGTCCAGGACTCAACCACCCCACTCGGCAGAATGGGGAGATTGGGGCTTCTCTAAATCAAACGGCAATGGCTTTGGGGATTCAGTCTACAGAGGCCAATGCAATTGTATATTTGGTCCAGGATTATGATGTAGCCATATTGGTGAAGCCACATTTGGCTGTGGTTGGTGCCTGGACAGGAGACCACCTGGAAAGCACAGAACATGTGAAACTTCCTGATCTAGCAATCCGTTCCTCTGTTTAGCCCTGACTGGTGGCAGGTCTCCAGGGTTTCAGGCAGGGACTGAGCCCAAGACTTTCTGCATTCATGTCCTCCAACACAGAGTTCCAGCTCCTCCAAATACACCACTTTGGATTCCGTGGAAGAAAAAGGCAGGATATAAATTAAATTCTGAATGATTAAGCAGACGCCACACAGAGAACCCAAGCTTCTGGGGAGACGAGACGAGTGGTGGCTTTGCATCTGGAGCTGGGGATGGGCGTCTTCCAAATCCACAACCTTGATCCCAACAGAGAAAACATGCACTTTCATTCTGGGTAAACAGGCTATGGTGATAGGGAAGCCTTTCTGTAAGGTTGCTGACCTGTTGCACCAGGCCAGGGACACACAAAAAACCCACCGGCACATTCTGCCTGCCGAATACCTCGAGGGCCGTAGTAGCCCATTCCCTCCCCGTCTCTTTTGAAAGCTTTTGGGGCATCTAAGCAGAACTCAGGTCCATTTAAAACAACCAAGTAAGCACTTTATTTCCATTAAGCACATTTTAGTATCACAATGGAATGAGAAAAATGTTTTTCTTAAAAAAACCAGAAGTCTCTCTCTCTTTCTCAGTTCCCCCACCAACAGAAGGGGGGGCTGGCTTCAAGGCAATTTAAAAACAAAGAAGGGGTGATTGGAGGGGTGCATCCCCCGACGGCAGGTGGAATGACGCGAAGGTGGGAACAACCGAAGTAGTCTTTGGCATTTCTGCCTCATGATTGATCCACAAGACCAGCCACTGAAACCTGCAGACACAACTGAATGCCACAGTATTAAGACAAACACGCCCGGTGAGAGGAATGGCCTGTGGTGGGCCTTAAGACAACCTGGAAGAAACAGAGCTGCCAACTCAGCCATGGGGGGGGGGGAGATGAGCTGGGGTGGTGGGGAAAAAACTAGGGAGGGGCTGCCATGTGCGACTCCCACGCATGGTCCCCTACATGCGCGGTGCTGCGTCCTGCAGGGTTGGCGAAAATCGGAGAGCAGAGGCAGTGGCAACACGAGGCGTAGGGATCCACTGTTTTCAGTGATTCGAACCCGAGTCCAGTGCGGAGAACTATAGCTTCACAGTCCCAGGGGGCAAGCTGTCGTTGCAGAGTCTGTAGTAGCGCAGGTCGTTCACCAGCCTGTGTACGTTGTGTGTAAACGACGGCAGATCCTGAAAGGGAGAACAGTCCAAGGGAAAGGGGTTACAGCCACTGCAGGGAACGGGTTTCCACTGGTTTTTCCTCCCTGTTTAGCCCATTTCTGCCCTGCCCACAGGTGTACTCACTTGACCCCTGTTGCACATACGCAACGTTGGGCAGAAATGGGTTTAAGTCCTGACTTAATAAGAGGAGGGCAGAAGCGGCAGGAAGCTCTGAGCCTCGTCTGCACACCTACAGCACTTGGGGATGAACCCCAAACAGAAGGAAAGACAGGCTGATGAGTCCAGGAAACAGTACGAGGTGGGGTCATTATTTTTAACAGCTAAGCAGACACAAATGCAGCTCAAGAGCTCAGAGAAGGGACGGGATATAGAAAGGAACTAATCAAAAGATAACCTCCCCCCCCCCCCCCCCGAATTTATTCCCACAAATACTGGGGAACACCAGGAGAATGTCACTGTGCTCCAGAGTTCCCTCTGCTACTACCTTTTCTGGGAGGTGCTACCACTTCCCCTTTGCCTAAATAAGCCCCACTTAACAAGTAGACACTTAAGCAGGACATATTGCAACAGATGTGGGAACCCCCAGGAACGGCACAAGCTCCCAGCTGGGCGAAAAGCCCGCCTGGTGCAAGCCCTTGGCTTCTGAAGTAGCAGTGCCTGCCGCCCCACACACTTCGGAGGCTGTGTCAATGAGGAAGCCAGAGCACCACCAGCTCCCAGTTCAGCCGTGCTACTCAACAGCCTGCCGTGAAGGCAGTTGGCTTGTTCTCTCTTCCCTGTTTCCACACAAATCTTAGATCTGACTCCTGCAAGTGCCAGTGGATGGCGCATCGCAGAGATTCTTGCCACTGGCCCAATAAGGGCAGTGCTGGTGACTCCAAATGGCAGCCATTCTTCCAGGTCTCAGGTACTGGCAAATGGCAGTACCAGGTCTCAGGTACTCCAAATGGCAGCCATTCTTCCAGGTCACTGCTGCTGCAGAAGCCAGGACTGAACCATAGACCTTCATGCCTGCAGAACACATTCTCTGGGTTCTCCTGCCCCACATTCAGAACGGACCAAGGAAAGGAGATTGTGGGTGTGGCGAGCACATGGGTGCCAGTGGAGTTCCATTCACAGCTTAGGACAATGATGTGACAGCAAATTCAACACACACATGGATAGGGTTGTGGCTCACTGGAAGAGCCCTAGTGCACAGGAGGTACCATCCTTGGCATCTCCAATGAAGGTGGAGAGAGAGAGAGAGACCCCCATCTGGAATCTAGCAGAACTGCTGCCAGTCAACTGAGAATGGCTGTATCAGATTGCATCATAGCTGCTTTCTTCTCAAGTCCATTCCTCAGTCCCTCTCAGCCAGACACTGCCCACACTGACTGGCAGCAGCTCTTTCATTTCAGACAGTGGCTGTTCTCAGCCCTACCTGGAGATGCTGCCAGGGACTGACCCAAGAGCTTTTGCCATGCAAAACAGGCATTCTTTCACCAGGCTGTAACAATTCCTCAAATATAACAGATAGATGTTCAAAGACTCGTACAAGGCAGGTGACCCATCCCTTTCTTGGGGGGGGGGGAAGCAGAGAGAAGGGGTAACTAACTGAGCGTCAAGCCAACCTCACCCTGTCCATTTTGAAGTTCCTGCCAAGGACACTTTTCTGATTGGTGTCCACACCATCACAGCTGGCTAAGAACTCGGGGAGAAAGGCTGAGTAGAAGCTGTCAAAGTCCACAGAGGCCATGTTGTAGATGGCGATGCCAATCTCCTCTTGCAAGAGGTCGTGTGATTTGTGGACCAGCACCTGAAGCAGCACGTTCACAAACTGGAAGAGCATGGCTGTCCGGAAAATCTTCTGCAAGGCAAGGAGGAACAGTTCAGTAACGCAGAACATGGAGGCCCTGCAGGACCACTGGGCAGAATAGGATAATGGCCTGCTTATTAAGCGGGCCTGCTATGTCCTGCCCTTCCTCTGCTGTGATCCACGTATAGGCGACCTCCTTTCAACAACTCCGCGAGACTGGTAAGACTAAGACCCTGTGACTGGCCTCCTGGTCTGCTGCTGCCCCCAGA
Organism: Tiliqua scincoides; assembly: GCF_035046505.1. Taxonomy (NCBI): domain Eukaryota; kingdom Metazoa; phylum Chordata; class Lepidosauria; order Squamata; family Scincidae; genus Tiliqua; species Tiliqua scincoides. The sequence continues at coordinate 6,801,399 of NC_089833.1, read as the reverse complement.
AACCAACATCGGGAAGAAAAGACAAGGCAGATTTGTGTTCTTCCAAAACACCGGCAGTAAGACTGTGCCTGCCCTGGCCCAATGAGAATGATCACTCCTAGCCTTTGGAATCTATTGTGTCCCTCTTCCCCCAGCACCTCGTGACAGTGGACTACCGATTAGTCCCTGCTGACAATCAGTGGGCTCACCTTGTGATACAGCTTCTGCTTTGTGTTCAGAGTCTCCAAGTAGAACAAGTTTTGCTTAAATAGATGGATGTCGGGCTGCAGGAAGGACTGGCCAAATGCCTACAGGACAGAAAAGCCTCTCAAGATGCGGCCAAACACCAAACAGGGCTACCAATCAAAGGCGATCAAAAGCTAGCACTGAACACCCACAAAATACAGCTCAAAAACAAGTCCCTGTAGATCTGCCTGGTTCCAGAGCCTGTCCCCACTTTGTGCTGCACAGCAGCTACCTGGGGCACATGATGACAAGTGGGGTGTTTCCACTGCCACAACACAACCCTTGCGGCTTTCTCCAGCTGGCACAGGTAATGAGATTTTATTCATGGCAGGCTAGTCTACTGGCAGTGACTAGTCATGATGGTTGCATGTTCCCTCCTTTGGAGCCTAGAAGTAAGTAGTGGTGGGAAGGGGCTGCATAGGTCCTTGGCACTTGGTGGAACTTTGCGTGGAAAATAGGATGTTGGCTAGATGGCACCAATCCAGTAGGCCCCTTTTCAGGAGGGGGATCAATAAGCCGAACTCTGATGGAGATATTTATTAATCCTTACAGTAGACTCAATAAAAGATGCAGGGCAGGGCAGGCAGCTCTTGAGAGGTACGCACTCCCTCCCCAGCTATGAAAATGTACTTTGAGACGGTTGCTACTCATGTCTTTCCCTTTGCAACCTCTCACCACATTTGCAACCTCAAACACACAGTGTGAGCAGGACTGGCTCAAGGCCTTGTGGCACCTAAGGTGGCAAAGACAAATGCTGCCCCCCTTGATCCCTTGACCTGGGGATGTGCCAACCCCTGCTCCTCTCACTCCATGGACTAGAAAAGGAAGCGCGGGGTGGGAGTAGCAGAGGAGAAGAAGCAGCATTGGAAGCAAGTGGGCTGATGGAGGTGGGCAGTCCCTGCTATTCTGCTGCGCAAGATCACCTCAATCAGCTTGATGGAAGGACCAGTCCTGAGTATAAGGAAACTCTGAAAGAGACTAAAACACCAGGAGCAACAAGAAAAGGTGATGGAAACAAAGGCTTCAGGAGCCTGTGGTGCCCCAAGACTTGGCACAGCTGAAGAGGGGTTTGCACACTGGTACAGACCCCTTAAAGCAGCGGTTCCCAAACTTATTTGGATCATGACGCCCCCACAGCCCCTTCTTCCAGGCTCAGCCAGGTGCTGCCATCTTGGATCTCACAAAATCTTATTGAGATCCAAGATGGTGGCATCCAGGAAAACAGGGCCACCAGGGACTCCTGCAGTGCACTAAGACACCCTGAGGTATTGCAACACACACTACCTCAAAGAAATATGAGGGAGAGCAACCTCCTAAATAACAAAGCAAAGCAGGAACTGAGGGAGTTCAGTGGCTCTGCTCCAACATCAAGCTGATGCTACAGGGGAAATAAAGGGCACACGTCATACCATTTTAATTGTATTTATTGCCAGTGGTGTTGTACTCTGGTTGTATTTTTGTATAAAGGAAACAGAGCCAGGGAGGGAAGCTCCTCCCCAGTTCAGAGGGTGACTCTGATTAACTGCACAAGTTATAGAAGTGGGCACAGATCCAAGAGGCTGGACTCCGACCTCTGTGGCAGTGAGGCCACCTGGCTGGATGAAGGCGTGCTGGGCCTTGCACAACAGTCCGAGGACATTAAACAGAAGCCTCATTCCAAAGGTTATGACCCAGCCAGGAACACCAAAGGCCAGACGCTCTTGGCAGTGGCACCAGCCACTGGTGAAAAGAGGCAGTGAAGATTTTGGTTAGTTAGCAATAGCCTGGTTAGTAACTAACGGGATGTTCAGTGCTTGGGCAGGGAGAAGGGAAGTATGGAGAAAGGGGCGCAGTTAGGCAGCACCAGGCATGACAAAACCCTCCAATGAATCCACAGATAACATGACTGGACAGAGAAAACTGCAGGGTACTAAAGGAAACCTCCCCAAGAGGAGGCTGGGAATGCTGGCGAACTCTGCACAGGCTAGTACTCTGTGTCCAGGCCAACCTCACCAATAAAGAGGGATGCTGGAGCTCTTGCTCTGCACTGTGGTCTGGGGACATGGCCAAGAGGAGGTTTGCTGTGCTCAGAGATTTATGGCCAACCCCTACAGCTCGTTCTCATCCTGCCACTGACTCATACCCTTGCAGGGTCACTAGGTTAGAATGCAGGATTGTACTTTTAAGCATTGTGGGTTTTGAACCAGCCCCAGTTCTTTCAACACTACGGAGTACGTGATAAAGGGTTCTAGAATGCATTTCTACACCCAAGATCTTCAATAGGTGAGTGAGGACCAAACCTCAGACAAGCTGCCACTCTCTTGTTGTCTTGAAGTTCAGGACTGCACAGTAGCTGGGGCCAAGTATCCAAAGATGAGGAAAATCTGGGAAATCTGCCCAACACTCTTCCACCCACTGGAAGAGTTCTTCCCATCATGACATTTCCTCTGAGCTGACTTGCCTCGTCTTCCCCTCGTTTCTCCTCCTCTACCTCTCACAACGGAGGACATCCTGTTGCCATGTCACTCTCTGCCTTGCCTCTCCTTCCAACTGGCTTGGAAGGGAAGGGGTAGAACTCCACAGAAGCAGCTCAAGCTGACTGGCTACCAGTAGGCAAGAACCAGAGGAGCCATGGTCGCTCCCTTGCCCACCTGCTCGGCTTGCCCTTGGTTCTTGAAGGTGGGACCCCTGTTGCAGGCTAGGGTTTGAGGTGGGTCCCAGCTCTTGACAAGTGGAAGATGGCTAATCTACACGTCAGGACAAGATGCCCAATCACCCTAAACCACAGCTGTCAGCAGCTGCTTTCCTGCAGGCATTAGCTCCCGGCATCCCACCAGGAATACACATTTTAGAGCATAAGACTTGCATTGCTGCATTAGAGAGAGGTTCACTTAATCCAGCACTCCAGTTCCAGCAACCAACCAGTTGCACCTGGGTGCTCACAAGAGGGCCCCAGCAACGCTTAGCTCCGATACCTGCATGATGGCACTGAACTGAGCTTCGTTCTCCATCTGCTCGTCGGTGACCCCTCGCTGGACGCTCGCCAGGATGCTCGACTTGAAGAAGTACCGCCAGTTGTGGTGAAGGACCCGGAACAGCAGCTCAAACAGCTCTGCTTTCACATCAGGAGAGGATCGCTTGGGGACAAGAAGAGCACACTGGCTGCAGCATACGGTGCCTGAATGGATCTCATTTTCAATACCACCCAAGGCAGAAGGCTGGACAGAGGGCTCCATTATTTGGCAGCAATGGCTGGTGACTGAGGGTTACAGTCTGTAACAGTACTATCTCCTGGACATCGTCTTTTCCCTTTGATAAACAGCACTAAGTAAAAAGGATTTTCAGCCCATATATCCCACCCCACATAAGATGTGTGTTGGGATGGTGATATTCAATTTCAGCCAGGGAAGCGATAATGCTAGTGAAGTGGCAATAGATATGGTGCCTCAGCCTGTGGTTGGATGGCCTCAGAGGACCTCCTGGATGCAACCACAAGTGACTTCCAGTTGCATCCAGGAGGTGTTCTGAGATGTTTGAGAAGGCCTCCTGGACATGACCAGAAGTCACTTCTGGGTCCTGCCGGTGACTTCCAGTTGAGTTCAGAGGTGTTCTAAGGTGCAGGAAGGCAGTATATGACCTCCAGAAGGCCACAGGTGAGTCCCTGGAGTGCTGAGACTCTGGCTCCCCTGGGTCCTGATTTAATTAGCCTCCTACTACAAATTTCCGCAAGGGAAGGAACTGAAGCTCAGTGGAAGAGCATCTCATTTCCTTGCAGAAGCTCCCAGGTAGCATCTCCAGGTAGGACTGGGAAAGACCCTCTGCTGGGGAGTTGCTGCCAGTCTGACAATACTGAGCTAGGTACACCAATGGGTTGAACCTGGCATCGGGCGGCTTCCCGAGTTCCCCAGCCCCAGAACAAACCTACCTCAGCGACGATTGGGTAGACCTGCTCCATGCAGAGCGAGATGATGCTGGGTAAGAATGGCTTGAAGACTTGGCCAGGCTCTTGCACCACCACCTGCAGGATCTTCAGAAACTTCTCCACCACTCGGCAGCCGGTGCTCCCATCGTGGAGGATGCTCTCTGCCAGCTGCTCTCTAAGGCACAACAGGGAGAAGCCTGTGATTTTCCAGGGAGACTTTAGGCCAGCAGAGCGGCAGGCGTGGAGGACGACTTGCTTCTGACCGAGTTCAGTTCCAGCCTCAAAAACATGGAACTTCACACTCCAGTGAAGATGTATCTCATCGGCCCAGACTATTCTAGCCAAAATTAAATGGCTCCCATTTGCTGGAAGCACCCTAAAGACACCTGTTCTTTTTCACACCGAACTTGTGAACAGTTTTTTTTATGGATCTTAACCTATTTGTGTAAAAAAACTGCCCCCAGGAAGAAGAGTGCCGTAACAAAACAGCACCATAAGAAACTGTGTTACTTGAGGTATTACCGATGTTTCTAGTCCTCATGACTGAACAGACTTGGCATGCATAGAGCAGCTAAATTCAGGGAGCCACTCGCATTTGGAGGGGCTGTATTGCCAACAAGTGGGCCCTTTAGCTTTTCAGGGGCAGAACAAGAGGACAGGAGTCTAGCCTACTGCAGCTACTGTCCCCTTGTTTTCGATGAGGAGGGGAGAGGTTCTAATCCTCGCTGATCCTCCTTTTGGTGACTCTTCAATGACCAACAAGGAGAGAGCAAGAGTGCACACACTGCCTCAGCACAGCTGACTTGAGACATTTAGGGCTTTCTGCAGGGTGGAGGGGGAAGGCAACGGATTCCTTTTAACCTTGCATTGCGTGAGCGTCAGGTCCAATCCTCCCTGGATGGCAGTAGCAAGAGAGGCCCAGCGTCAGCAATGGGGCTGCCTGGATATTGGGGCTCCAGCAGCTGATGAGGATCTCGTGTATGGGTGCTGGCCTGCTGTGAAGCACTACATAAGCACTATTATAATTGCCAGGAGGATTCCAACTTAAGAATGACCAGGGAGCTCAGCACAACACAAGGAGCCATTCAGACCAGCTTGCTAAATTTTGCTAGGCTCTTTTGGGCCAATGGTGAAGTTAATATATTTGCACAACTGCTTCCCTGGGGTCAGAGAAAGATTTCTTAAAACCAGGGCAAGGGCAACTTCCCCAATAACAAGAGAGGCAAGCAGATTACCTGGTGAACATGTTGAGGAAGGTCTGTATGACCTGCTCGGTGAAAGGCACACCCATCTGTACCCTCAGCCCTTGAAACAGAGTGAGGAAGAAGCTCAGCATCTTGTCTGTCACATCTAGAAAAAAAAGGGAGGAGCCAAAGCATTAACCAAGCTGGAAATTTTCGAACTGCTCCACGGGGGTCAGAAGCCTGCTTTCCTATCTGATGCTGGGACTTATCAACAGGGAACACCCCTCTCCCCCGCCGCTGCCAAGCTCATGTCACCACAGGTTTGATATCTTAGCTCAAGTCCCCAACAGGGTGCCAGGAATGGGTAGCTAACTGCTTGATGACATGGCTGAGTGCTAGCCACTTTAAGAACTCCACAGCCCATGACAAGAGATTATTCTTGACTCTATCGGACTCTGGTGGCTCAATGTGGCACTGCAGGGTCAAAAGGGGACAAAAAAATCCACACTCAATCCCAGATAATTCATTGTAATGACTAATAGCAAGGAAAAATTAACTACTACTATTATATAATGATAATGCTAATTATTTCTCCAGCCTCCTTTCAAGCAAGCACAATTAGGAGCCCACCCTCCTCTCCCACCCTGTTCTCCTCTGCCCATGGGGAGAGGGGAGCAGCAGCGGTGACAAGTGGGAGGACAACCCCTCACCAGTTGTTGCCTGAGGCAAGCACCTCACACGGCCTTGGGATGGGCCTAGCCTGGCCAACCCAATCTCACGGGACTTCTGTCTCAGGAGGGTTAAGAACAGGTAGGAGCTTGGTTACAGTAAGGGAACCAAGCTTGTAGTCTACTAGGATTCCCCAACTGGAGTTCCTGAAGTACCCACAGTAGAATAGGCTACTCTGGAGTTTATACCTGACTGATGAATGAAAGCTGGGAAGAGGGCTAGCGAAACCTGCACCGACTCCTGCAGCGACTGGTAACAAATCTGGCGGGATTTGGTGGCTTCTCCAGAGATGCTCTCCACAATATCATCCAAGACGCTAAGTGTCTGATGAATAGTGCCCTTGGCTGCAAAAGCAAGGATGTACATTCAAAAACTGGACGCCATCATCAGTTAAGCCAAACGTGATCAGCCGGTCGTTTCCAAGCTGTTTATTCCCTGAACAGCCAGCGTGTCACAGGAAATAAAGCTACAGTTAGTGAGCCCAGAGTACCCACCCATCGAGGCTGACAGCTGTCACATCCCTGTATGATTCACGGTTCTGACAGTGACTCCTTGTAAGCAGCTTTCACCAGAGTGGGCAGTCCTGCTGTGCCTCTGAACTTAGCACGGTCAAATCATAAAACCGCTCCTAATGCAGACCTTGCAGCACATACCACACTGCCCCTCCCTCTGGCTATGCTACTGCAGCTATGCCCACAGGTACAGTGTTGTAGCCACAAGCAAGCCCTGGCGACTGGAAGACCTTATCTTCAGTTAGAACTATGCTAGTAGTTCTTCTGGGGTTACTGAGAGGCAGGAGACTTACTGTCATCCTGCTGTGTTTTTCTCTGGGGTAAGATGGCACTGGATTTCAGGCTGCGATACTCCCTGGTGAGGGCAGAGATCAGGCTGGCGTGGTCCGTCGAGCGAATCGCCCACTGCTGATCGCTCTCTGGTAGGTTTGGCCATGGTAGCAACAGTATATTGGAAAGTGCTCTGCAGACCAGTATCTGAGCCTATGGAAAATAAGTTAGGGAGGGGAAAAAAGAATGGGGGAGGGGGAGAAAAAAAAAAGATGAGCAGCTAAAATGACTCCTGAAACCAGACAGTTCACTGTGGCCTGGCTTGCTGCCACTGTATAGCCTTGTTTATATCAGAGATGATAAGACTTCATTTAACATTATTACAGCCAAGTTGGAAGGTCACAGAAGGTCTATCTAGCTGCACTGGCAGCACAACTTGATTTTTAAATGTTGTAGCTGCTGCCTGGAAGGTTGCAGATCCCCAAGCTGCCCTGTCCCTTTTCCACCATCATGAGAGCTATGAACTTGTTTAAGCCATTTCTGCCCAACGTTGCATAGATGCAACAGGGATCAAATGCATATACCTGGGGGCCGGGCAAAAATTGGTTAAAACAAAGGGCGCAATCCTAACCAACTTTCCAGCACTGACATAGCTGTGCCCTATGTGGTATGCACCGCACTGCTCCTATTGTGGTATGCACCGCACTGCTCCTGCAGTGGAGAGGCGGTTAAGGGGGCCTCCTCAAAGTAAGGGCATGTTTCTTACCTTACCTTGGGTCTGCATTAAGCTAGGGTCAGTCGGTTAGGATGGCGCCCAAACCAACTTGCCGCTTTTTGGGCTTTAACAGCCAGGCGTTGCTGTTAAATGCTTAGCTGTTAAAGAGGCGATGGCCAGCTAGTGCACTGGTGCGGCTCTGCTCAAGGCAACCGATAAAACGGTCACTTGCTCACCAGAGCCAAACCTTACCTTATCAGGAAGGCGCTGAGCAGAGGTATCTGTGATCCTATTGAACATCTTCTGTACAGTTGGAATGCCGATAAGAAACACGGGCCGCACCGTGGTGGCCAAGGAGACAAGCAGGTGGCAGGCTGACAACAGCAGCTTCTCTTGTACCTGGGGTGGGGGAGAGAGAAGAGACATCCTTCAACATCTGCTGCCACTTACAAGGACAGAAGGTGCTTTTGTTCCAAAGCTAAAGAGGTACTCAAGAGCATACTGATATTTTGTGACCCGCACATCCCCTGCTAAGTGGGTGAAGAGTCACTGGTTGCCATGCTTCTTCACCTATATTTAGCAGGGAGAAAGCAACTCCCCCTTTCAACCCAGCATACTGTCTTCTTCAGAGACTGTTTGCAGGCATTTTATTTTAGATAGTCCCCCGGTCCCAAAGAGCTTGCAATTTGTTTATTTAATTTGCTTAATCTGCAAACCACCTTGTGAACTTCGGTGTTGCTTTGAAAAGTGGTTATATAAATATTCTGAATACCATCATCAACGTAACTGACCCCAAGACGGGCATTTAGAGGCAGTGCTTGTAACCTGGGACATCTTCGACAGCCTATTAGGCTACTCTTTCTTAGAACGGGGAGTCTTCCAAATACCACAGCAGAGAACCGATCTACCATCACTTTGCCACTTCAAGATTACAGGATGCACTTTCTACAGCTAGCTTTTAAAGCCTCAAGGGAAACTGCATCACAACTGCTCCCTCTGAACCACCATCTCTAGCTTTCTTTCCAAAGAGTCCTATAGCCCCCCAATTCTGAAATCTTTTTCAACCCCTCTTGACCTCTTCCCCCATGAGAAAGGCAAGTTAACATTGCAGGAAATGGTCATCATTTCCTCCTACTCAGGCCGACCGCATTTCAGGTGAGGCACTTTCCCCACTGGACACAGTCAGCAACAGAACAGATCCCCGCAGTGCTGCCAAAAGCCATTATGTCAACTGCACAGGGAGAATGGCAGCAACCTGGAGCCAAAGGGTGGTTTTAACACAGGGGCAGAAGCTGTTTCCGGGAAGCTACCTTAGAACTGATGAGTGGCGCAATTGCTTCCAGGGCAGTGGAGACGAGCGAGTAGAACTGCGATGTGTTCTGCCGATGAACTTCACCATAGAACTGGGCTAGCCAGTGACAGTAAGCCTGAAGGGCCGCCAGAGATTGTGCGTGCCTGGAGACAGAGAAGGAATCTTAGCAGGATCTCAGGAAGGATATCCCAGGAGCACACTCAGATTAGAATTCTGCTGATGCATTAGGCAGAAAGAGGCACTGCCCAGGATCAGAGGGAACACCTGTGCTTACCCCTCCAACCTTTCTCTTGCCACCACAAGCCAAACACGTCTTATGCCTAGAGAACACAGCTTTAATTTCTCCAACCTGGACTTGCTTTAATTTACCAAATGTTTGGCTCATCGCAGTCAAAATTAAGCAACGAGCACTTCACCAGTTAGGGTAAGGCCACCTGCAGCACTGCCTGGCTGCGGTGGCTACATCACTGACAACGAAAGGAGGCCAAAAAGATATAGCAGATGAATAGAACAGTGTCATGGATATGTACAGTTCAGGCCTAGTAGCATTGCAAGGCCTGAACCAAGCTAAAACAGTAACACAGAAGTGGCTTGCATTTCCTAGCTGCTAGGAATTTACAACTCAATGGAAGGTGATTATGTAGCACCTAGGCAGCCAGAAAGATGCCCATCAAGGATGGAATGGCCCATCAAGGATAGAATGCAGCTGTAGATCTCCAGGGGGGAGGGAAGGGCTGAGAGGGCGAGCTTCCAGCCCCACTCCTGGAGGACAAGGTCTTTTGGTTTTGGTCTCTGGGTGAGAGAGGTGGTGGGTGCACATCCTGCCCCGCCAGGACCATGTGGCTTCTTAGGTAACTGAGGATCTACAAAAGAAGCTGACCCAGGTGAGAGTCAGAGATTAATAGAGTTAGCCAGTTAGCTTTGTTGTTTTATGCTGATATGTTTCCTAGAAGTTTTTATGCCTCTAGCATTTGCTGCCTTTTGTAACTTTTTGTAACCCTATGTACTTAATAAAGTAAAAATCCTTTTACCATGTTGGTTCATTGTCTGTTGGGGACAAAGGTTCAGAATCCTGCCTAGCCGTTCAGCAAGCTACCAAAAATCCTCATTGTGGACTAGAACCTTGAGGACTGAGACTTTAAGTAAAGAAAGTGCTCAGTGCCTACAAGGGATATAGTTAAGCCTAGAGGGTCTTGGTTTCCCTGGACTGAGACACTGGCTCTTACAGGGTGGTGGCAGTACTACCGAACAGGGATCTTTGAGGGCTCTAGGGTTCAGAACCAACAACTCTGAGCACCCCAAAACCCTGGGAGTGAGTCCAAGTGTACGACAAACAGCCAGAGTGGAAGACACAGGGCTGAGACAAGCGTTTCTTGGCTCTGATGCGGACTACGATTTCAACCTTTCCAAAGCCCAACATTCTGCTCGTCGCAAGAGTGTCCGACTCACACATCAATAAGATCAGGTTTCAGCACAGATGGCACAGCGGTTTCAATGTTGTAGAGCTTGATCTGGGAGCCATACAGAGTTACCTTGACCAACCTGTTGGAGAAGCAAGACAGGAGAGGGTAGTCAGTGTCGGCTGGGGGTTGGAGCTCCAACAGTGCACGGAACAGGCCTGTCCCACGCTCTACTGACACAGCGAAGAAAGCCCCGGTTGCCTACCTCTCCACCACAGTGAGTGCATCACTGAACCTGGCGGCAAACATGTCCCCAGTGAAATACTCGGCTAACCGGCCTACGGCTTGGAGCAGAGAGCTGAGGTCCCGCAAGGAGCAGTGCAAGCGCCTGCAGTCGTTCTCCGCTGTAATGTTCAGCCGGTGACCTGAAAGGACAGTGTGAACCAGGGGACTTAAGACACAAAGACCTGAAGTGTCTAAAAAGGGATAAATGCCTACAGTCAAGACCCTTTTTCCCTCCACGTAAACAGTTTTACAAAATTTAGATTCAAAGCTTGCATACAGCCCCAACCTTGTCGCACTCAAAGTGCTCTGATGAGAAACCTAATTAGGAAGCACCCTGTCCGGGAAATGAAGCATTTGCTATAATTACATTATGCGCTCCATGAGCTGCCTTGCAGGTCGGGCACAGAATCTAGAAGACAGCTACATCAGAACATTGTAAAAACAATGCCATTAAATTCAAAACAGCCATTAAAGAGGCTGCTGAGGGGGCTGGGTACGTGGGGGTCAAATTCTCACTCCCCATTATTTGCAGTTCTTTTTTCCCCAAGGAGTTTTTAGAATAAGGTGGTCCTATTTTACCACCAATGATTTAGGTCTCCATGCCTAATAGAGATTACTTTCTAAAGAGAAGCGCCGTGGCTCAAGCGCAGGTAGAAGCCACTCTCCTTACTACCATGAGCACCACTGAATTCAGGAGTGGGGGGCAAAGCCCTGTGGTAACTCGGGGCATAAGAATACACTCTGTGCTGCTCAGTCATTACTGTTAGTAACTTCACACGTTCTACAGCAGGTCAATGGCTGACAAATTAAGACTTGCTGCCTGGAGCTCCCCATGCTTCCCAAAGTGTCACCCAGATGTTGCTGTAGCTCAGTGGGAGGGCACCTCTTTGCATGCATGAGGCCCCAGGTTCAATCCCTGGCAGCAACACTTCTGGGTAGGGCTGGGAAAGACCCCATCCAAAACCCTGGCGAGCCACTGCCATCTGTTGGCAATACTCAGACAGACGGACCAAGAGTTTGATTCAGGGAAAAGGCAGCTTCCTACACAGTTTATGAAAGTGAATGAATTAAATTCATACTGCCACACAGATAAGCAACACACAAACACCTGAAATTCCAGACACTGGAAGTTAATCTTACCTGTCCTTGAAGTGACTATGAACTGTTGTAGGCCCAGATAGACATCCAAATTTTCTTGGAGAACTGGAAACTGGGGGGAGAGAGAAACAAAAGACATAAGGGCTTTAACTTTAGGCAAAAATGTCATGGTTCCCCGCCATTTAGCATCTGGGCCCAAGAATGATTCACCTGCCCCCAAAGTATTTCATGGATGTCTGTAATAGCAATAAGACTGAGTGATCAGCAGAGACTCAATGACGTTTAGCATTTCAGTTTCAAACGATGCTAGAAAAATGCTGGTTAAAAAGGCACTCTCTGAAGCTCCACCCAGCAGTCACTTCAGAGGAGAAAGAAGATGCAGGGTGACAAGGACAGGAGTGGAGGAGGAAACGCATGTAATGTCCCTGGGCTCAGAGGGCTGACCAAAATATCTGGTGGGGTGGATGTGGCCCAGGAGCCATTGTTTGGGGACGCGTGGTAAGATGGACCAACACCCTGACTTGGAGTAAAGTATCTTCCTATGTTTAGACAAATTGTAACAAAAATGACAGACCCAATACTGACTGGGGCCAGAAAAGCATGGATTCAGCTTGTGATGTGCAGGGTGGCAAAAGAAATGTCACACACACTCTCTCTACCTTAGTTGCTCATCGATAAAATGGAAGGAGCATTCCAAGGAGCAACAGTCCTAGTTGTTGCAAGGACTTTATGTTAGTGATATTCTACAGCAGCGGACTCTAAACTGGAGACTGCTGTGCATTGGGAAAGGCTTCCCTGGCTGTTCCACTGGGGAGCCACTGTTCCGCACCGTCAATCTCTCCGAAACTGTGCCCGGGGCAGATGCTTCTGGCCAGAAATCCGGGCACAATGGCTGCTGGTGTAACAGAACCCGGAAGCAGCTGCTGGGGTGCGGTTTTGGGGCGATCAGTGCTGCGGAACAGTGGCTTTGCAGTAGAACTGTAAGTGCTGTTCACCCAGGGGGCAAATCCGGTCTTGCACCAGATCCGGCCTGTGGACCAGGATGTCGAGAGCCCTGCTCTACAGAAACACTACTGGAGGGGATCAGAATAAATTCCTACTATTTTTAACCCCTCTGCCTCACCCCAAGCTACTTTCGGCAAAGTTTGGTAAAAGCAAAGTTTTGACAGCCTTTGTCCTGCAGGGTATGAAGACCCAGGAAATTAAGGCGTATACAGCAACTTTTATTCTATGCCAATTTTATTTACTCATTTGGGGCTGGTCATGTGTTTCTGAAAGTTCCTCAAAACAGGCACATGATTTTCATTAAAGGCTTCTTGGGCTGGCTGGTATGCAAGAAATTTGGAATGAAAGGGCAAGACAATACACTTTTTCTGCACCAACAGTTTCACAAAGGTCTACACGTGAAGCTAGGGTCTACAAAGGTATACTAGGAAAGCCAGTACAACATGGGATTTTTTTTTTTTTATCATCACTCTTTCTGAGACCAACCACAAAGCACCCTTGATATAAATAGAACACACAGGAAGAGCATTTTCACCAAGCACTTTCTCAGCCTGCTCTAGCCAGGCGGTTTTAAAACACTAGCACATTTTTCAGCAGAAGTCACTGGCAAGCATCATGTTAACGCTGTTCATTTCTTATAGAGACTTTCCAAACCAGGTGGCCATAAATACTTAAGAAGAAAAATGGGTTAGGCGTTCTTAGTGTTACTAAAATCAGGGTCGAGTTTACCCAAAATTAACCTCGATTAAAGTGAGATGTGCTGCTCTGAACACTAAAATATGTTTCAGGTTAGGGCACCAGTTAATACATTATTAGTCAAGAATTAAAATGCACAGTAACAGTTCTTCAGCCCAGAAGCAACCTCCTTCAAACAAATGTCAAGAACTTAATCCAAAAAGCCAATCTCACTTTGGACAGGGAGATGTTAATGCAACTCTTCATCCCTATAGACTGCACTTGCTCTTTCCAAGAACTGGAGAAGTAAACGGACACCCCTTCTCCCAATTAAATACAGGTGCTATACTAAAGGTCCAGATCTGCCATGACCAACCTTCACCTCTAGAGGGGGCTTTATTTTCACACACAATTCCATTCTAGAACTCAAAACTTGTATGCCTCTGACAGACTTCTGAGTCATCCTTAAAGCAAACCAACCCTTACGAGGCATACACACCTGATGCTCAGATGCTCAACATCAGAGCAGGTCCTTGAAGGACCAGAGACTCAGACTCAACAAGATGCCAAGGTTGTACTGCCGCTTACCAGGGTAGAGAAGGCATGGGTTGGCAGAAGCTCCATCACTTTGGCCACGACTTCCAAACTCTGACGTAGGTACCGCTGCCACTCGGTCTGCTGCTGTGGAAAGGAACGAAGAGATCATCTACTTGAGGCCCTCTCAAAGCAATGTCACAAGTTCTCTGCTTGGGGAAATTGGTACAGACTCTAGCAAGGACTTCTGAATTCCACCTGTGACTAAGGTGGTGGTTTCCAGCCCCGACGGCTGCAGGGAGCCATCTTGAAAACACTCAGCCAGCACCTGCAAAAAGATCTGATGCTCATAGCTTCTTATGCCGTAAATGGCAAATGCGTCTCAGGAGGACAACATGAAGAGGGAAGCAGCTAAACATTAGAATCTTGTTTGCTTTAACTACATTCGTCCTCTAGATTCGGCGACACATTGTGCCACTGTGGCATGTGGCTTCTAAGACCTGCCCTCAGGAGTCCCAGTTCTATCCTACAAGGGTCTTGTTTCTTACATCATCATCCAGCGTCTCGTCGTCCAGTTCTTCCAGTTGGGCCTGGTTGTACCTGAACTGTATTCGGTTCAACACCTCTGCCAGCAGCAGAACCAAGGCATCTTTGTACCTGTGAAAGAGCAAGATGGAAGCCGTGGAAGGAAGCCTAGATCGACTGGATCAGTTATATGGGTCTGTGCTCTGATCCACTTGTTACTTTATGGATGTTGCCAACCCCTGCGCACACAGTTGCAGTGGCTGCAGGCACGCATGCCTAGAGCGTGAGTGGGCAGCATCATGAAATAACTCAGGACCCAGGTGCCAGCAGCCATTGCTCCCAACACAGGAAGGTGCAGGGCGCAATCGGCTCATACAATACAGAAGCTCCCCTACTTACAAATGTTCATACTCTCTAATGAGAGTTTTCAGCCCCAACTTCGGCTTGCAGCCAGGCAATGCTGCTGAGCAATTCAGGGGCACTTCAAGAGGTTCCACAGTGAAACTGACAAAGTTTGGAGCCAATGCATCAAGGAACCGACAGCACTGAAACTGTCAGCTACAGCAAGGGAGACAAAGGTGTTATTTGTACTCACAGATTCCTGGAACCTGAGAGCTTCTGCTGCTCACCAGTCACACTTGCTCTCATATCACTTAGAACCATACAAAATCCCTACAGCATCCTCAACAGGTGGCCATCCAGCCTCCACCTGAAGACCTCCAAGGAGAACCAACTCCTGCCTGCATTCACTTGAAGAGTGAGGACAACTAAAGAAATCGCCACCTGATATTGGTCCATTCACTTGTGCAAAAAATTGCTTGACACTACAGTCTGTGGCTTGTGAAAATGTATGCGTGGACACAGAGGTGAGTTGGCAAGTTTAACACGATCCTCAGGCCACTTGGCACAGAAACCTCCCCACTGTGACTGCCCTCCATTTCAAAGCACTGTACATATTCTCTACTTACCACAATTACTGTCTTACTCATGGATATTAGAAACATGCAAAGGAAAAGTTCTCACAAACGCTTTGGCTGATAGTTTAAAAAGGACTGAGAAAAACTTTGCTAAGACACTGGATTGCTTCAATAAGAGATCAAGGAATTTCAAAATGGTACAGAATAACTAATTAAACAGAGTGAGGTTTAACTTGAACATTTAGCACTGTGCTTGCAAATCAGTTTGTCATGCGCTAAAGTTGGGATAGTGGAACAAAATTTGTTACAGGTAAGTATTTGTTATTCGGACTGCTTGGGGCAGTTGCCCCTTTTTCTCTTGGCCTCTTCACACAATTGGTTTAGTGTGTTTCACTATAATAAAGGTTGCAGAATTCTGCCTTCCTTTGTGCAGGACCTGGTTACTTCAGAGCTTATATAAGTACACAGCGCTCCAGTCATGCATCAGAAACTTTCATAAAAAACCACAATTACTATTCCAGCATCGACGTAGACTGGTATGATTTCATCCAAAGACTGCTCTTCTCAGAAACGAAGCATTTACGCCTGACCAAATGCAGAAGTCAAATCTATTTTCTTATAAGCCTCCCTGGTTGCAAAACCAAAACACAAAATCCATCCCTGAGCTCAGACAGACCTCAGCGCCTAACAATGACACAGCAAGATGTGTGGGGGGGAGGGGGGTATTTGCTGTCCTGTCATTCTGTTGAAAGACACTATGGAACACTCATTACAGCATTTCCACTAAGTGCAAGCAACATCTGAACAAGCCTAAAGAGACATTTCCCCATCAAGGGAGCATGGAGGCAACCTTTGCTCAAAGTTCCTCAAGCTGCCCTCATTGTGGGGAGAAATGAATTACTGAATGAATTACTGAATAATCCCTTGGGCTTATTAGAACATGAGATCTCCCCAACCTTGAGAGATGAAACCCAAAATCCTGTGTTCAAACCACCAAGAAATCCCCCTTTGATTATTCATTTCTCTTTGCAGGTAGGGAAGCAATATGCTTTCAATCTCTCCTGAGGGACAATGCTAGTGGACAGTGCTGGGGGGGGAGGGAGAACAAAAAATGCAAACAAACATTAGGAAGCATCCAATTCTGGAACGGAGACAGCCTTACATTAAACTGAACTACGTACATCTGCATTAGGCAATCAGTACAAGGTGCTGAGCAAAAACAGGCTTGAACTACACTGGACAGGAAGTCACAACTGCTGCTCGTGGCGTAACCACACTTGCAATGTCAAATTAAGACATGTAAACATTCCCTGTACAACTTCCTGTTCGCACGGTCTGTACATTTTTTAAAAGAAGGCACTTCTGGAAATGATGCAACCCGATTCCTTCTGCGTTCTTAGGAAGAGAGATGACAGGGCTTGCCTATTATGCATTCTGCTCGCAGCTAACACTTCCGGCTGCCGTCCAGGCCCCAAAGACAGCGATTCGGCTGCGTGAATTAAAAACGGTTTCGTTTCTGATCACGTCAGGCCTGCTCTATGCACGTGGAAGAATGGAAGATGGGCCAGGATGGACTGTTTGCCCCCAATATGCTAGCTTTGTTTCTTTTTTTTTTTTTAAAGTACCAGCAAAGTTTCTACCCATAGAGGAAGAAGTAAAAAATGGTAGCTCCCCATTCTTGCAACGCACTGAACAACAGCAGAATTCTATCACCCCATTCTGCTTTGTAGATAAAAAAACACAGACATGATCTAACAGATCCTGTTTCTCTACCCCTGAAACTGATCAGGAGGCCAGCTTCCTGCCATGACACAGCTTCCCACTCAAATGGGTTCTGAGAGCACAACTGCCTTTGCCTGAAAGAGGAGGAAGCAGTTCTTCATATATGTAGGCAGGCACAATAGGATCAGGCCCTGCCACATAAGCAAGACACAAAAGTTTTCACTGCTGACACTCTTCAGACACCAACATGAAAAATAAGTAGCAGAAAAGAGGGCCATTCTCAAAAGGCAAGGATTTTTCAACACATCCATTCAGCAGTGACCAGCATTGCTTACCTGTTGAGGACTGCTTCTTTGTCTGCCAGACGACTCTTGATTTTATTGGTCAAGTAGTCCAAAAAAAGGGTCCAGATGTCTAAGCAGGAAAAGTAGCCTTCATGGGTAGGCTGAAATATGAAAGCCAATATTAAGCAGAGCGTAAAATGATTCTGGGTAGCCAGCATGTGTCCCAGACACTCTGTGACACCACAACTTTCTCTTCTATGTCCAATAGTACTTCCTTTCTGAAGGAAGGAGATGTCAAGATTTAGCAACCTGGGAAATGCTTTGAGATAATATATATTTTTAAAAACACAACACACTTAAATAAAACAGTAATAATATATAGATACATATACTTTATAATATATTCCTCCTTCAATAGAAAAATTGTGGCAAGCATCAAGAATACCAGCCATTTTATAGGAAGCTGCCTTTTGCAGAGTCAGGCGTTTGGTCTATCTAACTCAAGATTACCAAATTCTCCAGGCTTTGGTCTTTCCCAGCCCAAACTGGAGACGCTGCTAAAAACTGCACCTGGGACCTTCTGCATGTAAAGCAGGTGCTCCACCACTGGCTACAGCCCTCCTGCTCAGCTTCTGGCAACTTGAAACTTGTCCCACATGACTTGGTTTAAACCTAATGTAACTTTTGATCTAAATTCCTCCCTTTTACCCTGGATCTGGGGAAAGAAAAAGATGCAGACAGAGAAGATGGTTTGCAAGCCACCACATCTTGGCACAGAAATATTCTCTCCTCTCTCTTGCACAAACCTAAAAAAATGTTGTGCGTAGTGTGCCATTCTTTTCATGGCTGCTTTTAAATTTTCTCAGGTCTTTTAGATCTGCTGATTTTAACTCTTTTCCTGCTGACTTTGCCATCTGCTGTCTTGTTATTGTTTAGATATAGCCACAGATCTTACATTTTATTCCAAGCTACTCTAGGATGCCTTTGAGTCAAAGAGCAAGACTGTAAATACTAAAAACCAATGGTGAGACGCATCCTTTTAGCAAAAGCTGGTCCAAAGAAGGGGCCAGTCCTGTACTTTGGACAATCACAAAAACAAATTCATCTGCTCTGCGTTTTTTGTTCTGTTGGACAAAAACAGGTGACTGGGAGTTTGCTCTCTGCCAAGACATCCATGCTGGTTTGTACCATGTGTCATTTCCAGGCAGGCCAGGGTTGCAAAAACATGCACACAAGACTTTCAGTGGCCTTGCTGGAGCCCAAGATTTCAAGTGCCCATAACAAAGCTATTGCCATCTTACAATGCAAGAAGAGGGAAAAGAAAATCCCCATGAAATAAAGGCTACTCAAGAGTCCTCATGTGGAATCTTTGGACCATCAGCCTGCAGGAATTAGTCCAACCTAGAGGCAAAACCGGTTCTTATAGGAATGCAGAATAGATTTTTATATAGTACGTATACATCTCTGGCAGAGTATGCGCCCTGCCAGAGAAACTGAGGCACACGAGTTTTATTATGGCATTAGTGATCCTGAGATGGCTGTATCTATATTGTATGCCACAAGCCTTTAAAAAACATTATACAATCCATGTAACTCTGTGTAACCTTTTCCTAGCAGAAGTTTGAAAAAAAAGACACTTGTTACTTGAAGACGTTCCTATTTAGGAATGTGCTTTGAACTTGTCTTATCATTTTGGCATGAACCAGTGTCTTTATAACGAGCTGTGCTAAGCTCTAACAGCATTTTATAATGAGCAGCACCAAGGCTTAACAACAGGTAGAGATGATGTATTACTGGATGCTTAGATTACACTAACAATTTTTGGGAACGTTAGTTTGGGGAAACAATTATGATTTTGGAGGAACAGAAAGCTAAAGACATGCTTCATGCACATGTCCAGGTTTTGGGAATAGTACACCACACATGTTTAATTTAATATAATAGGTGTGTAACAAATAAGGGGGTGGGATAGTCTCTGTAACTATAGATACAAATAAAGCTATAAAAGCTTTATACATTTTTGTAATGGTGTGCATTCATAGCTGACCTGCATGTCACGTATGTTGGCTATGCACCATACAATTGCTCTTAACAATAGAGGAAGTAGAAACTAAAAGCTGCTTGTGTTTGAATGGTAAGGTTTCTCCAGGTCAGAACCCTAGGGGAGCAGCTGGTTCCCCAACATCACGTCACTTAGGTGGGCAAGTGCCTAAAATTTATATGAAAAACAGTACCACCCACAGCTAGGTAGGATGCGCTCTGAGTGCCCCCACAAAAAGCCTTGTGTGGTAGAGCACGCTTGGTGCCCCCTGCCCAAGAGCTGCACAATGTCAACCCCTCCCTTGGAACAAAGCTGGCTTAAGCAGAGACTGCATTACCTGATGGAAAGTGTATTTGAACAAGAGTGCCAGGAATTCAACCACAGGGAACTGGGAATAGGACTCAATTCTCCGCAAATGGATGTGCACAAAAAGGCGCAGGAAATCGGTAAACTTCTCTATGTAACTACAGGGAAAAGGCGAGAGAGAAACCCATTAAGAGAGCATCAATGTTACCAGAGGAAAATGCACCGAAATATTGAAATTCACTCAATACCTCTTTCATTAAAAACAATGCATTTCATAGCCAATTTTTTTTTTTAATCAGTTAAATTAAAGCCCTGCAACAATTACCTACATGGCGGGCAACCCTTCATTCCATTAATACCTGAAACAGCAGAAAGAGACACTCATCAACGGCAACTTGAGCTTCAATTAAAATATCAATATAGACCTTCTGCCAAGCAGCCCCCTCCCCTTAGCGTTCTATGGATTTTAACACCACCCACCATGGCTGAAAGAATATTGGTTAGCCGGATACCATTAAAACCGTAAGTGGTACTGCTAAACATGAGATACACTGGGACATTGGACGAGACCCAAAGAACCGTGCAACTAATTCCACATTCCCAAGGGCTGGTTGGCTCATGTTTTTCTAATGGCAGCCCATCACAGCACACAGCGAACCAATTTTGAAACCAAGGGAAGCTCCAGAAGCAGGCACTGATATGGCACACTTGGGGAAGGTTGTGGGGGACACACGCACCAACTGCTCAAATCAAGCTCATTGAGTGGACTCAAGCCCAGGCGTTTTCTCTTTGGATCGTGACCAATCTCTTCCACGACGAAGCTATCCAGTAGTAAAACACCACTTGAGTGTTTTGGAGAAATCAGAGAGGGAAGAGAAGTTTTCTAGTTCAAACCCCTCCAAAAGGCAGACCCACCCCACAAGTGCATCCCTGCACTCTCACTGTCCTTGCTGAAAAACAAGACCTCTGTGAAACTCTGTTCTTCTAAGAAAACTTATACAAAGACATTTATCTCTGAAGCAATTTAAATTATATATTTATTCTAGGTACGGGACTTGGTGTCCCTCGGCACACAACTAACAAACCCTGGACATCTTAATCATTGTCTTAAGTCTTGCAATTCTCCGGTGTCTCTGAAAACAACCCAACCACAACCCTCCCCTCCTGCAGTCTGAAGTGAAGCCATTCGGAATTCAAACCTACAGCACCACAACCGCTTTGCCAAGTCAACCACCCACAGCCAACGTGCCTTGGTTACGCTTACCTGCCCACCCTTCCTTCTCCATTGCAGGAGACTCTGGAAAAAAAGGCGATTTAGACACACCATGCATGGCACATGAAGTCAGAAGAGACAATCCAGCAAAGAGGAGAAATGCCGATGACCAGGACTTTGCTGGCCTGTCTCCCTTACCTCTCATCCAGCTCCTCCAGCCGGCTCTTCACCGTGTGGGCATTGTTCTCCTTGGTCACCTTCTGCAGGAGGTAGAATGTCTGCTGGAACATCCGCAGCAAGTACTCCTCAAACTCCACCGGCACGCAGTTCTTAGACATCAGTTCATTGATGCAGGACATGGCAAGCACCCCAAGCCAGCCCCGCTCATGACTCGAGTTCTGGCTGCTGCCGTTGATGGAGGACATCTTCCTGGCACGGGTGTCGCAGCCAAAGCGGGCAAAATGGAATATGGTGGTGAGGAGGGAAGGGGTGATGCTTGTTGACAGCGGGATCCAGCTGAAGAGGTGGGCGAGGCACTCCAATGCCAGGGAACACACATACTCACTCTCTGTGTCAAGGACAGGGATTGGCTGGTTCAATAGTTTGGCCGCGCTGGGACTCTGCAACAGGCTACTTAAGAGATCACCTAAAGAAAAACAACACAGAGACCCTGCTTTGCAGAATACAGCTTTCCTTGGTGGCAAATTTCAAGCAACTCTTATGCACAGGGTATACACAGCTGTGGAAGTGTGGGAGTATATGTGGTTAGGATCCAAGCATTCTACTTATGCACCACGTTTAGGTGCTTAAAGCACTTCAGATCCAGGATTTTGGCGAGCCTTACAACATTACGTGAAGTTGTCAGCATTTTTATCGCAACACTGCAGGGTTTGAGAGAGGCAACTGGGTAGGAACACTGGCTGGTACGATTTCCACCTAGGCAGTTTCTGGCTGATGCAAGATCTGAACCAGGGATGATTTCGTGACGTACAGCTCACATCCTTCCTTGCGACGCTAAATTGCTTCCTGGTGGTTTGTTGTTGTATCACGATGTTCTCCGCTGTAATGTTGAGGAAGAGCTGCAATCCTATATACACTTTCCTGGGACCAAGTCTCATTGAACACAATGAGACTTACTTCTGTGTAGACATGCACAGGACTGTGCTGTCCGTGAACAGTCCCTGCTCCGATCCCTGGGCAGCGTCTCCAGGTAGGGTGGGGAAATACACTTGCTTACAACTCTAAGAAGCTGCTGCCAGTCAGTTCAAATACTGAACTACTAGATGGTACAACTCAGTATAAAGGCAGTTTTCCATCTGCTCGTTCTCACAACTGAAATCACAGGTTAAGGTGCAGCACCCACAAGCATACACATGAAGGGGGCCAGACTGTGGCTTCTAAGCCTCCCAGCTGCAATGTTCTGGCATCTTAATGAAATTTAACTCCTCACTGCTTACAATATGCTCTCATAATAAAGCCAGTTATATTATCTCTGCTTGAAAATCATGCTGATGTTTGACCATGTATATGAGGAAGTCTACAGAGCCTGTTCCTGTTTACTTTTAGTTTCAAAGTTAGCATGGGTCAAATCTTTTCATCAGGATTGCATCTTCTGCTAAGGTGTCCCAAGCTGCAATTCAACTCATGCTTTTTGACTTTAACTGCATGTGCTTCTTTATTCTGGGTCCCTTTGGGGAGAAGGGCGGGGTATAAATAAAGTTTATTTATTTATTTATATTATTATTCAAATGATGCAGAAAACTCTAGACAGAACCGCTTTATATGCAATTTACAGCTCTCATAGGTTAGGGGTGCTAACAAGATCCAAATGGTTCAGGATTGTTAAAAAAAATATAGAAGTTATTAGTCCGGCCCCAAGCTCCTTAACATTGTGAATGCTCTATTTAATAGGAACAAGTCAGATTAATGGACTTTTGTAGAACCTGGCTGGACTGGACCCAATGACCATGTAGTATAATATCATTCTTCCCACTGTGGTCAACCAGATGGCCCCAAAAGGTCACAACCAAGGCATGCAAGCAAACCGCTCTCCTCTGCTTTCCCAACAACTCGGGTTCAGTGGTGTATTGGGTTTTATTTCGCCACTGGTGCCTAATCTCTCACAAATTTGTTCCGTTTTCATTTAAAAAGGAATCTATGCTTCTTGTGACAGCAAATGCCACAAAACCAGGCACTGTGTGTCAGTGGGCCCTCCTTATCTGTGGACCTTAGAGGACCTCCTGGATATGACTGGACGTCACTCCTGGCTCATGTCGGCAACTTCCGGACACATCTGGAAGTATTCTGAGGCCCTCTAGCTGCAGATTTAATTATCTGTGGAATTCTATATCTGCGCACGGGGGGGGGGGAGTGTGTGTGTGTTTAAAACGCATCTGCAGATACCGAAGGCCGACTGTACTGTTTTGTCTCTCATCCAAGAGCCTATTGTGACATTACTCAAGCAATGAGGGAGTTATTAGGACAATGCCAGAAGTTTGATCACATGGGAGGAGTACCAATGCGGGAAGGGGTAGAAAAGAGAGCGAGTCAAAATGAGCATCACCCCCATATCCTTTCCATATGCAGCTACCTCTTTCTCCACAGCTGAACACACAGAAGTCACTGAAGATATGAACTATGAACAGATTGGGATAAGGATGAAGGGTTGCCTCCAAGACACTGAGCTGGAAATCAGGACTTCCTGGGTTCAAATCCCACCTCTGCTATGAAGTACTCGGGGCCTTCAGCAAGCTTTCCAGCCTCCGTTTGCCAACGAAAAGATGGGGAATGCTTCTACTTGCATACCTTACAGGCTTATTTGAAGGAGGATGGCAAAATACATGAAAGTCTTGTGCGTGCTCAACGTTAAGTGCAAAATGTTAAGCACGCTAAAGAATCTGTTCAAGCCTTACCACTTTCTCCTGATGTTGGAGATGGCGGTGGAGTGGCAGCAGTAACACTGCATTTATCCCAGATACTCTCCAAAATACCTATCAAGAGAGAAGAGCAAAGCCCCAAGCAACTGGATATTAGTTCCCTTGCATTTCAGGTGCTACAGTTAAAGTAATAACTCTTTCACCCAAGACAGTTCAACTTTCCTAATCTACCCAAGGAACACACACACATATTTTTAAGAGGCCCTTTCAAAGGTTTAGTTCAATATATGTGATGCAGCAGAGAAAGCAAGTTCGCTGCCCAAATATCATGCAAGATTTTGTGCTGCACTTGGAAGGCCGAGGAAGTTATCAGCTTTGATCCATCAAGGTATCCTCTATGTTCAGCCAAAACCTTGATTCTCAATATGGTGGTTGGCAACCTTCAGTCTCGAAAGACTATGGTATAAGTCTATAGCACCTGATATTCCCAGGCGGTCTCCCATCCAAGTACTAACCAGGCCTGACCCTGCTTAGCTTCCAAGATCAGGCATGTGCAGGGTAATAGTGTTCTCAAGTAACCAACAACCAATGGCCATGGCATACAGAGAAGAGTTCTTGGCAACTTTTCCTTGGCTCCAAATTCTCTTTCTGAGAAAGTCCAAGTTCAGAAGCCAAATAAGGGCTTATTTTTAAAATAGTTTAAAGCTGTTGAACAGACTTTCAACAAAAATTATTCCTGAACACTCAGGGGCCCAAAAGGCATCAAATTAACCTCCACGTTAATTCATTCATACATACTGTTAATTACAGAATGCACCAATTAGTCTCATCTGAGCGCTATCAGAGTCGTTTGCCTGTTTCTCTCATTTGTCAGTTTTACAGGAACACCAAAAATTCCTCCATCTCCCACCTGGCTGTCATTTTCACAGGGGCATCTATGCTCACCTGTCAGAAGCCCAAGGACTGTCTGAACCTGATCCAGGAGCAACTTGCGCAACTCCTCCTTCCGCGCTATGCAGAGGTCCTCCCGCGGGCATGCCAACTCTTCTGATGTTGTCTTCAGCATGATCAGTCCAAGCGGTGTGGTCACAGGGGACTGGATCAACTGGGAAGAAAAACAGGTTTTAGTGTGAACCGTTAGATTTTGTTAAGAATGAAAGCAAACCTCACATACAAGCTGCAGAGCATGCACATTGTATATACAAAGATGTGGAGAAAAGATTTGAATAGAACCAACCCCTTCAGCCCACAGGAAGCTTTCTAGCACTGGGCCAGACCTTACTTCATCTAGTTTAGTACTGTTGGCTGGTAGCACTCTTTCAGTTCCAAAATAATCCTCAATATCCAGAGATATACTATCCATTACAATGTGTGAATGTGGCAAGGGTCCCTTTTTATCCACACCCACTGGGAAGCCATGGGAGCAGCTAACCAAGGCTACCAGACACCAACAAGGCCACTCACACACAACAATATGTTTTACTTTTCACATTTTTATTCCGCCCTTCCTCTAAGAAACTCAGGGTTGGGTAAATAGTTTCTCCCCTCCTTTTATCTTCACAACAAACCTGCGAGGTAAGTGAGGCGGGGAGATCGTTACTAGCCCAAGGTCACCCAGGAAGCTTTGTGGCCAAGTGGGTATTTGAACCTGGATCTTCTAAGTCTAAGTCCCACTGCCATTCCATCATACCATCCAGGCTCCCAAAATAGACAGACCTTTTTTGACATGGAGTTCCATTTCTGGGCAGAACAAGCAATGCGTCAAACAGTACAGACTTGCCGTGACCTGTTCAAAAATATTAACTCTGCTCCCTATTGTCCCTGTGCATTCTAACAGAGCTTGTTTATAGATTAACATTCCCCTGGCACAACATATACAGTGCTGTGTTAATCTACACAATTACTTTCTAAAATAAGCCAATATTATTTATCACATGCGTATCATATATGACCAACAGTGGCAGAGAGAAAATGGCCTGAGGAACACCAAAGAGCAAGATCATGGACAAAATGACACTTGATCCAAGAGACTCATCTCAGCTTGTGCTTTAAGGAGGCCACAGCAAACCTACATAAACAATTTTAAGATAGCTGCACTAGGTGAGATCTTCAAAAGA
The DNA here is from genome assembly GCF_035046505.1 of Tiliqua scincoides. Classification (NCBI taxonomy): domain Eukaryota; kingdom Metazoa; phylum Chordata; class Lepidosauria; order Squamata; family Scincidae; genus Tiliqua; species Tiliqua scincoides. The sequence goes on along the minus strand of NC_089833.1, from coordinate 6,775,553 downwards.
TGCAAACTAGTTGAGGTTTTCATGGGAAGAAAGAAAGAGGAAATAACCCATCCACAAAATACTTTTCTTCAAGAATAAGTTCACTGCTACTTTTTAAGCCATCCTCTTTCAAAAAAAACCCTTTCGTTCAGGTTCTTCAGAAAGAACCTCTATAATTGTAAAAATCCCCTTGAGGGATTTAGAAACAGCCTGCCTATGTAAACCGCCTTGAATAAAGTCAGAGGAGTAATCCGATGACCAGAAAGGCGGTACATAAATATCCAATTATTATTATTATTATTATTATTATCACCATGAAAATGGACTTCAATTAGGGGATTTTTAGGAATTGTCTTACCTGTAAAATGTTTGAGAAGAAATCATGGTAGAACATTGGCCAGTCCTGCCGGCCAATATCCACAATGACTTTGCACAGCTTGTTCCTGATGAAGGAAGGCAGAGTTTTGTGGTGAGCCAAAAGCAGCTTGGGCAGGCAGCTGCGGATCTCCATTTTATCTTGAGAGGGGACCCCAAGCCACATCTTGTTAATCAGGTTCTGAAACGGAGAGACACATCTTGATAGACTAGAAAAGACTTATTTGAAACGGCAGCCTTAAACAAAGAGGAAAGACCTGAAGATACAGACACCCCCATGTATAAGTGGATCCGGTATCCACAGATTGGGTTATCTGCAGTTCTCCGCACCCATGCCCTTCATTACCTTCTTTATAGTTGCGCCAAGCAAGAATGTATCTTCCTTTTACAAAACACTATTAGCATGTAAGATTATAAAAAGACAAGCAGACAGGTAGCCTGGATGCTAGAAGAGATTCGGTGAATGTCAACAGGAAGCTTAGGGATGTTTGTTTAGTGTCTGCTAGCATTTAGGCTGCCTGCCTGTCTTTCTACAAGCTTGCCTGCTTATAGTGTTTTGTAAAAGGCAAATACATTCCTGCTTGGCGCAACTGTGAAGAAGATTAATAAAGGTAATTGGTGTGGTGGGGGCACCAAGATAAGGTTCCCCTTTATCTGCAGTTTCCAGAATCTGTGGGTGGCGTATCCCCCACGGGGACACATGCCTTAGGATTCAGACTACATTTTAGAGACACAAAATTGTTTGCTATTTGGAACCTGTATGAATTATATTGATTTAGTAACTGAATTCCACTGTAAAAATATCTTCTTACAACTAAAACGTTTATTCTCAGCAAGTTTAGAGGAAGCATTGAAACCTTACTTAATTAGCTACGTATGAAAGAGAAACCTATGAACCCTATTGCTGCTCGCAGGATAGCAGGAAATCTGCAGTTGAAAATTTAACCATGCAAAGATGATCTAAACTTGAAAAATATGCAATATTTGCACTGTGGTCTCTTCTGGACTTCCACTAAGGTAGCTCAAAGGTCTGACTACAAAAGGAGGCACTTGTACTGTAGTGGCTTTACCAGGCAAAGCGGACAGACACAAGCCACTTAAAACGATTTGTGAACATAAAAACCACTTCCTGAGCCAGTGCACATTTTACCATACACATGTAAATAAAAAGAAAGATGTTACTAAGATTCCACCTTCCCCATGTTTTCTTTCACATCAAGAAATCTAATCCACTCTTTGGAGACGAGTTTTTTTGGTTCTCCATCTGATACATGCCATGACTCAAGGCCTGAGCATAAGAATTTAATGTGAACCAGTTGCTACCAGAACCACCCTGGCAGGACACTGGAAAAAACCTTCAGTGCCTGAAATTAAGGAGTGATCAAATAAATGTTTAATGATTGCCAAGATAGATAAGCTAACAGGTAATATTTAGAGGAGAAATGGGAAACGTTAATTTAAGAACATAAGAACAGCCCCACTGGATCAGGCCATAGGCCCATCTAGTCCAGCTTCCTGTATCTCACAGTGGCCCACCAAATGCCCCAGGGAGCACACCAGATAACGAGACCTGCAAGGCTTCCTGGGAATTGTAGTTAAGAACATAAGACCAGCCCCACTGGATCAGGCCATAGGCCCATCTAGTCCAGCTTCCTGGATCTCACAGCGGCCCACCAAATTTATTTATATTTATTCAGTCAATTTATAAATGACTGAAATTTGTATTGCAATTCTGTTTCTTTGAACAGAATGCTGTTCCTGCAAGAAAAAAGGTAACACTTTTTTTTTTAAAGAAATCAAGTCAAAATAGGGAAAATATATAATACTGTACTATAACGAGCATCAAGGCTACATCAAAGTTCCTGGGAATCGTCCTGCAAGCCAGGAATACCCCATCTTCTATTTTTAGCTGACCCACAAATCTGTCTCCGCCTGGGGGCAGCCCATCTACAAGAAGCAGCAGCCAGCAGTGTTAAGGGTTTGCTAGCTTCAGAGCAAGACTGCCAGGAGGATATTCAGACCAATCACTGTCTTTACGTTCAGCATCTGGAATGCGATTGTTCCCAGCTCTGGGCCAACATGACTCACTGAAATAAAGCATTAACTCCGTGACACAGAATTTAGATAAGGTCATTGGAAGCATGTTTGTTCTTGCCTGATCGCTCACCTCAAACACCGTCAAACTGTACATCATTACGTAGTCATTTCTTGTGCTCGACAAGAAATAGAGGCAGAATCTCCAGGCGCCGATTTGCTGGGCAAAATTATTCAGGAGCTCCTCTGAAAAAGAGACACATTCACAAAAATGTGCATTAAAATGCATAACCACTGAGACTTGTTATCTCTTTAGCTGTTCAGTGGTATGTTCAAAATTCACTTCCACATCTTATATCTGGCAGTACCTTGCATGTTCTCTACTTGATGCTCATGACAGTCTAGCACTGCTGCCCTCACCCGAAAATTGGAATTGCCCACCCACAATCTAACCAGACTTTTGGGTACCTGCTGAAGTCTTGTTGCTTTTAAAAATGTCTGGGTCACCTTCTCCTTTTTCATCTGACAAGCTTTGCAACACATCACCGCAGTGATTTATCATTGGGTCAGGCAGACCCCAAAACAGAACGCAACAAGCAATTCTCCAAGGAGATTTAAACACAAAAATTAAACCCCAACAATAATTGTCACTCACATAGTGACAGATCATGGAGTGATTTAGCAAAAAACAAGAGAGAGAGAGAGAGAGAGAGACTCTCCCAGCCTCCACTTTATTGGTTTCTTGTCCATTCTGGAACCTTTACCTTCTAAGCCCTCCATGATCATTCCCCTCACTTTCACTACTCCAGCTCCACCATCCTGTTTCCTCTGGTGACTCTGACCTTCTTTTGGCTTAGAACTGCCTCCTGGAACATCTGCGCAATGCGCTCTCCCTTACTTTCCTCAAATTCCTTCTTAAAATCCAACCTTTTCTGTGTAGCCCTATGCAAAATTCACTAGTCCTCTTGCCCTCTTGTAACTAAGCTTAACCCATTTTTGTCCAGCCCACAGGTGTATACATTTGGTCTCTGTTGCATATATTCAACATAGGGAAGAGATGGCTTAAGCGTGTACAGCAGAGACTTTAATGCATTCCTTCCCTGCTTATCCCTTCCTCCCTCATCTCTTTTGTGTCTACCTAGATTGCAAGCTTCTCAGGGCAGGGACTTCGTCTCTCATTATGTGAAAGTATGTATAAATAATAAGAACATAACTATAAATAAAAAAACACTGTTGGCTCCTGATGAAAGGGAACTAAAAGTGGATCTTGTTTTAAGGCCATTTATTACCTGCTCTTAGAGTCATTTCTACTTGAAGGCAGAAAAAACATCCCCACAAAGAATTTTATGCTATGCCATTGTGGTGAACAAGTGACCAGTCCCAAAGGTCAAATTTAGGTATGCTAGGTAGGATGCCAAATGCCAGGACTACTGGAATTGGCAACCTTCAGTCTCGAAAGAGCGGAGAGTCCATGACTCGCTGCAGTACAGAAGTGTACTCAGGACGCAAGCTCTGTAGACCTGGATCTTGGTATGTTCTGTCAGCTTCTTGTTGGACCAGACTCTCTTTGTGAGTCTGGAAAGACTAAGACTCAGCTATCAGAGTGCTGCCTGCGACATTGACCAGGACTACTATGGTAGCATTTTTGGAAGTGCAACCTGTTCCACAAGCAGCACCAGCTAGAGAGGTGATGCTTAGGGTCTCATGCATGCATTGTCCAAACGCATGGACGAAATGGTGGCATCACAAGGTACTAGGGAATGTTTGGGGACAAGCTGAGCCTGTACAAAAGGGATGGGTTTTGCTTGAACTAAAACAGAACCAGAGTGCTGAAGCTAAACATCAAAAAAAAGCTGCAGAGCAGTTTTCAATACTGGGGGAAAGTTGACAAAAGCTGGGCAGCTCCTGACTTGGGCCAAAGCATCCCTAAGGGATGATATTAGATAATCTGGACGATCACCCAAAAAGAGAACAGGAACAGCTTGCAAATAAACATGTGGTAAAATATAGGCAGTTTCCTGCTTAAGGATATCCAAGTTGCAGACATCCCAAGTGAAGGACAGACGAATCACACCTTTGCAGGCCAGTCTGCCATGACATTTCTGCACACACCCTACTGCTGGTTTGTGAGCAGGAGAGAGATGCTGCATTGTGGAGATGCAGGAGTAGTGGGTAAAGCAGTACCAGTACGGTACTGAATACCACTGTGCTTGTGTTCCTTTGCAACGAATATACATACAAATTGCAACTTCTTGTAAAATGCAGTGACACACAAATGCAGCCCCCTCCCTCCATCTAATCTGCTTCAAGGTCCGTTTTGTACATAGTACAGCAAAAAAGCAGGGCTACCACACAGTGTACATTCATTAGGGAGTACATTTCTAGATAATTCAAGTTCAACCTTAGTAATGGACTAGTACACAAAACTTGGGAGTACACACCACCACTCCCCTCATTTCTTTGTTCAGCAATATAGAAAGAGCGCAGTGTAGGGAACTGGGATCAGCAGTGCTGCCTATTCAAGCTTAATATTCCAAGACAGGAAGGAGGCCAAACCCAAGCCACCATCTAAAGGAAATCAGCTTCTAGACATAATCAAAGGAGTTTGGGCAGACCCAAGAGTCACACTAAATGTGAAGGTGGCAGAGCTGGCTTTAAAATCTGGCCTGATCAAATTACAAATAAAGGTGCTTGGTGGGGGGGGGGAAGGTCTGGTTTTAAGAGCAAAAAGGGTGTTCGGGTGACAGGTGTTGCATACACACACCCAGCATCACTTATTTGAGTCCTGTCCTCCTAGCCAGGTTCATTTCTGTTAAAGTGGGGGGAGAGACTAGGAAATAAGGGTGGAAAGGACTCAGCTCTTCAAACTAGGCCTGCTTTGCGTACAATCAGGGCAAACCTGCACTTAAGGAGAAAGATCAGCCACCACCATATCCAGTTTGGCCCTTACTTCCAAATCCTCATCAAAGGAGAGAAGGATAATAGCTTCTCATTTTGGTTCACTTCAGACTTGAATCACCCTTGCAACTGCTGGATGCCTAGAAATAATAGCCAGGCACCTAATCCATGCTTCCCAACAGACAAAGATTCTTTTGACTAGCCTGCCCGGTTGGGGGGGGGTTATTCTGGAATGTAAATTATTCCCATGTTCAGACTACGGCAGGAGGCGGCAGCAAACTGGGGACGACGACTTTCTCAACAGGGATGATGTTTGCAGTTCTGAAGTTCCACAGAAAGCTTAATTATTCATACATTCCTTGTAGATTCCTTCTGTACAACAAAAGTGTGTTCTGCGCCTGCGCGTATATGATACGAAACAAAGCACTGAGTTGTACAGTGGTCCTTGAGGGAGGGAAATCACCCTTCCCCTTGCAATTGGCTTGCAGAAATCCCTTCTGGATAGCTTGCTAACACAGCACTGAGCTGCCCTGTGACACCCGCACATATGCATTCGTTTAGGCAGGTCGGTTGTACGGGCTGCGACACAAGCCTTCAGGGAAAAACCTATAAAACAGAGATTAGTGCTTTCCACTGTCAAATGTCAACTTCCACCGGTCAAGGAAGGATTAGACTGAACTGCCCAGCTGAGAAATGCAGCGGCCTGCCATCGCAAAGCAAGAAATACCCGATGCTTCCAGCTTCAGAGTATGCATTTGAATGCCCTGGTTGCATTCAAGAGCTTTTAAGCATATAATGAAATACAGAACAAGCAGAACACACCACACTAAGGACCCAATCCTATCCAATTTTCCAGGGCCAGTGCAGCACTGCCAATGGGGCGTGCGTTGCATCCTGCGGTGGGGAGGCAGTCACAGAGGCTTCCTCAAGTACTTGTTACCACTGGGCTGCATTGTGGCTGCACTGGGACTGGAAAGTTGGATAGGACTGGGCCCTAACTCAACAAGATGCTATGAAATTGGAGGGCCTCTCCTTCAGGCATGATGTCTAGCCAAAAAACATTGTTCTCAAATTTGGAGCAAAGGGGAAGATTAAATAAGCTTACCGATCTCACGCTTCCTTTCGTTAGTAGTGCAATTGTGGAAAAATTCTGTCATTAGACTCTCCAAAGCTCGCAGCGAGGCCTCTTCTGATGCCTGCCGGACACAGGTTGAGAAGAGAAAAGAGTTAACATCATGTGCCCTGTACACCAAGGGTTCCTTGAACCTGACCTAATCTTCTCCCACTCCATCGTCATTTATTTGTCCCCAACGGTTGCCTACCCCCAATCTTCATATTCCTCTGCCCTCATTGGCCTCCCCTTCTACCCCAATCCTTGCCAGGAAAGATCTCTCATCAGCAAAATTATGCAGAGAAGATTCATTCAAATGCCACTGACATTCCACTTGCAAAATTTAGGCATCATCCATACAGAACTTGGGAGAGTAAACCCAACCCCTAACGAAAATGACTCTGTTAAGACACTGAACTGAAACCAGGTTTATAGATCAGGATTCTGCACACCTAGGTAGAGAAGAACAAGGGAATTTGTACACCAAAAGGGAACCAGGTTTAAGCTGCCTTACTAATGGCTATGGGTGAAATAAGACAACTACAGTTTTGGGACATCTCCGAATGTGCTTTTTCAATAGATCTAGAGACCAAAGCCTAACTGTAGTTGATCTTTGGTATAGTACTGTGGGCCTCTGCTAGCAAAACAAAGAACTCAGGGAGGCCTACATCAGAACAGTAACAGGTAGCGTCCCTCCAAGGTGAGCCTCTACCTGAAACCATTCATATTTCCCATATTGTCAAATCAGATCTTCCCCATTGCCACTAAAGAGGACAGTTTGGTACCATGTACTCTACTATCTTCACCAGTTCAACCTGAACTCAGAAACTCTTTAGAAAAACTCCGTTTCTGGGGCTCAGCACACTGCAGTTTGTAACTTAGCAACCTAATACTGCATTTTCATCATCCCCTCTTCGCAGGCTTAAAATAGATAGAATAATCCACAAAATAGTCTTTTCAGAGAAGGTTGTTTCCGTCTTTGTCATTCATTACAGGAAGGTTGTCAAACCAACCCAGCAGATGCTCTAAGAGAAAGTCATCCTTGAATCAGAATCTCTTTGGACAAGCAGCATACTCAAATTCTGCACCAAATTCTAGTTGTGATCCTGTACCACCACATCACTCTTACTACAGTTCTCTAAACTGCTTTGTACACCACTGACTACAAATATATTTTGCAGAGTCTAATTCTTTCCTGGTTTCATGCACAGCCTTTATTGTTCTTATTCTCTTCTTGCTGGAATTCAAAATTTGATGCCAGATCAGAGAGAATAAGTACAGAATGGCAGCATTGCTAAAGAACACATCCTCGATGGCAGCACAGAAGAGCCAAGTACGCTCTCAAAAGCACTACCTCAGGCCTGCTAATCTGGCCCTTGAAGGCAAAGCAGTGTGGAACCGAGATTTAGGTTCAAATCCCAGATTGCCTTAGGGCTAAATGGGAGCTTTTGATCAAGTACAGTAATCCTTGCTCAGTTCAGCCATCAGGCCAAACCATGGTCTGCCATAATCTTAGCTCAGAACTGTGTTGTGAGTCAATCTTCCAAATATAAAAGCAAACCATGACCTATCTAGTCACACTTAATTTTCTATCCAGTTTTTAGGTTTCTTCTTCCAGTTTCTAGGTTTCTCCTTCCAGCTAACCACAAACTGTGATTCAAAAATTCAGATATCACACTAAACAAGTGGTATTCAACTTATCAGCAGCTGGGACTCACTTCAAACTCCAAGCTGCAACATGGGACCCACCTTCAAGAGCCCAGCAAGTGAGGGGGTGGGTTAATGAGCAACAAGGGTCCCTCCTCTTTTCCTGCTTGGGGGTGGCCAATCAGTGCATGCTGCTACTATGTCATTCTGGCCCTTCTTTCCTTCCAAGCCAAACTGGAAGGAGCAGAATAGCAGAAAGTGGCATGGCAATAAGTCTAGTCAATTTTGAAAGGACAAGAAAGAGGAAGAGAGGCAAGGGAGTGTTGCCCCAAGGGAGAACTGGTGGAAGCGAGGGAGACTGCAGTAGCCCACTGAAGATTGGAGGGCTTGGCAGCAGTAACCTCCTCAAAGCCCCCAGCAGGATTTGCCTCATTCAAGAGCCCTAGTCCTGCCTACTGTGCAAAACAAAATGAAGGCAGCAGCAAACCAAGAGGGGTCTGATCACAACCCAGCTGCTGAAGATTTGTGCACAAGGCCACAATGAAGCTTCTTTAGCTTGTTAATTGTGACACCAGAACCGAGACACCATCTCTATCCTATATGCTAGTCTTGATAAGTCACTCACTCAACAATTTGCCGAACCCACAACTGAAGATACCCCCTTGGCACACAGGAATGCCTTTCTTTGGGGCACTGGTGATGTATGCTTGTTCTGTAGAGTTGTCAATGTCATAGTCACTGAGCTGTTGAGGACTCAAGCATCTCTTCTAGCTGTGGCTCCTGTCTGCCTCCCAGGTAGATTGGCCAACATTTACAAAACGGGCGTAATTCAGGATCCCACAAGGGCTCTTTTACAGAGGAAGTGGATGTGTGAGATGAGTAAGCAATCTGTTACTTCTTAGTCAGCATTTAATAGCCCCCTCCCCACTCTGTGTACCTGAATCTGGTAGTCAAATATCTCCTTCATAAGCAAGGTTGTATTATAGGAAAATATCTAATAAAGAAAAAGAGTGTAAAGGTGCTGCATTTTATGCCAAAAATGAACTCTTCATGAATTCCAGTAATTCTGCAGTCTGGGATCCCAGCCAGTTCTCTAGGATACATGGGATTTTCAATACCTGAATAGCTATACTGCTAGCCTAATTCTACACTTCCCCTAACATTCCTTTTTAATGACTAAAGGCTAATGAATTCAGGCTCACTTCTGAGAAGGACGTGCTCTGGAAGAGGATATTTCTTTAAAGCTCTGCTGTAATGATTTTCCATGTTAACACAAGCAGTTAACCTTATTGTCTGTCTCCAGTTAGCAGCCTGGAACAGAATATTGACTGCAACAATAACTGAGATGTAAATACAGTAATCTCTACCTGAAACACAAGTATTCAGTGCCAAGGGAAATGAGCTACTCTAAGCACGTATGCTCTGATATGCATGGAACCCAACTGAAGGCCGAATACATAGCTATCACTCATCCATGATTCTACGCTGCCCCGCCATACAGGACCGGTATTTTCCCCATTTCTACAACTTGAAAGTTTAATTATTGTACTGAAATTTTTGGTCCAGTTGTTATGTATGTATAAAGTGCCATGTACACTGATGGTACAATACACAGGATGAAGAGATAAATCCTTGTCCTTAGGGGCACACAATCGGGAGACAACAGTGGACACATACATTGTTTCAGTTACATATATTAGAAGGTCAGTTATAGTAGGGAATGCAAACATCAAAGCGTTTACAAATCAATCGTTATAAAGTGGTTAAAATAACCATTTCATTAACAGGTAGAGTCAGAATTCCTCCATGATTCTTCTCCCAGTACTGGAGTTTTTATAACTTGCCTCAAATATGGTAATAAAGTGGGTTCTCTTCACTCTAATACTGAATGCAGCATGTCAATTCTAAAGAGGCCGTCATCAACTGGCTCCCAAATGGCTGATTACTGGACCCAAGCTAAACCCACTGCTGTTTGCAAATCAGCTACTTGCAAACCAAGAACAACATTTAACCTCTTGCATTGTTCCAATTTCTTCAAAAGCATCCGTGCTTCTACTAATGAGTCAATTCGCACACTCTTATCCATTATTTGGGGGAGTGGGCTTTTGCTCGGAGGTCAAGCCCTTGCTTTGCACACAGAAGGTTCTGGGCTCAACCTTCAGCATCTCCAGACAGGGCTGGAAAAGACCCACATGCAAAACCCGAGAGCTGCCATTTTCAATCACTGTGCTGTGGCACACTGGTGTTCCGTGGACGGTCAGCAGGTGTGCCACGGGAGTTTGGGGGGGAGGAGGAGATCATTTGTTAGTAGGGCCACTGGGGGATGTGAGCCCTTGCTGTCAAGTGTGGTGTGCCTTGTAAATGGTCCAAAAACTGATGGTGTGCCCTGACAATCTTAGTGCCTTGTCAGTGTGCTGTGAGATGAAAAAGGTTGAAAATCACTGCCTTAGAGAGGTGCTGCCAAACAGCACAGACCAGAATGGATCAACAAACAGTACAAGCACCCTGGTGGCACTTCACAGTCTGGTAAGGGGTGCTTGGCTATGCAGATTATTCTACATGTGTGTGAACTGCACCTGGTGCTGCAAGGACCACATGGCACTGTCCTTCCTGGCTTGATGAGGAGGCAGTGCGGTGCTAGCTGCAATGGCCTATCACATCACCAAAAACAGAGGTTGGGCAATGAGGAGGAGGAGGCCAGGAGACTAGCAGCCCCTTAAAGAAAGTCTCTACTGCTGCATGACTAACTACATAGGGAGCTGCCTGCTCCCACACATACAGTCATCCCTGGAGGCAATGATAGCTACAGGAAGTGGTGCACACGCAAGGTGGAAGGCCCTGTCAGAGAAAACACTAAGCCAGTTGAATCAATGGTCTCACATAATGTAGGGCAACTTCCTACCTTTAAACACACTTGAGAATTTTATAAAGGCCAACAACATCAGTAAGTCAGTCTTCACAACCACACACCATTCTTATATTATACTGCCACACTCAACTACAACTACACTCAATAACAACTACTGCACAACTGCAACCTCCACACTTTCTTTTGTGCCAGAAAAACTTCAGAAGTCCAGTAGATTTGTTCTATAAAAGGTAATCATTTACAGCCCAATCTAACCACATTCCCCACCCTTTGCTCTAACCTCTCCCAGATTCCAAGATAATATTTCAGCATACAAAGTATCTCACAACTTGTTATTTATTTTCAAGCAAATCCAAGTTGTCGCCCAGCAGATTTCACAGCTAAGCACAGATCTGTCCAAAATCCAGCGTTCTAGCCACTATGCCAAACTGGCTGGAAAATACGGAAACTGGGGTTACAACCAACGTGGCGCTGTTTACACAATATAATTTTTGAAAAATCAACAGTGGCTCAAGTGTGAAGCAAACAGGAGCTCAAGGCAAAGGGCAGCGCGCATGCGCTATTAACCATTTGCGTTTCAACCACAAGCGCAAAAAGCTTCCTTTCAAGAAAGTGACCAAGGATGCTTTCTGCAAGAGAAACCAATCTCTCCGCTTTAAGCTCCAAAAGCAGGCAAGCATTGCGTCGACAAAAATTAAAGCCAGCTCCTAGATCCCGCTACTTTCACACTCTACTGTCACCAAGGATCCAATTTTGGTCTGACCCTGGTAGCCAAGTCAGAATTGGTGTTTGCCAGGACCTGTCTCTCCCAATAAGCAAGGTTAGGAACAATCCTCCACTCTCCTCCCAGAGCTCCAAATTTGGAACCGTGAAGAGAGAATGAACTGCAAGTTATTTTCCAACAAAGTATGTATGCCAGGATGGTAATTATAACACATGTACATTACCATTCTCTGTATTCTCCATAGCCCAATGTGGCCCTTGGCTCAAATGGTTTGCCCATACAATGCATAAGGGGAAAAAATCATGGCAGGCAAACGCTTTACATTTAGATCTTACCTTCCTTCCATCATGGGCAGCATAAAGTCAGGGTTCCAGATGATTCAGGTGTAGACTTACACCTGCTTAACGCTATATCACATGCCTTCAGTCCACGTCTCTGGGGCACTAAAGCAGTCGAATCAGGCCAAACTTTTTTAAGATAAGAGTTATTTTTAAAAAATTCATCTTCCAATTGCTCTCCACTGGAGAGATATGCCAAAGCCAGTTCGGCCAGTTTAAAAAAAATCAAAAAAAAAATCAGGGAATCAGGTTTCTTATGCAGGCACACATGCAGTTCAGATCACAGCTAATTAGAAGCAAGACCAGTGCTTTGACAAGCAATCAAATGCTGTGGGTCACATTCTTAACCAACCTCATTAGAGGTTGTAAACTGAACCCAGTTCTCTTCTGGGGTTTCGTGGCATTGTTAGAACCGTGATCCTGGCGTTGGTCTCGGTAAATACAAGGCACGCCAAAAGGCAGGTTATTCAGCCAGGTAACTGAGTACAAATATTCACCTGTTTCTGCAAAGGGTTCCTTCACTGCTCCCTGTTATGCTATATTTCTCCATTTGCCACATCTCAAATCACAGCTTCCAGTGAGAAGCTGTGCGCCACCCATGAAAGACAGAGACAAAAAGCTTGTCACCAAAAGCCAGAGAGCAAGTTTACTGCACAGATGCAGCCAGGAAATTAAAAAACCCCAAAGTTATACAAAGCTGATATTAAATTACTTGGACAAAAAGGAACAGTGAAGCTCTCAACATCAAAGGAGGAGGAAGAATTAAGTGGCACACAGCAGCGATCCCAGAAGTGTGTTGCAGAAAATTTGGGAGAACAGCTTCTTCACGATGCACAATTCACAATGTGCACCCTCACTACATTTAATCAGACTGAAGCCAGCTTGTTCCACTACATGTATTCTTAAGATACATTCAGGGGTGTAAATAGAAGATGCATGTCAAAGGCTCTGCAAGCAATCAAATTCATTTCGGCCCAGGCAAGCTCAAAAATATGCTACAGACACCTGTCCAAGATGAACACCTGACTCCCTGGTCCAGCTGCACACACCTTTTAACAAATGCTTAGAGTAAAGATTACAGAAGTAGCAGAACACTGCTCAGATAATGGTGACTGAGCCCTTGGGAGCCAGTACAGTGCAGAAGCTAAGATTCTGGACTGTCAATCTGGAAGTCCGGAGTTCAAATTTAACCACTCCACAAGCCACTATCAAACCAACCTGCTGCCTTGTGTCATCAGCAATGCAACAACATTGACCTAACTGTGAAGACTATTGAGACAACATGGCATAGTAGACAAAAGGTGCAAATTCTGCTCCGTCATGAAACTCACTGGGTGACCTCAGGCACCACTTCTCAGCTTAACCTAGCTTCACATAGAAGAATCTCCTTGCACACAACCAAGAGTCCCTGCGATAATGTTCATGCAGTGCTTTGAATAAATATACTTGGTGTTTTAATTCTTCTGTTTCCATGGTTACTTTAATCACACGATTATGCTTTCTTTCCCCCTCCATCCCCAAATAGTACAAGAGGGGAAGAGGGCACAATCAGATAGGGACAATAGCAGGGCGTGGGGTAGTTTTAATCCTATCTCCCCACTGTAGACCCAATCTAGATTGGTTTCCCCCCACATCCTAGAAAGAAGATCAACTGGTATGCTTATATCCCCACGACAAGGAGAACACCCAAATCCAAATGAGGACCATGATGTGAGGGGGGGGTAGGGTTAAAGCCCCTTACTTTCCACTGTGGTCCTGATCCACGTCATTCACAGTCCACACACATGCAATTTACTGGAAACAAGCAAGAGCGCCAGAGCCCATGGCATGATTCAAGTCAGGGCTGGCCTCTTTCAGCATTTTTTTTTTTTTACCATGGAAGACAGTTCTAACTACTGGTCCTTACAGCAATGAGAAACTTTGCCAGATCAATGCTCAAACCAGTACTACTACTCTGGCAGGGAACTGTGAGGACCAAGACATCATCAGTATGAATCAAAAAGCTCAGAGGGAACAGAAATTTAGTGACAACCAACCATTTTGGAAACAAACCTGACAGGTGGCACCGGAATGCTTAAGCCTTCCAATTTGTCCATGTGCACATGAAGGCTCCTGGAGATAATACTTCATGAGGAGAAGGCAAATTACAGGGCTGAACAGATTCAGAGCACTAGGACACCCAGAGGCACCTGGATGTTTGCAATCAGACCTTAAGAACGTGAAATACTTCTTCAGCAACACTTCGGCATGAGTACTGATGACACACCATAGCACCACTCTAACCATAGCAATTCCACATTCATGCCTCCATTTGCTTCTCTGTAGAGTGATGCATCCACTGACATTCTTACCCTGCAGAGCAAAACCTCAGTCTAGCAATATAGAAAGCAAACATTATTTATATAATGACATCAACATGCTTTACCACTAAAGGAAAGACAGATCTCTGCCCCAAGGGGTTCACAATCTAGAAACGGATGCAAAGGGAATGACAGATAAAGGGGAGGAGAATGGGAATAGGGTTAAACAAAGGAGGGTATACGTCAGTTGTTCCCAAACTTTTTAGACTTGTGGCTCCTTTGACCTGCTGGGTCACTGGACGTGGCTTCCCACTAAGGCTACAATCCTATACATGGTATAGGGAGGTGGGTTTGTTTGCAAAGATTCTGCGGCTCCCATGGCTGGTTTTGCAGCTCCCCAGGGAGCCACGGCTCACAGTTTGGGAACCATCGGAATATGTAATCATTTCAACATATTTAGGCTTAGCTGCAGTAGGGTAAAGGGACAAGTGGGGCTGTGTCAAATGATTAAAGAAAAAGGTGAGTTTTGAAGAATTTGAAAGAAGTAACAGAGGAGACATCACAGGGAGGAGCGTTCCAAGGATAAGGGGCTGCAAGCCCAAACAGGATTCTTTCTATGCAATCCACTTATCTCTTTCAAGGATACAAGACTTGGGACTCACAGCAACACATGGACAAGATAGAAACATATCAAACACCAGAGCAAAACAGGGAAAGTTTACAAGCATGCTCTCTCTGCTCCGTAGACTCTTTCTGGGTCACTTGGACACAACAATGATGTCAGATGACAGTCCAGTCCTTAATGCAGCACACCAACACCATCCCTGAATGGCATGGAGCAGAAGCAAAGGCCTAAGCAATATTGCGACTCAAGCAATACTGAGATAATGCATATTGACCAGAAAATTGCTTTCAGGAACCTGAAGGCAGCAAACAGCCATGCCTGCCTGAGAAGGGGGTATCCCCAAGAACATAATAGCAAGTCTCCAACTTACGTAAGACTCAACTTACATAGTTTCAACACAGGTCAGCTCCTTTCTCCAATCTTGCACCAAGCAGGCTTTTTAAACAAAGGACAAAATGTGTAGTACACTGGGAACGCTCCCAGTATCCTTCATTTCCTTCATTAAAAGAGCCTATACAGAGGAAGGGCATGTAGGGGGCCTGCTGTGTCATAAGAACAGCCCCACTGGATCAGGCCATAGGCCCATCTAGTCCAGCTTCCTGCATCTCACAGCGGCCCACCAAATGCCCCAGGGAGCACACCAGATAACAAGAGACCTCATCCTGGTGCCCTCCCTTGCATCTGGCCTTCTGACATAACCCATTTCTAAAATCAGGAGGTTGCACATACACATCATGGCTTGTACCCCGTAATGGATTTTTCCTCCAGAAACTTGTCCAATTCCCTTTTAAAGGTGTCTAGGCTAGACGCCAGCACCACATCATGTGGCAAGGAGTTCCACAGACCAACCACACGCTGAGTAAAGAAATATTTTCTTTTGTCTGTCCTAACCCACCCAACACTCAATTTTAGTGGATGTCCCCTGGTTCTGGTATTATGTGAGAGTGTAAAGAGCATCTCCCTATCCACTCTGTCCATCCCCTGCATAATTTTGTATGTCTCAATCATGTCCCCCCTCAGGCGTCTCTTTTCTAGGCTGAAGAGGCCCAAACGCCGTAGCCTTTCCTCATAAGGAAGGTGCCCCAGCCCCGTAATCATCTTAGTCGCTCTCCTTTGCACTTTTCCATTTCCACTATGTCTTTTTTGAGATGCAACAACCAGAACTGGACACAATACTCCAGGTGTGGCCTTACCATCGATTTGTACAACGGCATTATAATATTAGCCATTAGACTGTCCATGACAGTCTGGAAGAGGATGGGGGCACCAACCTCCTGGTGTACTTAGGTAAGTTGGGGAACCGCTATAGAAACCACGACAATATGTCTTCCTGTATTTCTGAGTCCACACTTTGTTCCATGGCTCTGTGAGCTGGAACAGGGATTCCAAATTACGTTAAAAATCAACTTATATAAGGTTGCCCAGAACAGAACCCTTCTGCAAGTCAGGGAGTGCCTCTATTGGCTGCCCACACATAAAGCACAGCATCAAACTTTGTACTAAAAATGAGCATCTGAAGTTTTTTGCATGCAGGCAGTCATATTCTGAGAGGGTTTATTCAATCTTAGTTGCCTCTCAAGGAAATCGCCCAATAAGTCAAATTCCCCCGCACAAATCAGCATTTGTTGCAACATTTCCCACTCTCAGTGAACGTCTTCTACATATATTTGCTTTCTATGGAGCCCCTCTGCACAGAGACTTTCTGTGGAGCCCCTCTGGCAGCATGCCATCTCTCATGGCATCCTGCCAGAAAATTCTGGGAGGCTTTCTTGGTTCCACTCCGCTCTGAGTGGAACATCGGTCAGGCCTGTTGGGAAAATAGGAGAACCTCTCCCGAAGAGTGGCCAACATCCCTCCATGACTTCCTATCTCAGATGAAGAATGACTATAGCAACTAAACTGCTTCTCATGTCACTTGACCACCACTGCTAATCTTTGCATTTTGAACTCTGATCGGGGATTAAGTTAAGAGGAAGAACTCAGTTTGGAATCCTCTTCAGACCACTTGGCTTCCGGCCCTTCGATTGCCACCCATCTCTGGCCAGTTTTGACCATGCTCAAACTTTTTAAGCTGCTGCCTCTTTTTGATTCCACCTCTCTGGTCAACCCTTCCAACACACACAGCACTTTCTCCCCTTCCAGATACACGCATCCAGCATCATGTCACCTTCTCATCTCCCCCTACCCAAATCTAGCCCTGTTCACTGCCTATGCCCCATCACACTCCCGTCCTCTTGCTCATTCTGGAACTGCTCAGAAAATAGTAACCATCATGCTGGCCTTCTTTTCCTCCACCTCCCGCCAGTTTCAGCCCTTTTCCTTCTACCCCTCTTCACATTTGAGGTCCATACCGTGAGACTGTAACCCCCTGCACTTCTGTACTACGCTTATATCTCACTAGCTTGCCCCCTCTTGAATGTCATTTATTTTTCTCCTTTTTATACTGCCCTTCCTCCAAAGAGCTCAGGACACTGTACACGGCTGCTCCCCTCCTTTTGTTCTCACAACAACCCTGCGAGCTAGGTGAGGCTCAGAGAAAGTGACTGCCCAAGGTCACCCAGGAAGCTTCACGACTGAGAGGGAATTTGGACCTAGATCTTGGAGGTCTAAGTCCACCTCCCAAATCACTGCACTACCCTGGCTCTCATTAAAAACTTTGACATCTTGTTCACTGTTTCCCTCTCTGACAAAACCTCTTTCACGGTCCATGGCAATTTCAAGGTTCACATAGATGAGCCCCTGGACTTGACTGCTTGACCTCCCACCTCATTGTTCTCCATTGACACAGTCTCACAAAAATCACCAATTACAAGTATCTCCTTACTGCCCAGTAACATAACCTCTACTTATCCCTCTGCTGCCCGTGGTAGCTATTTCTCAGTTAGCCAGTCACACTGCACAATTGACCAACCACATTCACAGCACAATCCTTGCCTTGGATTCTGCATTCATGTCTATATTGGGCATTGTAGATTTATGCTAGAAAAGGACATTAAGGGCTCAATCCTATCCAACTTTCCAGCACTGATGAAGTCATGTCAACAGGGTATGCACTGCATCCTGTAGGGAAGGGCAGTCATGGAGGTCTGCTTAAGGTAAGGGACCATTTGTTCCTTTACCTCAGGGCTGCACTGCGGCTGTGTTGGTGCCAGAACGTTGGATAGGACTGGGCCCTAAAACCCAGATATTTATTCTGGAATATCAGGCTGCTGATGCCCTCAAAAACATGTCAGCCCTCCCCAAAATATATATACCTGCAAAACAGCAGTTCAAAGATGCAGTAGATCTCAAAACTGGAATTTTTCTTAATATTTTGTGTCAATGAAATGCCCAGCATACGGCTGTGAATTTCTCTAGGGCTGCTTATAGCAACCACAAGATCTGCTCTAGAACAGGGGTGTCCAAAGTTTTTGGCAGGAGTGCCACACCATCTCTCTGACACTGTGTCGGGGGCCAGGGGAAAAAAGAATTAATTTACATTTAAAATTTGAATAAATTTACATCAGTTTTCATAAATGAATATATTAAAGATGAACTTATATGAATGAATGAAGGTCTTGCAATAGCTCAAGGCCTATAAAAGGCCTTGTATAAAGCAAGACTGGCCTTTCCTTTGCTGCCTCTGCTGCATCACAGATGTGAAACTGCAACTAGTGGCAGGAGCCCTCATCCCACAGCTCACGAAAGAGGTCAAACAGTTGCCTTCATGCTAAGAGCAGCTGTGTTGGGCCAGTGTGGGCTCCAACAAATGTCTGGAGGGCCAGAGGCTCACTGGAGACTGGGGGCTCCCTGAGGGCCGCATTGAGAGTCCTCGAGGGCCGCAAGTAGCCCCAGGGCCAGGGTTTGGGCACCCCTGCTCTAGACGTTCTTGAATACCAGAGTACATTTAAGGAGAAAAGAGTGAACATTTTTAAAATAAGGCTTAAGATAGTTTAAAAAAAAACACTATAATGTTCTTTTTTTTAAAATCTGGTTTAATATGAAGTCTGAACTTAACACAGACAATTATTTTTCTATAATCTCTTATGAAAGAAGGGTGACTCTTAAGACAGACAGCTGAACTTTTGTCTTGATAGTGGGAGGAATAGGGAGGGGAGAGACTGGTTAGGAATGTTGTCCACCTGGGGACCTTTTATACTTATGCTGTGCCTTATAAATCAGGTCCTGAAGCAAGGCTCAGAGCACATAATACAACCACTTTGCTGAAGCTAAGCAAGTCTAGTTTGGATCCAGAGCCTGGATGGGTCAGTTGCCCGAAAACCTCATGTATACCACCTGGTTTTTGAAGACAGATGAAACAAATATTTATAAACAGTGCAAGTGGCTCAAAAATCAATACTCCAATGATAAATATTTATGATTTTGTCTACCAGTAAAAAGTACTTGGAGAACACTGAGCTGATTAGAACTGTTTTATCTGGGATGGGGGGGGAAGCGAGGTAGGAAAGCGTTTCTCAAACTGTGGGTCGGGACCCACTAGGTGGTCATGAGCCAATTTCAAGTGGGTCCCCATTCATTTCAATACGTGTTTTATTTTTAATACGCTAGACTTGATGCTACCATGGTATGTGACTGCATTTGGGGAAATGTTACTGATCTGTACTTTTAACAGGCTGCAATATGCTTTTAACAATGATAGTCAATGGGACTTACTCTCAGGTAAGTGTAGATAGGATTTCAGTCCTTTGGGGAACTTTTGGGGAATTTTTTTAAACAGATCAGCACCTACTTGGGAGGGTTAAGAGGGCTCTTTATTTTAAATAAATATTTAAACTTATACTTATTTTAAACATTTAATTTACTTATTTGGTTTGATTTTGTCATATGGGGGGTGTTAATTTTCCTGCTTGATGATTCACTTATAAGAACATAAGAACAGCCCCACTGGATCAGGCCATAGGCCCATCTAGTCCAGCTTCCTGTATCTCACAGTGGCCCAAATGCCCCAGGGAGCACACCATATAACAAGAGACCTCATCCCGGTGCCCTCCCTTGCATCTGGCATTCTGACATAGCCCATTTCTAAAATCAGGAGGTTGCACATACACATCATGGCTTGTAACCCATAATGGACTTTTCCTCCAGAAACTTGTCCAATCCCCTTTTAAAGGTGTCCAAGCCAGACGCCGTCACCACATCTTGTGGCAAGGAGTTCCACAGACCAACCACACGCAGAGTAAAGAAATATTTTATTTTGTCTGTTCTAACTCTCCCAACACTCATTTTTAGTGGATGTCCCCTGGTTCTGGTGTTATGTGAGAGTGTAAAGAGCATCTCTCTATCCACTCTGTCCATCCCCTGCATAATTTTGTATGTCTCAATCATGTCCCCTCTCAGGCGCCTCTTTTCTAGGCTGAAGAGGCTCAAACGCCGTAAGGAACACCTTCTCGTAAGGAAGGTGCCCCAGCCCCGTAATCATCTTAGTCGCTCTCTTCTGCACCTTTTCCATTTCCACTATGTCCTTTTTGAGATGAGGCGACCAGAACTGGACACAATACTCCAGGTGTGGCCTTACCATCGACTTGTACAACAGCATTATAATATTAGCCGTTTTGTTCTCAATACCTTTTCTAATGATCCTAAGCATAGAAATGGCCTTCTTCACTGCCGGCGCACATTGGGTCGACACTTCTGGTCAGGACATCACTTCCAGGTTAATGACAGCACTTCTGGTGGGTCCTGACATATTGTTATTCAAAAAAAGGGGGCCCTGGTTTAAGACGTTTGAGAACCACTGAGGTAGCGCAAAGTGTCCCTTTGCCCTACCAGACTAAAACAGACTAAAACAGAAACCAAGCACTGGAAAGAAGCATTATCTAGTGCAGGTGTCTTTAAATTTTTCGGCCGAAGGGCCGCATCAAATATCTGGCACAGTGTCGATGGCAGGGGGGAAAAAATTAAATATAAAATTTAAATAAATACATTAGAGATGAAACTTAGATGAATGAATAAGTGAACTGGTTCAAATGCCCAGGACTTCTCCAAGCATGAACACAACCCAAGAAATAAAGCACACACTTAAATGGACCCCCATTCCCTCACCCCATAAGCACAACTCTGGATGTGTTTGGTCAACTGGGCCAGAGGCGCTCAGGGAATCAGAGACTGGCCACGGGCTGGAAGAGGCTCACTGTAGGTCGCATCTGGCCCCCGGGCCGGGGTTGGGAGACCTTTGATCTAGTGCCAACTGCAGTCAGCACCTGTTTGCAAAAATCTGTGATGGCTACAGGTTGTAAGAGATCCTGTTTTGAAGAAATCCCTTTGCTGGGTGACAATAAAAATACAGGAAGATGTCGCAATAATGAGATGCAACAGTTGCCAGACTGAAGCACCATTCAATAAATCAATATGTGCTCCTGGTCACAGCAACCAATTAGCATGTACTTTTATTCATGAAGTATCGAGATGTTAAAAAAACTGGAAATATTTGATTAAAGCCACTGATTCTAAAATCAAGCTTTTTCTTTTGGCAATGTAAACCACGAGTGAAACATCGCCAGCTTAACAATTACCTTGATTTTAAAATCAATCCACCATACAGAATATACCCAAGATTTGCCTCATCCTGTGTGTGCTTCCAATAACTGCAGTGGGACTTTATGTCTATAGTACTGCACCCACAACAGCAAAATCTGATTCTGAACTAGTGCTTCAGTAAAACCCCACAATCCAGCTATTATATCCATGCTGTGTTAGAGTATTCGATATTCAGCAAATTCACCCACACAACTTGGACGGTTATTACATTTTAAGAAGGGGTTCTTCAGCTCTCCAGATCTTGGAACACGAGTACAGATGCTCCTCCTTAAAGCCCTACCTTTGTACGGAGCATCCTTTCTTAAGCGCAGTCACTCACTTATGACATCAGGTAATGATAAAGAACATGAGCATCCTTCCCAGCCTAGCTCACATGCATCCCCACAGCTCTTTGTTAGCAAGCCACTGATCTATGAAGGCTGCTTTTTGACAGACAGCTAGTTGCAGCTACACTTCCTTCACATGAACACAGGAAACTGCTTTATATCAGATCTGATCATTGGTCCATTTAGTTCAGTATCATCCACTGACTGGTGGCAGCAGTCCAGGGTCCAAGGCAGGAGTATGGACCAGCCCTACCTGGAAATGACATAAACTGAACCTGGCACATGCAAATCAAGTGGTTTGAAATTAAATGACAACCCTGCCCTCCCAGATTTCCATCAATATCTTACTGTCAGGGCCCTGAATTCATTGAGCATCTTCAAAATGATGACTCATTAATCAGGGCTACTGCTGTGCATCCCAGTAACTGAAGAGGTCCAGTTCAAATCTGCCCATAGTCAAACACTCACAAGGCAGTCTTTAAGCTAATCTCTATTCCAGCAGTCCTCCCTCCTGCTGGTTCAGTACACCACCACCAAGCCTACCTTACAGAGCTGTTGGAAGGACGACTGAGACAATGCACGCAAGCCATTTTTTAATCCTCAAAATGCACAAATATGTTTTAAAAAATAGTATCAAGATTCCCAGAGAAAGCAGCACCCATTCAAAAGTTCAACCTCCCAATGACATCCCAGTAAGCCCAGTATTAGTTGTAAAACTTACCATGGTAGCTTAATGGACGTCTGGAATTATTTGGCTCTTGGGGCTTGGCTTCTTTTGTTTTTTTTTTTCTCCCCTTGCTCAGCTCACGTCATGATGAAAGAGGTAGTTTCCTAGCAGGGCCTTTTTTTTTTTGCTCTATTTAAAAGAAAACCCACCCCTATTCTTTCTCTTTTTCTCTCTCCCCTACATCTAGAGGAAGATACACCCTCCGACCTTTGGCTTCAGGAACCCATCAATGAACTAGAGAGTGGCAGCAGCTACCTCCCACCCAAAAGAACAAAAAGTTCACACACACCTCCACTGGGGGGCCTATGCTTTGGGGTGAGCTGGGAGGATGCCTACTCCCTGGAGTGGGGTGGGGGGCAGGTTTTGTGGGGGGAGCCTCCAAAAGAGGTTCTCTCTAGATGGAAAGGAGGGGATAGAGGAAGGTCTGGGGGGAATATTTTCTGTGGGGTGGGGAGCTGAGCAGGGGGCAGTCGTGGGGGGGGGCTCCAGAGGAGGTTGGAGGGAAAGGAGGAGTAGAAGAAGGTCTGGGGGGTGTCTACTCCCTGTGGTGGGGTGGGATGAGAAGGGGGCAGTCCTGTGGGGGGCCTCCAGAGGAGGTTGGAGGGAAAGGAGGGGATAGTGGAAAGCCTGTGGGCCAGTGCTTTGGGGGGGCTGGGATAAGTCTACTCCCTGTGGTGGGGTGGGGCGCTGGGGAGGGGGCAGGTCTTGTGGGGGGGCTCTAGGAGAGAGAGGGAAAGGAGGGGGTAGAAGAAGGTCTTTGGGAGTGCTTTTGGGGGGCTAGGGGATTCTACTCCCTGTGGGGGGGTGGGGGAGCTCCAGAGGAGGGGGTAGAGGAAGGCCCGGGGGGCCTGTGCCTTGGGGAGTGGGCTGGGGTGGTGGTGTGGGGGGCTGAGGAGGGGGGCAGCTCGTGGGGGAGGGGGTAGAGGGAGGCCTGTGCTTGGGGTGGGAGGGGATGTCTACCCCCTGGGGTGGGGTGTGTGTCCTTCGTGGGGGGCGGCCTGCCTGCTGGGCGCAGAGGGGCCTGTCCCTGGGAGCCGCCTTACCCTCCGTCCCAGCCCCCTCCTCTCCTGCCTGGGCTCAGCTGCGCTCACGCCCCCCGCCGAGCACCCCCGCCCAGGCCCTGGCTGGGCCACGCATCTTCTTTCTCTCTGTTCTTCTTCCTCACAGGCAGAGGGGTGGGGGAGGGGAGGGGGAACCACCGCAGCCCCGCCCACCACCAACCGCCCCGCCCACCCGGACTCTCCCTCCCACACCGGAAGCGGCCCACGAGACGAGCCCTCGGGCGTTCGGTCGGGCGCGCGGCCCAACCGGAAGCGGATGACGCCGCGGCGCGGGTGCGCATGTGCGCTCCCACCGACGAGGCCCCGCCCACCCTGGTTCCCCGTCTGAGCAGCAGAAGCTCCGCCCCAGGAGGGGAGGAAGGAAAAAAGGGAGGGGGAAAAAAGGGACTTAACCCTTCGCCTGCCGCCGCAGTGAGGGCTTCCTCGCGCGCATGCGCAGTTGTCGCGAGACGGTTCGGCTGAGGGTAGACGTCGGTTTTTTCCGTTGCTCTTTGGAGTGATTTCAAACGTCGTTTTCCTAAAGCGCCAGGAGTGGCCTTTGGGGGAGGGGCAATAAAGGGAGCAGCCCCACTCCTCAAAGCGCCTCAGAAGCCCCACATAAAAATCACACGTCTAAGGCATGTTTAGCATGTCTAAGGCATGTTCAAGGGATGTTCAAGTCATGTTTAATGCATATTTAGCATGTCTAAGGCATGCTTAGCACGCTTAAGGCACGCTTAAGGCATGTTTGGCATGTTTAAGGCATATTTGAGACATGCTTGGCATGTTTAAGGCATGTTTCGCATGTTTAAGGCGTGTTTGAGACATGCTTGGCATGCTTAAGGCATGTTTCGCATGTTTAAGGCGTGTTTGAGACATGCTTGGCATGTTTAAGGCAAGTTTGGCATGTTTAAGGCATGTTTGAGACATGCTTGGCATGTTTAAGGCAAGTTTGGCATGTTTAAGGCGTGTTTGAGACATGCTTGGCATGTTTAAGGCGTGTTTGAGACATGCTTGGCATGTTTAAGGCATGTTTTGCATGTTTAAGGCGTGTTTGAGACATGCTTAGCATGTTTAAGGCATGTTTTGCATGTTTAAGGCGTGTTTGAGACATGCTTAGCATGTTTAAGGCACGTTTAAAGCATGCTTACCATATTTAAGGCATGCCTAAGGCATGTTTAGCATGTTTGAGGCTGCAATCCTAACCACACTTTCCTGAGAGCCAGCCCCATTGAACAAAATAGGACTTACTTCTGAGTAGACCTGGTTAGGCTTGTGCCCTAAGGCATGTTTAAAGCATATTTAGCCTGTTTAAGGAACAAAGAAGTGCTGTGGATATAATACAAACCGACAAGCATCTGCCACGCAGCACACCAGACATCACCATCACTGACAAGAAAGATAAGAAGGCTGGACAGTAGACATGGCAGTACCTGGTGGCAGTGGAGTAGAAGATAAAGAACGAGAAAACCACCAAGTATGAAGACCTGCAAATAGAAGTGAAAGGCTGCGGCACAAGGAAGCAAGAGTCATCCCAGTGGTCACAGGGGCTTTGAGTGCTGTCCCGAAACAGCTGGAAAAGCACTTGGACACCATCGGGATGAGCACAAGCACCATCAGTCAATTGCAAAAGGCCGCCGTACTAGGAACAGCATACATAGTACAACGATATTTGTAACACAACAACATAAAAACAAAATATAGTTGCCTATCCTAATGTATGTATTGGCAACCTTCAGTCTCGAAAGACTATGGTATGGAAAGCACTGACATAAGGGGTTAGGATTGCGCCCTAAGCTGCTGTTAAATGTGTGCTTATAGCAGCCATAAAGACTGGAAGAGGATTTTGAAAGGGAGGGAGACACCGTGTGGCCAAGGAGCAAGTTGGCTGCTATTTACGCAGTCGATGGAGAGTGAGGGCCCAATCCCCTCCAATTTTCCAGTGCAGGTGTAGTTGTGCTAGTGGAGTGTGCACTGCATCCTGACCCAGGGGCAGGGTTTGGGCTGCGTGACTGACCCAGGGGCAATCACTGGGTCCTTTTCAAAGTATTGGAACATGTGTTCTTTTACCACAGGGCTGCACTGTGGCTACACCAGAGCTGGAAAGTTGCATAGGATTGGGCCCCAAGAGATTTTTTTCTCTCCTTTAGTGGTGGAGCATTTACAATAGTGTTGTGGGGGGGGGGGATCCCACAGAGTTCAGCTCTCCCAAGGATGATGATGTTCTTGAGGGGAGTCTCCAAGGGGAGACTTCATGTCCTTGAGGACAAATGGAAGGACAATCTCGGCTGTTTGAAGATGTCTTCTTATTTTGCAGTATTATTGCAATTATGACTTTCTTTGCTGAGTAATATATTGTTTTGCATTGCGTAACAAGCTATTTCGGATGATGTTTGGAGCTCTGATGGAGTGCACCTTTTTCAGCACAGTAGTGCAATAGCTCTCAAAACGTCACCCACCCTGACCTCCACAGCTCTCCTCCCTCCAGATTTCATCTGTCTTGGGGTTGATTTGGCAAGATCAAATGATTTTGCTTCAGTGGTCTTGGGAGAAGGGCTCCCTGTAGACCAGCACTCTCATCTTCTCACAACTCCTTTGGCTTCTGAGTTTACCCTTTCAAAACCACAGGAGCAGGAAGACTACTGGCCCAACTGGGCTCTTATGTTGGTAGAACGAGTGTTCCTGACTTAGGGTTGATTTCACAAGATTAAATTTCTGCCCAGCGTTGCATATACGCAGCGGGGACCAAATGTGTACACCTGTGGGCCAGGCAAAAATTGGTTAAAAGAAGCATGGGTTAAAACATGCATTCAAACATGGGTTAGTTAAAACATGCATTCAAGCATCCTTACAGCAGTCATAAAAGACATACCTACAGCATGTGGAGTCGTGCGCTGCTAGTGCACCAGCAGGAAGGCTGGAGCCCTCCCCCATGCACAGGAGGATTGTTGTGAACACAGATAGGATGGCAGGGGAGGTGGGATGGGATGGAAGAAAGACAGAGGAGGGCAGAATAGGGAGGCAATGGAGATGGCAATGGGGGCAGATCAGGTCTGGGAAGGGGATGGGTTCAGCTGCGGCTGCCAAATCCAAAACTCTTTCTGGACCCAATCCCACAGCCTGGATCCATGCAGACTGATTTTGGTAGTGCAGATCTGAGTATACCACTCCACACCATGGAGGGAGTAAGAAAACAAAAGTTCCCTTACCCAGATGAGACCTCTGCAACTCCCCTCCCCCCCCCCACAGAATGCAGAATAAGGGCCCAATCCTATCCAATTTTCCAGTGCTGGTGCAGTTGTGCCAGTGGGTTGTGTGCTGCATCTTGTGGTGGAGGGGTAGTCACTTGGGCCTTCTTAAGGTATGGGAACATTTGTACCCTTACTATGGGGCTGCACTGCGGCTACACTGGAGCTGGAAAGTTGGATAGGATTATTAGGCCCTAAGCCATTGACTTGGTGGCCAGCAGACAAGAGAACAGGTCCCCCACCAACATGTCTCTCCCATCAATCTAGTCCCTGAGATTGCTGCCCCACTTGGCAAGGAAGACTGGCTATGGCCCTGCTTCTCCTCCCACATGCTGGGTTTGAAAAATAATAAATATTCATCATCATCACCACCACCACCACCACCACCACCAATGGAGCAGAAGAGGGAGTGTGGAGGAGGAGAGGAAAATGGTAGGATAAAGCATCCCCTATGCACTTTCTCTTCTCCACACCTCCTCATTTGCTGCTCTCTTCTTCCTTTTGAATCCAGTGAGCTGAAGAAGCAGTAGTGGAAATAGCAGCTGGAGCATTGCCTGCTATTTGGGGGGGGGGCGCTGTCTCAGGCTCCAGGGGTCTTGCATCAGCCCCGTTGCTAGCATGGGAGCAACCACAGAGGCAATACCGTAGAGCAGTGATTTTCAACCTTTTTCATTTTGCGGCACACTGGCAAGGCACTAAAGTGGTCAAGGCACACCATCAGCTTTTTGACAATTGACAAGGCACACTGCTGTCAATGGGGGCTCACATTCCCTAATGGTCCTATTGATAAATGACCCTCTCCCAAATTCCCGCGGCACACCTGGGGACCTTTCGTGGCACACCAGTGTGCCACGGCACAGTGGTTGAAAATGGCTGCCGTAGAGATGAAATGCAAAAGAGGTTCTACAGCTGGAGCTGGCTCAGTTATTTTTGGTTTGGATTAGTTCATTACCAACTACTAGCTAGTGGATAAATCACTGAGCATTTTGGATATTTCCATCCAAATCTCATAAAGGCTCAAGTGGTGCCCTTTGATTAGATTGCAAGCGTGGAGAGGCTAAGAATAGGGTTAAGAGAGAGCAGCCTGGAGGATCAAAGTGGATAACTTGGCAATTAGATAACTTATTGGACTGAAGAGGGATTATTGAATAATGAGAAGGCCTGTCATCAAAAGGCACTTATGGTTTTCTGCTTGGAACAAGCAGTTAAATCAAAAGACTTTGCATTGTTTTGGAAATTGGCTAAATGCAGCTGTCAGAAGTAGAACAAGCTTTTATTGGCAAATGCTTCAAATAAAACCTGGGAACAGCACGCCTTGGCTATTTTTAACAACGCAATATCAAATCCAAGGCTGGAGCTGCAGAATTTGAACCCTGAACTCTCTCTCTCTCCTTGATCTCTGCCACACACACACACAAACGCTGTCACCTTGCAGGAAGTGTGGAGGAAAGGGCAGTGGTGAGCTAGAGTGTCGTTCTCTCTTCTGCTCCGTTCCCTTCTTCCTTTTTCAGTCCAGGAAGAGAAGCAATGGAGGCAAATCAGCAAACAGAACAGGGTGCCCCCATCTAAATCTTGCCTTTATTTTTGTGCCATAAATTAATTTTTTTTTAAACACCTGCAGGCATCTCTCCTCCCTCCTGAAAACGTTCAATGCTTTGCTAAGTGGGGAATTTGTGCAACAATATGTAGGTTGATGCATAGTGAACAAAGTTCTCACCATCTCATCTATCGAGGCATGTGGCTGGCCTTAATGCTAGCACAGCACACAGTTAGGGCCACAATCTCCTGCCGGACCTGCTCTCACACTGCAGTTTTAGCACGGGAAGTCCATGTCTGCTTTGGGTCATACAGGTGTCTGTTCCATTTATGCCTGAGCTAAGTTTTGCCATGTTACTTGAGGTTGTTTCTCCCCCCCCCCACACACATACACACACTTTTGCAAGTCTCTTTTTTTCTGGACAGCTGCAGAATGCAAAAACAACAGGTGGGCAACACCCCCTCATACCCCTTTCGAGACCACAGGCTCATCTCTGATTTCATGCGCGAAAAGAATCTGTGAGTTCGGATGATTATTACAGTATTGTCAGAATGGCTTTGGCTCGCAGATTGCACAAATGAAGTTCATTTTGGCTCTGGGATATAGAAGCAGTTCTTCAGTTTGGGACTAGCTGAGCCTTGTCACATCTGAATCTTTATGTTGTAGTCACCACCCAGGCTTGGCCTGAGATTCCCCAGTGCCAAAGGGGGTACAGTGCTTTCCAGCACTGACATAAGGACAATGCAGCTCTGAGGTAAGGGAACAAACATTCCCCTTACTTTGAGGAGGCCTCTGTGAGTGACACCCAACTGCAGGATGCAGCAAATGTCCCATTGGCACTGCTATGCCAGTGCTGGACAGCACTGACATAAGGGGTTAGGATTGCGCCCGTCGTGTGCCAAGTGCTGTTTCTCTGTACATGGCAACATACCAGCTGGTGTTCCTCCCCTTCTCCCTGGATTCAAAATCAAAAATGAGAAAGCAGAGGAGAGGAGAGTGCCAGTCTAGAGTAACTCATGGTGGGTTACTTGAGAGGCATGCCCCCCTCCACACTGCCTGAGGTACTGCCACCATTTTTGAAAACCCACAATTCACGATACCATGTCAACACAAGTCATGAAACGGAGGGGCAGACAATAGTAAGTAGTACTGATCTTTGGAACTCTCTGCCACAAGATGCAGTGATGGCCACTAGCTGAAAGGATTTTTAAGAAAGGTTCAAATCCCTGTAAAATGGTTCTATTGACTGTTTATAAATATCTTATTATTCTTGATTTATTAGTAGCGGTAATCATTACATTTATATACTACTCTTCCCTCAAAGAGTTTATGGTGGTGGACATATGGATCTCAGATTACCTCCATCCAGGCAGCATGCATGGACCTTAACCAGCTTAAGTTCAGTGGTACAACTACTGCATATGACTTGATATAGTGTTCAAAGCCACAGGGTCCAATCCTATCCAACTTTCCAGTCCCGGTGTAGCCGTGCTAATAGGGTTTGCACTGCATCCTGTGGTGGGAGGGTAATTAGGGAAGCCTCCTCAGGTAAGGAAACATATGCTCCCTCCCCTAGGGGCTGCATTGCTGGATAGGGGCAGGAAAGTTGGATAGGATTGGGCCCACACTCAGCCATGTAATCAGCTGGAACCTCCAAACTCAGAGGCCATTATCCACGTGACTCTCAGATATCAGAGCCAGGATGGTGTAGTGGTTTGGGAATTGAACTTAGACCTGGCAGATGCAGGTTCAAATCCCCACTCAGCCATGCAGCTACCTGGGTCACTCAGTCTCACCTACCTCATAAGACTGGTGTGAGGACAAAAGGAGGGAAGGAACCCAGAAATACCTGGATGGTTGGCCAATGTCAGGCAGAATAAGTCCTCTGTGTTTATGATCTTCTTATGCTTTTATCTACTGCCATTCCTTTTCCCCCACCATCTCCCTAACACCAAACCTTTTCTTTCTCTCCCTGTTTTCCCCAAAGCCCCCAACTTCATGAAATTAAATCAACTGTCTGTGCTGAAATTCTGGTCCTGGAAGCCAGTGCTGCATCTCTGAGATGGGCCAGGTTCTCCGGGCTCCCAAATTATTCAAGTGACAGTGCATGAAATGAGCTGATACAGAGCCAGGAGCCATACAAAATCAGCCACCCAGCTATTAAAACCTTGCCATTTCTCCAAGACCTCGATCAAGCTAATGGGTTTTTATTGAGTTCTGTATTGTATTTACACCGGAGGAAGGGTGGGGATGGGATGGGGGGGGGGGGGAGAAGAGCAGTGAAGCAGTGGGAGAGAGCAAGAAAAGGTCTCTTATCTGGGCACCTGGCTTCTGTGTTTTCCCAGAACTGTTGTGGTTTTGGAAGAATGACTCAGGCTGCGCTTATTAAATATCATCAGTGCATGACGGGGGTTCATGTCCCCAGGGGAAGGGGGTTGCCACTCTCCCTGTACCAGCAAGTAAATGGGGGCTCTGGGCTAGCCAGCCATTGCTTCCTGGAACTCATTAAACTGGGGGATGGGGGAAGAGCCCCTCATCTCTCTGTCTGTTCTGTCACAGACACTATCCACTCTCCCCTGGATTTTGTTTCCTCTCTGGAGCCAACATAGTTAATATTTTGGTTCCTGTGCCTGGATTGGTGACTGTCTGGGAGCTCCATATATGTTGCCATGAAGAATGAAAGATGGAACGTAAATGTGATATTGAATAAAATCATGAAGGAGAAAGTGCTGGCTTTGGGATTCTGGGTGGCCTTGAGCAAGAGCATGGGGAGTGGGGAGGTCATAAGTCAGTAATAGCACATGTCTTTCGGATGCAGAAGTTTCCAGGCAGTGGTTGTACCAGGTTGCTGAGGGCCTCGGTCACAGCTGGGCTCCATGATGGAGTACAGGGTGCTATACCACTGATAATGTCTGTTTAGGGGTGGTCTTGCCATGTGACCCTTGGCGTGAAACCTGGCTGAACAGTAGGGCAGGCCCAAGATCTCTGGTACCTGAGGTGGTGTGCCAAATGTCATCCATCTTACATGGTAATATGCCAGCTTCCTGGATTAAAAAAGAAGAGGGGGATGAGTAGAAAATAAAGTGTGGAAGAGAAAAGAACTGTGGGCTAGAGTGTCAAGAGATGCTCTAGTCCACTACTCTTTTATCTTCCACTCATTCTCTTCATCTATATCTTGGGTTTTTTTTGGTGTAGTCTTTGTGGGTGTTGTCATGGGGGTGTCATGACATACTCCTGCATGTCAAAATGTCCCACTACTCCCCTGCTGGGAGGCCTGCTTTACATTCCCCATGAGTGGGGGTCATGGGAGTCCATTCTTATCACATTTCCCAAATATCATCATCTCCCCCCTTGCACAGGTCCAAGGCTACCAGTGGTGTTTTGGAACCTGTTCCTGAGCTTCAGGGAAAGGCAATTGTTCCGCGCGGAGAGTCTGTTTTGTTCTGTATGCTCTGGAGAATTTCAATATCGGTCGAGAACATCGAGGCCTTGAAAGGCCTTGTGCTAATGGGGATGAGCTTACAATATGGGAGGGACCCGGCGTCAGCAAAGAAAATCGTCTAAGTGGTTGAGGGAACAGCTGGGGCCAAAAGTAATGCTGGCCTTGAACTATAGTATCTTTTGGCTGGCAGAGGAGAAGCTGGGACCTGTGGAGTAGAACTGGAGCACAGGCAGGAGTCATGCGCCATGCTTTAAAAAGGGAAAGAGGGGGGACCCGGGAAACTATAGGCTGGTCAGCCTAACATCCATACCGGGTAAGATGGTGGAATGCCTCATCAAAGATAGGATCTCAAAACACATAGATGAACAGGCCTTGCTGAGGGAGAATCAGCATGGCTTCTGTAAGGGTAAGTCTTGCCTCACGAACCTTATAGAATTCTTTGAAAAGGTCAACAGGCATGTGGATGCGGGAGAACCCATGGACATTATATATCTGGACTTTCAGAAGGCGTTCGACACGGTCCCTCACCAAAGGCTACTGAAAAAACTCCACAGTCAAGGAATTAGAGAACAGGTCCTCTCATGGATTGAGAACTGGTTGGAGGCCAGGAAGCAGAGAGTGGGTGTCAATGGGCATTTTCACAATGGAGAGAGGTGAAAAGTGGTGTGCCCCAAGGATCTGTCCTGGGACCGGTGCTTTTCAACCTCTTCATAAATGACCTGGAGACAGGGGTGAGCAGTGAGGTTGCAAAGTTTGCAGACGACACCAAACTTTTCTGAGTGGTGAAGATCAGAAGTGATTGTGAGGAGCTCCAGAAGAATCTCTCCAGACTGGCAGAATGGGCAACAAAATGGCAGATGCGCTTCAATGTCAGTAAGTGTAAAGTCATGCACATTGGGGCAAAAAATCAAAACTTTAGATAGGCTGATGGGTTCGGCGCTGTCTGTGACAGATCAGGAGAGAGATCTTGGGGTGGTGGTGGACAGGTCGATGAATGTGTCGACCCAAGTTAAGAAGGCCAATTCTATGCTTGGCATCATTAGGAAAGGTATTGAGAACAAAACGGCTAATATTATAATGCCATTGTACAAATGGATGGTAAGGCCACACCTGGAGTATTGTGTCCAGTTCTGGTCGCTGCATCTCAAAAAAGACATAGTGGAAATGGAAAAGGTGCAAAAGAGAGCGACTAAGATGATTCCGGGGCTGGGGCACCTTCCTTATGAGGAAAGGCTACGGCGTTTGGGCCTCTTCAGCCTAGAAAAGAGACGCCTGAGGGGGGACATGATTGAGACATACACAATTATGCAGGGGATGGACAGAGTGGATAGGGAGATGCTCTTTACACTCTCACATAACACCAGAACCAGGGGACATTCGCTAAAATTGAGTGTTGGGAGAGTTAGGACAGACAAAAGAAAATATTTCTTTACTCAGCGTGTGGTTGGTCTGTGGAACTCCTTGCCACAGGATGTGGTGACGGCATCTGGCCTGGATGCCTTTAAAAGGGGATGGTTTCTGGAGGAAAAATCCATTACGGGGTACAAGCCATGATGTGTATGTGCAACCTCCTGATTTTAGAAATGGGCTATGTCAGAAGGCCAGATGCAAGGGAGGGCACCAGGATGAGGTCTCTTGTTGTCTGGTGTGCTCCCTGGGGCATTTGGTGGGCCGCTGTGAGATACAGGAAGCTGGACTAGATGGGCCTATGGCCTGATCCAGTGGGGCTGTTCTTATGTTCTTAAAAGGAAGAAGAAGATGAGAGAGAAGTAAACTAGAGTGTCCTGGACACTCTAGCCCAGGGGTGCTCAATAGGTGGATCACGATCTACTGGTAGATCGCGAGGCAAAATAAGTAGATCACGGAGTGCCACCCCCTTTCAGGTGCCTCTGGGAGGAAACGCTGGGAGTAAGGCCCATTGTACTCAATGGGGCTTACTCCCAGGTAAGTGTGGCTAGGATTGCAGCCTCACAGCCTAATCCTAGGCATGTCTACTCAGGAGTAAGTCCTGTTATACTCAGTGGGGCTCAAGGTACACCAACATACATTGTACACATAAATGTTATATGTTATGATGGCGCAAACATTGTAAAAAAAACTCTGGTAGATCTCTGGGCTTTGCTGGGTTTCAAAGTAGCTCTCGAGCCAAAAAAGTGTGAGCACTCCTGCTCTAGCCCACCATTCCTTTCTCCTACATCTTTCCTCTTCCACTCTGTTTCCTTCTTGGAGCCTGAAAGGAGGAGGAGGAGTAGAGGTGGGTGAAGAGGAGTGGGCGACAAGCATCTCTGCTAGTCTGTGGCCTGAAGTGGCCACCTCAGTTGGCCTCCTGGATGGGCCGATCTTGCCATGTTGGGCTCCAAGTGGACTAGTTTTTATGACCAGGCTGTCAGCATGAGGTGCATGGTACAGTCCAAGTAGGCAAGGGTGAAGTTCTGAAAGAAGAAACCAAAGATCAGAAGGAACCCTCTTTGAACCTCTCAGAGATGCAGCCCCTTCCATGACAAGAACTTCATGTGTCTTTCTCAAGTCTGCATACTAGGGCTGGCCATGGGCCAAGAGGAACGTGATGAAGCTGTGCAAGAATCTGGGCCAGATGGCCGCCCATTGAAGTGTCTCCACACCCCAGGCAGGGAGTTGGAGCCTGCTGGAATTTAAAGCCTAGGCCCACCTCTGACCCTTGCTGCAGCTCTCCATGGTGCTGAAACTCCTACCTGTCTGGCTACCGTTCATATGGTCTGGTGGACCTCATGAGTTCCTACTTGCAGGGCAGGTCTCTTATTGCCCCACAGGCTAGTGGGAAGAGACGGGATGGGACAAGTATTTGGAGTAGTGAAGTTGCAAAACACAACATGATGGAAAAGTAATGCAAGGCACTAACATTTGTTATAGAGATGCCTGAGGTGGAAATGATAATGGTGACTTGAGATAGAATTCCATGAAGATTGTACAGTGCCTTCATTTTGGGGAGGGGGACAAACTGCACAAAACAGTCATGGATGCACATATCCATCTTGTCCCCTTTCCCCTGGTCTGCTCAGGCTCCCCTCTGGAGCAGCGATGTCATGTCAGCGTCCCAGGGGATTGATACAGGCCAGCCAAATGTTCCCTGCAAGCTGCATCTGAGAGCCTCCTGGCCCCCATAAAATAACAAGCGATTGATTTTTCCCATTAGCAGGGGCAGGGCTCGACTGGGGAAAGGCATTTCAAACAGAGTCCTGTTAAATAATGCAGGAGGTGAAATGACAAAGCCCACATGGAGGGGTGGAGCCGGGAACTCATGTCCTCCCCATTACATGCCCTGAGAGGCAAGGTCATCGCTGCTGCTGTCTCTGGTGTTGGACTACAGGTAGAAACAGCAGGACAGGACTTTGCACTCCAGCTACTGACCCGTAGCTGAAGACTTCTGTGTGACTCTGAAGCTTGCATCCTCCAATCCCAATTGAAATGGGCCCATTCAAATATCTATTTCCCTGGTTGGAATCTCCCATCCTTTGGGACCCTCAGAAGATCTACAACTTACTGAGTGTCACCTGCACTGCATTTCCATGGCAGCCTAAAAACAGGGTCTGTCAGGTGGCAGCCAGATGGCAGAGGAGGGCATGGGTTGATGCTCCTCCTGTATACAGATTATTGTGGGTGAAGCTTGGATGCCACCTTCTCTTTCATTGCCTGGAAGGTTTGGGAAAGGGGGGGGAAGCAAGAGATTATAATGTCATAGTTATGATGGTATCCTTGCTGTCACTGCAGGGCTGGTCCAAGACATTTGGCATGTGAAACGGGGAACGAAATTCTACCACCACCCCTATTTCCCAGCACATGCACAGTTATCACCTGCCTTACTTGGCTGCTCCTGCCACACTACGTCTGCCCTTCCACTGCTGGGTTGGCAGTGAGCTGGGTAGGCAGTGAGCTATGGCAGAGTGGTGAGAGGCATGGAGGAAGAAATGGAAATGGAAGAGAAGGCAGTGGGAGGAGACACAGTTTCTGGTCATAGAGCTGGGTTAGAGTGGTGTCACCCATAGAGTTGAACTGGCTAGAGTAGTGCCACCCATGGCTACAGTGGTGCTGGTGGCCATGCACGATGGAGGTGTGCAAACCATGGAAGAGTCACCGCCTGAAGTTAACCATGTTGTCCTGCTGCAAAGTGGTATGGCTGGTCTTGTATCACTACCATATTTGAATCTCTCCGTCTCGCCAGCCCTACCAAGCTAGCAAAGCCTTCTGCCTCCTAGGGGGAGAGAGAGCACAAGACTATGTTTTTCTAGGGGTTAGGAAAGGCTATCTGAGGACAGCACATGCACACATCACAAATACATGAAAAGCATGTCTGAGCCAGTTTAATTTGCTCTGGGCCTCACAGTCCCCTAGCAACATCGGTTTAGTCCACCCATCCAAGCTCAATAGGAATCCACTCGGAGCCCAGCAAAATCCAAGCTGTTTCTCCCAAAATGGAAGAGGGAGGCAGTGCGGTGAATTAATTGCAGGGAGTTGGCTATGGACCAGGGAGACCTGGGTTCAAATCCCTTTTCATCCATGAAGCTTACCACGAAACCGAGGCCTGCTTACTCTTTCTGAGTCTATCTTATCTTACAGAGGTATTGCAAGGATAAAATGGAATAACCTAAGAATGCTGGGAGATCTCCTGGGAGAGAGCATGGCATTCCGAGAAATTCAAGTGCCTTAGCCTTCAATCACCGTGCAAGCATAGGTGTGTCTGCTCACAAGTCAGCGCCACTGATTTCAGTGGGCTTATTCCCAGGTATGTGTGCATGGGATTGCAGCCCAAAGGTGAAATAGTTTCAGCGTTCATCTTTCACATGTGGGGATGACTTCCAGTAACGTATTCTGGGCAGCTGTGTCACAACCCTGGATGAGCCTATGCATGTTCACCCAGAAGTGAGTGCCACTGTGTTCATCGGAAGAGGAAGAGCAGGGCGGGCAGAAGAGGAAATGCAAAGGAGAGGCGAGTGCTGGGTCTGAGCAGGTTGATGCTCTAAAGTTCACCACTCTTCTCTCCTCCCACTCTCTCCCCAACATCCTTTCCAATCCATGGAGCTGGAGAAAGATGATAAAAGAGGATGGCTGGATGTGAGCACCCCTTCCACTAGCCTGTTGCTCAAGAACAGGGCTGCCCAAACCCCAGCCCAGGGGCCACTTGTGGCCCTCGGGGGCTCCCAATCCAGCCCTGGGAGAGCCCCCAGTCTCCAATGAACTTCTGGCCCTCTGGAGACTTGCTGGAGCCCATGCTGGCCCAACGCAACTGCTCTCAGCATGAGAATGACTGTTT
Source organism: Tiliqua scincoides (assembly GCF_035046505.1). Lineage (NCBI taxonomy): Eukaryota > Metazoa > Chordata > Lepidosauria > Squamata > Scincidae > Tiliqua > Tiliqua scincoides. Next base: position 6,738,509 of record NC_089833.1, on the reverse strand, counting down.
GACCTCTCGCCTGAGCTGTGGGACGAGGGCTCCCTCCACTACTTGCTGCTTCACGACTGTGATGCAACAGTGGCAGCAAAGGAAAGGCTGGCCTTGCTTTGTGCAAGGCCTTTTATAGTCCTTGAGCTACTGCAAGACCTTCATTCATTCATACAAGTTCCATCTCTAATAAATTCATTTATGTAAATTTATACAAATTTTAAATGTAAGTTCATTCTTTCTTTTTCCCAGCCCCTGACACAGTGTCAGAGAGATAATGTGGCCCTCATGCCAAAATGTTTGGACACCGCTGCCCAAGACAACTGCCTCAATTGACCTCATGAAGGGGCCGACTCTGCCTGCATGTAGTAAACTAGCAGCTCAGAAAGAGGTCTGCACTAGATGCATCCTCCAATGTGCTCATTTACTGTATGCATTGAGGGATGTGTTCTTGTTGCTGCTGCTGCATTCTAAAATATGACACACATACACACCCCTGCAATCCGAGGTGCAACATCTGCTACTTCTTGCAAGATAAGCAAACCAGATTATTATGCTACATGTCTGCTTTGGGGCACTGAAGACTCCGGAGTCTATATAATGAGTGCAGGGGCATACGCAGCCCCACAACATTCCTACCCAGAGCTGAACTCATAGATAAAAGGACTGAGCTGGTGGGTGGGCTGTGGGGGGGCGGGATGTCTTGTGAAGTCCAATACACACTGGGAATTCAACCGGGCTCACGCAACTGACCGACCGATGAGAAAAAGATGAATATAGAATATGCAGGAAAGGAGAGACTGTATTGATTTAACCTACTTTAATGTCCTGGGGTGGTGGTGGGGGGGAACAGGGGGGAGGAAGTGTCCCCAGCCCTGATAATTAACACAAGGTTTGGCAATCTGATTCTTACCCCCATGTTCCAATCCCTGGCAGCATCTCTGGGTCAAAGAGGAAAAAGTTCTGGTCTGAAAATCTGGCAAGCCGTCGCAAGGCAGGCTCAGCATTTGCTGAGCTACAGGGTCTGACTCAGTAGCCAGTCACTTCCGATGAGGCTTTTCCCACTGCTTTGGGTCCCTGCCAGGAAAAGCTTCACCTGTTCCCTTTCAGCATGCCAGGCTGCTATTCAAAGCCCAGGTCACAGTTGGCAGCTATACATGCCACTTCTCTTCCCTGGGAGATCCAGGGACACACACACACACACACACACACACACACACACACCTCTGAGTCAAGCCCAGGTGGCTCGTGGGTGGCCGAGGCATGGCAGCTGAACATCTCCCAGCCATGTGGACGAACCGGACTGGAGCTGGCAGTGAAAGAGTTAAACCTCTAGCCTCTCTGCGTGAATCTTGAGCTATTAATACCCGCACTGCTTTATCTGTCCGAGTGAGCTGGCTGCTCTGTCAAAGAGACAAGCCCTGCGGATCTGGGTCTCCTTGGCAGGTTCAGAACTTTTTATTCCTGGAGGGGAGAGGTTGCATGCGCTCGGCTGGTGTGGGCGATTCTCCAGGACTTCTGGGCTACGCAGCTGCCAAAGTGGAATCCTTCCTCTCTGTCTTTCTCTGTCTCTCTCACATGCACGCACATATGTGCAGGAGACTTGGTGCCACCTCTTGTCTCTTTGCCCCACAGATCCAGAGAGCTGCAGCTGGCTCCATTCGGGTGGTGGGTCAGCACCCCAGGAAGGTGGAAGGGCAAACTTGCCTCCAGGCAAGTTGGATTGAAGATTACCATCGGTATTGGGAGAAGAAGCTTCAGAAATCACAACCTCCATGTCTCTACTAGAGGAGCGACAGCATCTTGGAAATGAGGAGTGTTCCAGCCGAAGCATGCGGTGAAGCCCACCTCGCATCCGTCCCCCTGAAGTAGGCTGCCGGCTATGGAGTCCGACCCTTAACCCCACACCGAGCACTGGCAAACGGCACATAAGGAGTGTGTACCTTGCTGAGCCCCTCCAATGAGGTCTTAGAACTTCAATTACCTGGAAGGTTTTCACCCACAGCCGGAAACGGGCACAAGAGCTGATGACAAGGGATCCAGGTGAGGCTGACCACCAGAGCGGGAGCATGGAGGCCTAGTCCGTGTCACAGTGGAGAGACTCTGGTCCCATAAAAAACTACTTGCGTACCCAACAGTCACTCCTTGAGAGGTGTTGGCAGGTGGGCCTCAGGACTGTGAGCTCCAAATGTCTGAAAGGTGAGGAGAACCAGGGCAGGTGGAAAATTGAACACCCCTCAAGAGCTTCTGAGAAGTCCCAGACTGGAAAGTGGCCAAGCTAAGGAAGCGGTGACTTTTCCTTGCCGAGGCCTCCAACGTTAATCCCTCCTGCATTGGAGGTTACTGGTTCAACTCCCAGCAGGAGAGCTCCTCGGCGGGGAACTCGCTAAGCTTTGCATGCTGGAAACAGCCGTGGGTAATCGAAGAAGCCAAGGTGCGAGATGCCTGCTCCCGGCAGCAGGGCTTGGCCTGGGACAGCTGACGGGAGTCACCTCCTCCCGTTCCGGTGGAGATGCTAACGCCTGCCAGGTCTGGCCAAGCCAGGGTCACCCACTGCCTTGCATCATCGGAAAGATGGATTCATTCTGCTTTTCCTGCTTTCAGAAAGAGGAGCTGCAGCCCTTGCAGTTGAACAGGTGGGTTCAAAGACTGGTTGCCTTCTTGCACTCATATAGCCCCATATCCATTTGTATCATAAACGGCTGCCTTATATTATCTTAGCTCAGTACAGTGGGTCTCCAGGGGTCTTTCCCAGCCCCACCTGGACATGTTAGAGATTAAACCGGAGAGCTTCTGCAGTTAGGGCAGGTGTGCCACCTTGGAGCTACAGCCCCTGTCCAACAGCCAATTGCATTGTGGGTCCAAAGTTATCTTAAATCCATTGAAGGGGTGATTTTGGGGCCCAGATTTCAACTAGAATGATATTTTACTTTAGCCATTCGAAGGACTTTTGTATCCATTATTTTGGTACAACAGCCCTGCAAGGTAGACAGTATCGTTGCCCCTTATTGCAGATGGGTTTTATCTGAGGGCAGAGATCGGAGCTTGTCTCGGACCACCTAGAAAGCGTATGGGAGAGATCAGGTTTCAACCGGCAGCTTCTCAGATCAGAGCTTGTGCTCTCAGCCACGGCATCACACCAAGAGCATGCCCCCCCCCCAGCATCAACCAAGTGTGGAAGTCTGGTTGAGTGACAAAGGAAAGGCATTTTACACATGCTCAGGTGCACTCCTCAGGTTTAAGGTGTTGCCTCTAACATTGTCAACAGGGCTAATGGTTCAGGTAAAATTCAGGCTTGAATGAAACCTTTTCTTGTGGGGATAGACATGGTCTGGACGCCTCTCTGCTTTTAAGGATTGCACTACTGTCTCTCTGAAGTGGGGTTGTCAAGTTGCAAGTGGCTCCAAGATCTGTGGGGTCCCTGTGGGCAAGGCCCCCCCCCCCAGTATCCTCCCTTACTCTGAAAGAACAACACAGGGACTGAGAGTATTTTTCGGCATATAGAAAAGTCCAGCACCACTGAACTTGTGGGGCACTCTGCGTAATGGGAGAATGGCAGCCTTTTGTAGCTCAGTGGTAGTATACCTGCTTTCCCTGCAGAAGGTCTCAGGTTCAATCCCTGGCATCTCCAAATGAAGCTGGGAAAGATCCATGCCTGATACCTTTGAGATCCTCAATAAACCAAGTGGGTGGGTAGTCCAACCTTATAAATAAGGCAGCTTCATGTTCCGTTTTGGGGCAATGAGCCCGTTGCCTCTTGGAGAGTCCTTTGCCACCTGCTGGGGGATTAAAGCCCTGCTTGGGTCAACCTGGCCTCCAAGCAGAGCTCTTGTGACTGTCCCTCTCAAACTCTGGTTTACTTTGGCAAACACCGCTCACTCAAAGGTGCACATGCACCATGCCGAAGGCGATACGTGCCCTTGGAGCCTAGCTGAGGTGTTTGACGTGAAAAGCTCAACCATCCCTTTCTGAACTTGCTGAAGTCCTTGCTTGACATGTAGAAGATCTCAAGTTCAATCTGTGATCTCACCTGCTTAGAAAGACCCCTGGCCTGAAACCCTGAAGACCTGCTGTCAGCCAGTGTAGGAAGTGCTGGGCTGAGTCTTGGTCCACCTTGCTCAGTATTGTCAACACTGGCTGGCAGCAGGTTCTCAGCCAGGGATTTTTCTCTGCCTTACCTAAAGATGCCAAGGATTCTGCCAGCCAAACTTGTGTTTCATGATTTGAGATTTTAAAAAAAAACCGATCCTGCAAGGTCTACTTTATTATCTGTCCGTATCTGATGCATATGCTTAAATATGCCTCCACAGATTGGGATTGTTGGGCTATATTGCACACCGAAACACCCCACAAGGCTGTGCCTTGCCCCAGATCTTCCACTCTGAGCATCATTTTCTTCCCAGAATCATCTGGGACGTGGCAGCTGCCTGTCTTCAAAGTTCAGCCCGGCAAGTGAACAAGCAAAGTTCCTTCCTTCCCGAACAGAAGCAGCCTTGCTATGACAGCAGGGTTCTGTTGCAGACCAGCTCACTCCCTTCGAAATCAAAATCCAACGCACCCTGTGTGGTATCACGGTGCTACGGAGTGCTGCCCCGGCTGAATTTCCGCCTATTGGGCCCCTTTTAAAAGCCCAGGAGTCCCTCTAGGAACTCTGTGGGCCCCCTACTACAGTTCCCTGCTCAACCTGTGTCCAGAAACCCTTTCCATTTTTCTCAGGCACCCTCTTCCAAGAGGATTCCCTGATTGGCAACCTGGAGAGCCCTCATTTGCAGGTGGAGAAGGTCAAAAGGACCAGGGCAGGGAGGATAGGCTGGAGACACCCCATCCCAGGTATTCAAATTCAGCAACAGGATTCATGGTAAAGTTGAACTCTCCATGCTGCAAATTGGCAACCTGAATCTTTTTTTTTTTTTTAATTGGCTGGCTGTAACTTCTGCACCTTTAAGATTAGCAGAGGTTCGCACATGAGTAGTCTAATGCCTCTGATTAAGAAAGCTTCCCCCTGCTGATTTCTGCCAGTCAAGTCCTCACTGCAGTTTCTGGTCAGTTGACAATCCAATCTGAGTCCTGGCCTTGAGCCGCTGTTGGGTGGGGTTGAGGGGGCCATTCTCCTTGTGCCTCGGCGTCCCAGGATCGTCACCTCCTTACAATATTCGATAAATAATATGTGGGATGTTGCTGGTCGATGGGAAGCAGCTCTCCAAGGTTTCAAATGGGGGGTCCTACTCAGAAGATGAAAATTGGGCCCGTCTACCTGTGGGGCAGGTGCACTACTGTTGACACCCCAGACCCCACCCCCACACATAGTTACTGCTCAGAGCCCTGAGTTTAAGTGGCATGGCTGTTGCTTTCGAGCCACCCTCTTTCATCCGGCCGCAGTCCTCTTTTCTCACTGTCGGGTCCGTTAACTAGCGTGTAATGAATTAATTCCTAAATCCTTGAGCGGCAGTTCGCAGCCAGGAAACTAGGTAAATCTTCACCTAGTGAAGATTTTCACCTGGAGACCTTCACCTAGGGTAAATCTGATCCCGTTTGTGTCCCTCAACCTCTGAGGTCAGTCCCTGTGCTGCGGCGATCTGGCTCCACAGTCTGCCGAACACCGGCTGGCCAGGTTGCCCTGTTGCTGTTTTTGACAGCAGAGCCAGCTCCTCTGTCCTTAGCAGTCTCGACACACACACAGTGCAACAGGTGACACTTTTCCTGGCCAGGAAAAGTGCCTGACTGTTGAGACGCCCCCTTTTCTTTACCGGCTTGGCTCCTGTGCTTATCCCAGCACACTGATGAATAAGACCCAACACTTCATCAGTGTGCTGGGATAAGCATAGGAGCCAAGCCAGTAAAGGAAAGGTGGCGTCCCAACAGTCCCATGATACATAACAACTTGTATGTTTGGAGCCGCGTGAGATCTGGGTTGGTGTTTGGAGTGGAGCTTGCAGAGAGCTGGGACCTTGAGCCTTCCTTCTAGTTCTGTGTGTCCCCAGCCCCCAATCCCTGATGGCTGGGACAGCTGCCTGACCCAGCATGGGCACATGGAGAAGTGTGATCACAGGCATATGCTGAAACAAGCTGTTGAAAGTTGGATCTGTTCTTTGTGGCTGCCAGAGAATGCAGTATGGGGTGGAGACAGGGAAGCTCTCTGCCCATCCATATGGAGGCGCGGCACACCTTTCCTTTCCATGGCCCGTTAACCCCTTCCCTTTCTTCCCCGTCCCTGTGGCCTGCCCACAGCTTTACCCTGAGCCCTCCAAACGGATGCGAACCCTCTCCTTCGCTTCAGAGGGAGGGCAGTGCCGTTTGCTGAGACACCTGTGTCAGCAGGTTCGGAAATGGTGAGCTCAGGGGAGGACTGGCCCATCCACGAGGCCAACTGAGATGGCTGTTTCAGGCAGGAGATTGGTGGGGCGCCCACCTTCACCCACTCCCTGGCCTCCATTGCTTGTCATCCTCCTGCTCCCTGGATTGTAAAAGGGAGGGGGTAGAGCAGAGGAGGAAGTGTGGAAGAGTGGGGAGCTAGAGCAGACTTGACATCCCTCTTTCTTATCCAGTCTGGGATATGGGAGAAGCAGAGGCTGTTGCATTCCCAGGTAAGGGCAGGGAGCATTTGACCCACTGCCTCAGGCACCAGGCTGGCCCTGTCTCAGGCCTTAAAGGGAGATAGCTCAGGCCTTAAAGGGAGATAGCGGTTTTGCAGTAAAAAGTAGTGTATGTCACCTGAATTGGACAAGTTTCTGGAGGAAAAATCTATTATGGGGTACAAGCCATGATGTGTATGCGCAACCTCCTGATTTTAGAAATGGGCTATGTCAGAATGCCAGATGCAAGGGAGGGCACCAGAATAAAGTCTCTTGTTATCAGGTGTGCTCCCTGGGGCATTTGGTGGGCCGCTGTGAGATACAGGAAGCTGGACTAGATGGGCCTATGGCCTGATCCAGTGGGGCTGTTCTTATGTTCTTATGAATGATTCTAGCGTTCGTGGACAATAGTCCCCTCCACCAGACGCACAAAGCAAACTTCTCAATAGCCCTGAACCATGCAAAGAGGTTTGGCAAACTGCTTTTGACCCTTGTAGCCTGCTCTTTCCTGGCCTCAGTGCCTCACCTCGAAAATGGGCACAAGCCGCCCTCAGCTGTCTCCAAGCCTGATTTGTGATGCCCGACACAGATCAAGATTGCAAAGTAATTCGAAAATCGAACCGGCCGTATCAATTAATTATTAATTGTTGTTTGTTTGCTTTCCTGTTCTTGGCAGGGGTCAGCTATTGATCCAACTCTGGCAGGGATGAGGCATTGCTTGAGCCATAAGAGCCTTGGTTTGTTTCCTTGGTGGGGAGAGGACAGTCCTCAAGGATACTCAGGGTTCCTCCTGACAATATGGTCTTGCCACAGTCTGGCCCGGTTTCAGAGGGTGGGCATACCCAAGAATGCTTTCATCAAACCCAGAACTGAGAGACTTCTGGTTTTTATTTAAAGCCTTGGTTCCCAGACTGTGAGTCGGGATCTGATTTTTGGTGGGTCACCAAAGGGCGATGAAAAGATCAGATAACTAATAGACTTCAACACTGAGGGTATTCAAAAATCAGATACTGTAGCTGGTAATTACCTTGCAAAGAGTTCCGCTCCTACAGTTTGCAAGCATGTACAAATGTAGGGGGCGAAATGTTTGAGGGTATTTCTTTCTGGTTATTATTATAAGTAAGTAAGTAACAGCCCAATCCTATACACGTCTACTCAGAAGCAAGTCCCATTAGAGTCGATGGGGCTTACTCCCAGGAAAGTGTGGATAGGATTGGGCTGTAAGTATGCAAGTAAGTAAATAAACAAACAAACAAATAAATAAATATTTTTTTTCTTTCTAGATTTTTTTTTTTTTAAAGTCTGGTGGGTCCTGATAGAGTGTCATTTAAAAAGTGGGTCCCAGTGCTACAAAGTTTAGGAACCGCTGATTTAAAGGGACGGTTTTATTTAAAGGGGCAGCACGTGCTGACCCTGTAAACAAAGCTGGAAGTCCCTGAGCTTCCACTAAGGAAACTGCATAGGGGCCAAAAGATGTACTTCATGCTCAGGCCCCTCGTGATCCAGCGCTGATGCAAATCTGCCTCAGTCTATAGTGGGGCCAGGAGTGTCCTTGCCCCACCGCTGGCCAATGTCCTCTTCTGCTTTCAATGGGTGGTCTTGCATTGCCCCGGTAAATGAAATGGGAAGTCCAGCATTTATGGGTTTGATGGCAGTACATAAAGAGAAGGGTAGGGGGAATGATCTGTTTCTAGCCTAAATGAGTGGGAAGCAGATCATTGAGGCTGATGTTGGTGACGGGTTGGTGGCGGCCCACTGGAGACACTGAGCACCCGGCCATCTTGCTCTCTCCCTCCACCTTTCAAAACGGAGCACGTTCTGTTGATGCGCCACTCCCCTGCCTATCCTTCCAACTGACCTGGAAGGACAGGAGGGGCAGAACATCACCACAGTCAAAAGAAGGGGCAGAACATACACACAGCCGGGAACCCTCCTAGGGCATCTCCAACAGGTGCCTCCTAAGCACTGTGTTAAAACACGGGGAAAGGTAGGGTGACTCAGCGTTTTAAAGACACCTCCAGCACATGGCATGACTCAGCATTGGGGATTGTAAGGCACCTTCGGGCGTCCTTTCTTTGGAACCCAAAAGCAGCCTTGAAGACCTTTAAAATAAATAAAAATAAAGGAGGGCATTGGCACCTGGAAGGGGGGGGTTGCTGCCAATGGGTTTCTGTTTGCCCCGCTCACAGATTTGCAGCCCCTGAATGGCAAATGCCTACACAGGGTTAAACACAGGCAGAGAGACAAAGAGACAAAAAACACAGGCAGAGAGACAAAGAGCTCTTGCCCCTTGCATCTAGCAACTGAGGGCCCAATCCTATCCAACTTTCCAGCACCGGTGCAACCGCAATGCAGCCCCCAAGGTAAGGGACAAATGTTCCCATACCTTAAGGAGGCCTCTGTGACTGCTGCCCCACCACAAGATGCAGTGCATGCCCCATTGGTACAGCTGCACTGGCGCTGGAAAATTGGATAGGATTGGGCCCTGAGTTGGGTTAGTCTGTTGGCAGAGAGTGGCAGACTCTTCAGGGCCTGGCTCTCCTAGGTTAATCCTTTACCCAAGGATTAGGGTCATTCAAATGGGCCAGATTAACGTCTCCAAGGCCGCTCCCCCCATCAATTCTGGAGAATTAATCACGGTCAGTGTCATGGTGACCTGACTTCAGCAGGGTAGGTCGAGTTAGGTGACTTTCAGTGCAATCTTAGGCATGTCTGCTCAGAAGTGGTTCTCATAGTACCCAGTGGGGCTTACTCCCAGGAAAATGTGTATAGGATGTGAAGCAAAATAAACATAATCTGTTTGAATGAGGAGTTTTAGAACGAGGAGTTTAGAAAACAGATTATGTTTATTTTGCTCAGTTGAACCAGACACTCTGGATCATATCCTTCTTCGGTGCACTGCTCATCACAATCTCAGGTTTCACTTACTTGAGTCTTTTCTTTCTTCTCTTCCTGTTTCCCTTGTTGATCCTTTCCCAATTCTTCTTAGTGATTATTCCCCTCCTTTTACCAGCTTGGTGGTGGAATTTTTAGCGGTAGTCTCCAAGGCCAAAGCTTGAAGTTAACATCTTTAAAGCTGGTCTATTTATTATGTTATTTATTCTCTCCAATTTTAAATATGCCAATAAAGGTATTGAAGTGTGTGTGTGTGGATGTGAAGCAATAGTGCTCATCCCCCGTAGATCGGACCCAGGCTGTGGAGCGTCCGACCTTTGATCTTGTGTAATGCTAGCGACACATGGGACTAGCCACTTGGTCTTAACAAAATTATGGTTCTGATTTCCTGGATGTTTGAGGACAGCACATTCAGGGGCAGCGAAATGCCATGAGGGCAGTGCATGCCCAAGATGGTGGCCCACCAAATGCCACCATTCTTTGCCCAACAGTCACTGCCTCCACTGCTCCTCCTTCCTCCCTAGATGTGGAAAGGAGGGGAACAGACCAGAAGAGGAAGCATGGAAGAGATGAGTGTTGGTAGGCTAGACCAGTGGCGTCACTAGGGAGGTGCCAGGTGCAAACTGCACCAGGTGACATGCATGGGGGAGCGACACCACTACTAGCCAAAATTTTTAAAATCTGAGTATTTTCGAATAATACCATCGTGTTACATATCATTTGATGCGTAATTTCATGCAGAATGCAATCAAGTAAAGTGCGTTGAAATATTTCTTTTCTATAAAAGGTTATAGCCAAAAAAACTAGCGGGGCAGCATGGCAATGGTGCGTTACCACACCCACTGCCTGGGCCGTTGCCCCATGGGAAGAATGTCCATAATGGGGGTGACATGCTGGCCTTCTGTACAGGGTGATGCAAACCCGAGTGACCCCACTGGGCTAGACTGTCGACTCTCTAGCCTAGCACTCTCCTCTCCTCCACAGTTCTGCTTAGTTCTCTTCATCCTCCTCAGATCCAGGAGTAGGAACGGAGGCTGGATGGAGGGCAGCAATCCCCTAGATGCCTCAGTCCAGACTTCTCTGTTTCAAAATTGATTCTTCTGCTAAATAGATCATCCAGCTGGCCAGGCTTGGCAAGAGGCGGTGCTGCTGATGTTTGGAGTTTTGCAGGAAGGGAGGTGTTAACACTCTGGGTTTATTTCTGGACTACGAAGTGACACCGTCTTGTTCCCTTTGACACTTTGCAATTCCTAATGTGTTTTAGAACTAAGTTAAGCAGGAGCTGAGAAAACAGCTGCCGGTGTGACTTTGCGGTGGTGTGTGTGTGTGCGTGTGGGGGGGTGCATTCCCTATTGGAATCAGATCATATGCCTTTGACACTCCCCTGGCTGGCCTTGTCCTCTCTTTCAACTCACAGATCCGGAACAGCTAGGAGTGCGCTAAGGAGCGATTGGTCCATGCCAGTCTTTGAGTTCAGTCTTCACCTGTCAATGGGATGAACCAGCAGCATTTCTCTTCCTTTGCACTGAGCTGTCATTTGAAACTGCTAGCTTTCAAAGCAGAGGGCAGCCTGGGAGGATCGGGCCCCAAGACCCTTCTAGTCCAGTGTGCTGTTTTCCCACAGTGGTCCACTGGAGGTCTTCAGGAAGCTTAGAAATAGAGCAGGAAAGCAACAGACCTCACCCACCATTATTCCCCACAGCAACCGGTATTCTGTGATGTACGGCCACTAAACCTGGAGGTTCTACACAACCCTCAGGTCTAGTCAGCGTGAATGGACCTCTCTTCCTCCAAGAAGCGCGTCTAATGCCTTTTGCAAGCCTTCTGATACCACGGCCATCTTCACAATTTCTGCAGAAAATATTCATTTCTTTTAATTTAATAAAGAGCTCCGTGAAATTGCTCCCCAGGCATAGTCTGAGGGCACCTGACGCAACCTTCTTGGGGAAGTGAAGAAGTTCTAACTCTGGTCATTGCTTGGAGGAGAGATTTCCTGGAAAGCTCATGTCTGCTGCCTTGAGTTCCATCACGGAAGAAAGGCAGGATATAAATATATTGTAGCCCTGAGCTGGATTCTGGCAAATATAAATTGCTGTATAGCACAATCTAGGGCAGGTTCACTTGGATGCAAGCCCAGATTTGTTGATGATGACTGGGATCAGCTCTGTGGGGTTTCAGAGAGGGTCTCCTTCAGCCCTACCTGGAGAGGCTGCCAAGGCTTGAATCTGGAACAGTGGCATTACTAGGGATTACGTCACCCAGTGCAGGAGGCCTGCGTGTCACCCCCATGGTGGACCTCCTCCCATGCAGTGGGCAGGGTCTCCCAGGCGATGGGCATGTTGCTGTGCCATTGCCTCGCCCCCGCTGGGTTTTTGGCTATACCTTTTGATAGAATGGAGATCGCGCAACGTGGTTCGTTTCATTGCATTCTGCATGAAATTACGCATCAAATGATATATAACTTGATGGTACTATTTGAAAACGCCCAGATTTTAAACATTTTGGCCAGTAATGGTGTCGCCCACCCTGTGTGGCCTGCACACCCTCTAGCGACACCACTGATCTGGGACTGCTATGGTTGGCAACCTTCAGTCTCGAAAGACTATGGTATAAGCCTACAGCACCCAGTATTCCCAGGCGGTCTCCCATCCAAGTGCTAACCAGGCCTGACCCTGCTTAGCTTCCAAGATCAGACAAGATCAGGCATGGAAAGACTATGGTATAAGCCTACATCACCCGGTATTCCCAGGCGGTCTCCCATCCAAGTACTAACCAGGCCTGACCCTGCTTAGCTTCCCAGATCAGACGAGATCGGGCATGGAAAGACTATGGTATAAGCCTACAGCACCCGGTATTCCCAGGCGGTCTCCCATCCAAGTACTAACCAGGCCTGACCCTGCTTAGCTTCCCAGATCAGACGAGATCGGGAGATAGTGTTCAGTATAGGGAGATGGCTGGCAACCTTCAGTCTCGAAAGACTATGGTAGAAGCCTACAGCACCCGGTATTCCCAGGCGGTCTCCCATCCAAGTGCTAACCAGGCCTGACCCTGCTTAGCTTCTGATGAGATCAGGCATGTGCAGGGTAACAGTTGCTGCTTAGATCTGGGACTACCTGTGTGCAAAACAGGTTCTCTGCCACTGAGTTATAGATGCTTCTGAAGGACGTAGGAGGCTGCTGCCTGCAGAGGCCTTGCCATTGGTCCATCTGGTATTGCCAACACTGACAGGCCGCATCTCCCCTGAGTTTCAGACCAGGGTCTTCTCCCAGCCCTACCCAGAGAGGCCACCAGGGATAGACAGTCAAGCTCTTTTTGCATGCCTAGCAAGTGCGCTCCGTCAAGTGTTGCAGCCTCACCCGGAGGTGTATGTAAATACGACACATTAAAATTCTTACAAGGATCCTCCTATTTGTTTAAGATATTTCCCCAAAGAGATGCCGCATAGCCCAAAATGCATGGGATTTTTTTTAATTACTCTTGTCGAATTAAAGAGTTTTATCTGCCCACATTTGCAATAAATGCTGCTCACGCCGGCAATTTGTACCCGTTATGGCGTGTGCGGCAGGGAGATGTTCCTATTTAAACAAGGGACGGTGGCTGTGCAAGAGCGCACAAGGGACGAAAATGCTTCCTAACCACATCCCAGGATAGACAGACAGTCCCAGGCCCTGGTGCCTTCCTGCAATGAGGGAGATCACCCACTAGAGGGGGCTGAAGTCTCAAAGTCTGTAAGGTGGAACGAGGGATGGGAGCAACTCCAGTCATGGAGAGCAGGTTGGATGTGTTTGCAAGATGACCAACAGAAGCGACTGCATGGGGCAGGTGTGTGTGTGTGTGTGTGTGTGTGTGTGTGTGTGTGTGTGATGAACCCACCTCCATGGAGTCATTCCGCTCCCCCTTGCATTTTCTTTTAATAGAAAAAGATGCATCAGCACGGAAACAAATATATAAGTCACACACACACTTACGTTCTCAGAAGAGTAAAAATAGTTACCCTGCATGGGATTACTCTTAATGAGTCAGGGCTGTCCGTCTCCCACCCTGGACTGCATTTGATCCCTGAGTTTCTGTTCTGTGTCCACCACTTTCATGGAGAATGTCCTTCATCGGCTGCTGGACGTGATCCTACATACATTGCAGGTTCAGAGGCAAGACCAGTTGCGGTGGAGCACTAGTGGGAGAGGGGTCTTGGCCTTTATCTCCTACTTATGACCTTGCCCAAGGCCACTGGTTGAACCACTGTGAGAAACAGGGTGTGGGGCCTGATCCAGTGGGGCTCTATGTTTCCTGTGGTGGGAAGCCCCCTTTTCAGTGGTGGCACCCATAGATTGGAATTTCCTCCCCTTTGAGTTCTGACTCACCCCTCTGCTGCTTGGCTTTCAAGTGGGCAGCGGTGACATTCTTGCTCTCCTGGAGCATTGTTTATGAAGAAATATTTTCTTTATAGTACTAGGTTATAGTATAGTATTCAGGGACATATAGAAGCTGATGAAGTCACTTTATTCTGGTCCGTGGACGCTGAATGGCAATAGAAGCCCTTCTCTCTGCCAGCTGCAGAGACATCCCTTTTTTTAACTGGAGATGCGGGAATTGACCTGGAGAACTTCAGCATGCAAAGTTGCTGCTCTGCCACTGAGCTTGGCCCTCCGTGCAGGGAAGGGGAGACCTGGAGGAAAGTATTTGTGTGCAAAGAATCTTGAAGCTTGGTGGATTTTCCCCCCTCCTGATTGTCTCTTCCAAGCACTGAGAAAGCAAAGGAGGCCTTCTCAAGCAACCTCCTGATTTCTGTTTGCTCCTCCTCCATTTTATTGACTGGCTAGTCTGCAGGCATTTGTCCTTGCTGGTCACTTGTTTTGAACATCTGTTGTGAACTGTCCCTTACATGGGATGGAGAGGTGACATATGAGTATTTTAAATAAACATCCATGCCCACCCTCGGGCAAAACTGTGCATCTTGCCAACAGCATGTCTGCACATAAATGCCTGTCCAAGAACACTGTTGAAGAACATTAAGAAGATGCCTGCTGGAGCAGGCCTGGGGGGGCCCATTCTATGCCCCACAGTGGCCAACCACTTGTCTCTGGGAAGTCCACAAGCTGGAGATGAAGGCAAACAGCCCTTCCACATTGGTGCTCTGCAGTCACTGGTATTCAGAGGTACGGCATACTGCCTTTAAAGCTGGAAGTTCCACTTAGCCATCATGACTAGAAGCCGTTGATTACTTCATCCTCCATGAACTTGTCTAATCCCCTTTCAAAGCCACCAAAGCTAGTGGCCATCATGACATCTCTTGGAAACGAGTCCTTTGCCTCCCATAACAGCCCATCCAAAGAATAAATGTTGCCAAATGCATTTGAGATGCAATTACCCTGTAAAGTACACCCCGTATCCACTGGATGTTTGTAATTCTATAACATACAGTAATATATTTTTTTAACAGGCCTCTTTTAGTCTCTGTGCTTCCAATGTTTGAGCGGCTCAGCCTATTTTCAAGGAAATGAATCTAGCAATTTAATACGCAGAAAAGGACCTTCTGAAATGTGTCTTTAAGGAGTGATCATTAGTCTGCTAACTGAAATGTCATAAGTACACAGAAGAGAGGCCAGAGAAGAGAGACATCATTTTGCATGATGTCCGTTGAATACCCAGAAAGCATGGGCTTGTTGTTGCCAAAAACCAGTGGTGTCGCTAGGGCAGTGTGGGGGGGGAGGGGTGCAAGCCACACCGGGTAATGTGAACAGAGGGGTGACACCATTACTGGCCGAAATTTTTAAAATATTGGTATTTTTGAATGATACAATCATGTCATATATCAATCAATGCGTAATTTCATGCAGAATGCAATGCAAAAAATCACTTTGAAAGATCTCTATTCTATCAAAGGTTATAGCCAAAAAACCAATGGGGGTGGGATGATGGTACATCACCATGCCCAATGCCAGGGGCATTGACCCGCCCACTCCATGGTAGGTGGTCCATCATGGGGGTGACGTACTGGCCTCCCGGACCGGGTGACACAAGCCCTAGTGACACCACTGCCTGAAGCGGGACAACGGTCTGCTAATTGCACGCCACAATCACGGAACCTCAAAGGCAGGGAAGAACTATCCAGGCAGTGTTATTCAGGAGAAATTTCAACCTTCATTAAAATAAAATGAAACACCTTAAGCTTCTAGCCCTCAGCATTGTGAAGGTGTGCTTGCAAGCCTGTGTGGGCGATAGTGAAAATCCTAGTCGACTGGAGGGATAAGAACATCCCTCTGGTAGGTCTTTTAGGAGGCCAGAATGCTCCTTCTTCATGACTAGCAGAAACGACAGCAAAATTAAGAGATTGAATTGAATGTTTAAAATGCAGACTTGTGCACACTTGCTTCATTTCTACAACATGCCACTTTTCTTGGTAAAGAACTGGAGCGACCTTGAGGTCTGATGTACACCAAAGACCAAGCCCTGGAGACTTGCTTTATGGGATGGATGCTGACCAGCATTTGCGAGCCTTTCATGGATGCTGCAGCTTCTTTCCAATGGCAGTAGAAAAATAAGGCCCTCCTCGATGGCCCTTTTTGTTTTCTGAGCAGAAGAAGCGAGCAACGTTTCTCCAAAGGATTTCAAAGCTAAACAGATGCTTATCGGGGCTTAGCTGGTAATTCAGCTCAGGGTTTGCCTTCCGATGCTCCGATATGCTTTTTCCCTGCCCAGAGAAGCACTCCTGATTACCAGGTATTGCCTTACCAGCTTTGGAGCATCAGGGAAGGCAGACAGACACACAAACAGTAAACACAATCTCCTCTGTTGGCACAACTCTGGCTGTTAGACATTTTGAGACCAGGCCTGGTGCCAACAGCTGAGATTGCAGCCCAAGGCTGTCTGTGGAATAGGGGCCGAAATTGATCTCCCATATCTTGCCCACTGGCACCTCCAGTTGCTTTCTGGCCTAAGGTTTTGTACACTAACCTGGTTTTGCGCATTGTAAAAAAAGTGACCTGCAAATCAGTTCTGTGAACTTAGTACAGTACGTGGCTTAAGACAAGCCACTTGCTCTCAGTCTTCCCTATCTGCAAAATGGGATACGGGGTGCCGTTTATGGGTCCTGATCACCATCCAAAAGACAGAAGCTAGGCAATGTCTTAATAATAATAGTTACACTTATTAGGTGTATTAGCTAATGCTAATACTTATTAGCTAATAAGGGAATAGTTTGAATTGGTACTATGGACAGCTCCTCGGCGATAAGGAGGGCCTTCCTTGCTTGGAGCCAATAGATGACAAAAGACCATAAGCTGAAGCACATCTACTCAGAAGTAAGGTCCACTGAGCTGCTTCCTGGTCACTGCGCCTCGCAGCCTTGCACAGACAATGCAACCAAAGAACCTCATGCAATTTTCTTGTAGAAAAACCTTTCCATCTCTGCAGGCACTCCACAGCTGACCCAAAAGTCATCATTTGGCCACAACGGAACTTCAAAGGGAGACCCTGGTGTGAAATGACTGAACGGGAATTTCAGGGAATTTGATGCTTTCCATTTGGGCTTGAATGTAGACACGGGTTTCTTATCTCATGACATTCTTAAGAATCTACGTTCAGCCAGTAAGAATGCATTCCCACCAATTCCCACTGGTGTAAATTAATCTTGTACTTAGCTCAGACATGGAGTTTCCCATCAGGATAGCCACCCACTGTACCTCTTGAATATTTGGGCCTGCTTTCCACCTGTTCAGTTCCAAAAGAGAACCATTGTTCCAAAGTGCCTTTCACGACACCTCTGGGACTTGTGCCGGTCTAACTCCCAGTTAGGATTGAGCCCCTAGTCATTAAGGTGCAACAAGGTCCTTCCTTGTTTCTGTACAGTATTAAAAATGAAAGAATCGCTTTGGGGCATCACCCTTTGTGGGCTAAAGAGCACTTCCCATCAGGGGCATGAAGAGTTGATGGACTGAAAACACACACACACACACACACACACACACAGAGAGAGAGAGAGAGAGAGAGAGAGAGAGAGAGAGAGAGAGAGAGAGAGAGAGAGAGAGTGTTGTGAATTGTAGGAGGGAAAGGTAGGATGTACTTAATGAAATCTGCAAGCCTTTTGTCTCATCACAATGTTAGCGAAGTTATAGCCAATCCTATATAGTTGTCTGAAGTTGTGGCAGGCATAATGTTAGGATTCCGGGTTGCTATCTGCCCCCACTGTAATCCAGTAGCATAGCTGAGGAGGGGGGCAAATCGGTAAGTACTGCAGCATTGAGCCACTACGACAACAGCAATGCACAAGAGATACCGTTTGGTTCAGCGAGTGCCTGTTCATTGCTGTCGTGGCCCATAATGGATCAGAAGGCAAGTGGGAGGGGCCACTTATATGTCACATCGCAGCACCTGCCCAGCTATAGTACTGCTGTAATCTGAGTCCTGAAAAATGTCTGTAACTAGTTGGGCCAAGCGATTGTGAATTGCAAAGAACTACAGCCTGTGACATTCCTAGTCAGGGAAGTCTGCAAAGGAACAGGCAACAGAGAAGGCTGCCCTGTAGTGGCTGTGAGTGGAACTGTAATGGAGTTGGCAAAGGAGCCGACAGAGAAGGCTGCCCCCTAGTGGCTGTGAGTGGAACTGTAATGGGGTTGGCAAAGGAGCCAACAGAGAAGGCTGCCCCCTAGTGGCTGTGAGTGGAACTGTAATGGAGTTGGCAAAGGAGCAGGCAACAGAGAAGGCGGCCCCCTAGTGGCTGTGAGTGGAACTGTAATGGGGTTGGCAAAGGAGCCAACAGAGAAGGCTGCCCCCTAGTGGCTGTGAGTGGAACTGTAATGGAGTTGGCAAAGGAACAAGCAACAGAGAAGGCTGCCCCCTTGTGGCTGTGAGTGGAACTGTAATGGAGTTGGCAAAGGAGCAGGCAACAGAGAAGGCGGCCCCCTAGTGGCTGTGAGTGGAACTGTAATGGGGTTGGCAAAGGAGCAGGCAACAGAGAAGGCAGCCCCCTAGTGGCTGTGAGTGGAACTGTAATGGGGTTGGCAAAGGAGCCAACAGAGAAGGCTGCCCCCAGTGGCTGTGAGTGGAACTGTAATGGAGTTGGCAAGGAACAAGCAACAGAGAAGGCTGCCCTCTTGTGGCTGTGAGTGGAACTGTAATGGGGTTGGCAAAGGCGTCAAGAAAGAAGGCTGCCCCCTAGTGGCTGTGAGCGGAACTGTAATGGAGTTGGCAAAGGAATAAGCAACAGAGAAAGCGGCCCCCTAGTGGCTGTGAGTGGAACTGTAATGGAGTTGGCAAGGAACAAGCAACAGAGAAGGCTGCCCTCTAGTGGCTGTGAGTGGAACTGTAATGGGGTTGGCAAAGGAGTCAAGAAAGAAGGCTGCCCCCTAGTGGCTGTGTGTGGAACTGTAATGGAGTTGGCAAAGGAACAAGCAACAGAGAAGGCTGTCCTCTAGTGGCTTTGAGCAGAACTGCAATGTGGTGGCAAAGTTGCTTGCCTAGGACTCCATGCAGAGAGTCTATGGTAGGGTTTGAAGCTCAGTCTCTTTCCAACAGCACGACATGAGAATTGCTTGCTCCCCCCCCCCAATTCTTTCTGGCCCTCTTCCCTGCAAATGTGGATCCTGCCTTGGAGACTCTGCAAAGGTGGCTACAAATCTAGAAACTGCAGGTCAAATCCTGAGATGAGGCAGGCAATCCTTACTGTAGTCGTTCTCCATTCTGAACCCCAGCACTGCAGAAATAAATGAACCCCAACTCTTGCTTTTCCCATCGCCTGTTCAAATGTATCAATACACAGAGGGTCCAATCCATACAATTAAGCACACCGCTCTCTGCACCTCTGTGTTGATGCCACAAGCCCTTTCTATTCTCTTTCCAGAAGAAAAAGACCTCCCATAGCACACCGACGCATATACGGCCCCTGTGCTATAAATATTATTCATCAAATAAAGCTGTGATCCTTCTAATGGCGCTGAGTAACAGAAAATTTCTGAATGTGGCTCGGACGGCTAAAAATACATTTTCAAAGCCAGAAAGCAGGCGGTGATAAATGTTCTGGCACGTGTGAGGTTTTCTGTCATTTGCTTTATTGCAAGGCTGATTTGGGGGGGGGGGGCTAATCTTCCTAGCAGAGAGACAGTTGAAGGAGACTATTTTTGGATATGTAGCGAGAGAGACTGTTATTCAGAGTTCACCTTTTCAGGATCTGTTCTGGAGGCCAAGCTACACGTGATGCAGGAGGTCTGTGACTGGATCACCTGGAAGCTTTGTACAAGCTTGAGCATAGCCCTGGGGGTGGGCATGTGTGAGCTGGCTGAGGGCTGTGGAAGGAGGTGTTATTAACTCAGGATCAGTTATATTTGGATCAGGCCAAAGGCCCATCAAGTCCAGCTTCCTGGATCTCACAGTGGCCCACCAGAAACCTCAGGGAGCACACAGAACAACAAGACATCTGCATCTTGGTGCCTTCCCATGCACCTGGCATTCTGAGGTAGCCTACTTCTAAACGCAGGAGGTAGCACAGACCCATCATGGCTTGAAGCCTGTGATGGACTTTTCCTCCAGAAATCTATCCAATCCCCTTTTAAAGGCATCAAGGCAAAATGCCATCATCACATCCTGTGGCAAGGGGTTCCACAGACTAATTACACACTGGGTAAAGAAATATTTTCTTTTGTCTGTTCTAACTCTCCCAACGCTCAGTTTGAGTGGATGTCCCCCTGGTTCTGGTGTTGTGTGAAAGGAAAAGGAACATCCCTCTATCCACTCTGTCCATCTCCTGCATAATTTTGTACATCTCAATCATGTCCCCCCATTCAGGAGTCTCTTTTCTAGTCTGAAGAGCCCCAAATGCTGCAGCCTCTCCTCAGAAGGGAGGTGCCCCAGCCCAGTAATCTTTTTGGTCACTCTTTTCTGCACCCAATGATTTTTCCCAATCATTAGGTATCCCCCCCCCCCCCAAAGCACCATGTGTCATGTCTCAGCCTCATGCAGGGATAAGGTGTGGCGTGGCATGGATATGGTGATCACAGCTGCAGCACCCTGGACAGCTCCAAGCAAGACATTTGATCCACCTGCTCCAACTGAGCTTCTATAGCTTCTGGCCTCCTCCAGCTTGACCCCACTGTTGCAGAGTGAGGTTTCTTAAAGGAATAACCTCCAGGCTTTGGGCTGAGTCCTCTGTTGCCTCTCAGCCACTCCTTACCTGATGTGCTTCTGGCTCAGGAGGAACCATGGGGGGGGAGGGGACAAGTTCATTGCCTGTCTTGAGGAGTGATGGAAATGGAGGATGACATATGGATGGGCATCACTTCAGGCACTAGGGGAACTTGGGCTGGCTCAGAGCTCAAACATCAGTAGGGGGAAGGCTCGGGGTTCCATCTTTTGCGCCTCCAGATTTGAGGATCTTCTGTCTTGCAGCTGGGAAAGGCAGGCCTTGCGATGCGAGAGGGACAGCTGTCCTTGCTCCTCTGGGATGGTGGCCTTGGCGCTCACCTGCGCACATCCCAAAGCTACCTGTTGCTTCCAGCTCCCTTCAGTACTCACCACACCTGACCTAAAATAAAAAAAAGACAAGGCGAGAGCTTTAAATAGAGTTGTGAAGGAAAGAAGCCGAGTTTGCATTGTGGAATCACAGAGAGCTCACTGAAGGCTGGAAGCCAGGAGAGTTGATTATATCATAACAATCCTTCACTCTCAGCACATCTTAGATTTTCCAAACCGCTTCCCTGACATTATCCTGCAGTGATCTTTACAGACAGCCTGTAGTGTTGTTTGTTTATTCCCATTCTCAGCCTGCCCTTCCTTTAAGGAGCTCAGGGTGGGATCCACAGTCATCCCCTCTACTTTATCCTCACAAAAGCCTTATGAGTTAGGTTAGGCAGAGCGATAGCCATCAGCCCAAAGTCACTTTGTGAGCTGCCTAGGCGTGGAATTTGAACCCAGATCTCCTGGGTCTTAATCTGGCAAGGACACTCTACACTACTGGTTTGCTTGGGCAGAAGTGTCCCCACATCTCAGATGGGAGGGTTGTCCTACCCAGGAGGAGACTACCTCAGGCAACAGATTGGTGGGGGGCACCAACCTCAGTTTGCTCACTCAAATAAGGAAAAGGGAAGGGAGCAGAAGAAGAAGTGGAGCGGAGAAGAGTATGGTGGGCTAGAGTGTCAGAGGTGATCTAGCCACCACTCTCCTTTCATTCACCCTTCATGTTCTGCACCCCCCCCCCCCGCAAGAGGAAAGGGGAATGGACCTGAAGAGGAGGGTGTGGAGGGTGTGGAGGCGAGGAGAACGATGGAGAACGATGGAGAATGAGGAGAACAATGGCCTAGAGCAGGGGTGTCCAAACCCCAGCCCTGGGGCCACTTGCTGCCCTCGAGGCCTCTCAATGCAGCCATCAGAGAGCCCCCAGTCTCCAATGAGCCTCTGGCCCTCGGGAGATTTGTTGGAGCCCACATTGACCCGACACAACTGCTGTCAGCGTGAGGGGGACTGTTTGACCTCTCACGTGAGCTGTGGGATGAGAGCTCCCTCCACTGCTTGCTGTTTCACGTCTGTGATGCAGCAGAGGCAGTAAAGGAAAGGCCAGCCTTGCTTTGTGCAAGGCCTTTTATAGGCATTGAGCTATTGCAAGACCTTCATTCGTTCATATAAGTTCATCTTTAATGTATTTAATGTTTAATTTAATTATATGAATTTAATGTTCATATAAGTTCATCTTTAATGTATCTGTAATGCAGGGGATGGACAGAGTGGATAGGGAGATGCTCTTTACACTCTCACATAATACCAGAACCAGGGGACATCCACTAAAATTGAGTGTTGGGCGGGTTAGGACAGACAAAAGAAAATATTTCTTTACTCAGCATGTGGTCGGTCTGTGGAACTCCTTGCCACAGGATGTGGTGATGGCGTCTAGCCTAGACGCCTTTAAAAGGGGATTGGACGAGTTTCTGGAGGAAAAATCCATTATGGGGTACAAGCCATGATGTGTATGCGCAACCTCCTGATTTTAGGAATGGGTTAAGTCAGAATGCCAGATGTAGGGGAGAGCACCAGGATGAGGTCTCTTGTTATCTGGTGTGCTCCCTGGGGCATTTGGTGGGCCGCTGTGAGATACAGGAAGCTGGACTAGATGGGCCTATGGCCTGATCCAGTGGGGCTGTTCTTATGTTCTTATGTTCTTAATGTATTCATTTATGAAAACTTATGTAAATTTATTCAAATTTTAAATGCAAATTAATTCTTTTTTTCCCCCCGGCCCCCGACACAGTGTCAGAGAGATGATGTGGCCCTCCTGCCAAAAACTTTGGACACCCCTGGCCTAGAGTGCTAGAGATGCTCTAGCCTCCACTCTTTCACCATTCCTGTTCTGCTCTGTTTCTCGCTTCCTTTTTAAATTCAGGGCATACAAAGGGGAGAAAGAGCAGCAGCCCTTGCTTGTACACCAGCAGATGAAGGGGGGACACTATTTGACCCATGATCCCAGGTGCTTGGAGACCTTGAGCTAGCCCAGAATAGGAGGGGATCTCAGGTGCTGGGAGACCTTGAGCTAGCCCAGAATAGGAGGGGATCCCAGGTGCTGGGAGATCGTGAGCTAGCCCAGAGTAGGAGGAGATCCCAGGTGCTGGGAGATCTTGAGCTAGCCCAGAGTAGGAGGGTACGGTTCACGGGCTGATGGCAACCAGTTCTGATTGAGTAACATCTGAGCTGGTCCCCAGTCCTCTTTTCTAAGATGTTGACAAGTTAACTCCTTCCAGTCCTCTTCAAAAGGAAAACAGAATTTGAACAGAGAACCCAACAGCCAATTTGCATTAGCATGCATGGCTGAGAAATCATTTTTGCTGACAGATGTTTCCCATCTAGCCTATAATTTTGGATCAGTGTTGCCTTGATCTCCTCCAATTAAGACCCACCTCAGACAAGCCCCTTGGAGCCAGGCCCTAACGCTGTTCTATTGAACCAGCCCAGCTTCCCACGGCCCACTCTTCTGTAATTAAGCACGGCCTGGGCGAGGCAAAATCCTCTGTTTTGGGTATTCTCTTACACACACAGTCTAACATATGGCTCTCAACTTCAATCAGGGTATCCCAAGATGCCGGAGGAGGTGGGGAATAAAACACGCCCAGCCTCTCTGGGAAAGGAAAAAACAACATCTGTGGGGTGCACTATCCCAGTTGCTGCCTCACTTCTGGGGCGCACTTCTTGGAGGTAAAGGGGAAGGGGGATGAAGAAGGCACACCCCCTCTCTCTTAAGCATTCTTCTCCTGCCTCTAGGGCTGAAGGCTGTATGAAGCTGCCATCTGAGTTAGACCTTTTTTCCCTAGAGGTCAGCGTTGTCAACCCTGATTGGCAGCAGCTATTCCGGGTCTCAGATACAGGTCCATTACCGACCCCACCTCAACTGAGGAGTTTCTGTGAGCCCTCTACTGAAATATCTATATGGAAGAGAGTCTTGGAATCAGGCAATGCGCTGGTGGCTAGATGGAAGGAGCCGGATTTGGCCCTGGGCCAATCTGTTTTTACCGCCGTGACCACCACCATCAGGTTTATAAGTTGCAAAGCACCTCACGTGTATTACTTTAACGCAGGGGTGCCCAAACCCCGACCCTGGGGCCACTTGCAGACCTTGAGGCCTCTCAATGCGGCCCTCAGGGAGCCCCCAGTCTCCAATGAGCCTCTGGCCCTCTGGAGATTTGTTGGAGTCCACACTAGCCCGACGCAACTGCTCTCAGCGTGAGGGCAACTGTTTGACCTCTCACATGAGCTGTGGGATGAGGACTCCCTCCACTGCTTGCTATTTCATGTCTGTGACGCAGTAGCGGCAGCAAAGGAAAGGCCAGCCTTGCCTTGTGCAAGGCCTTTTATATGCCTTGAGCTATTGCAAGACCTTCATTCATTCATATAAGTTCATCTTTAATATATTCATTTATGTAAACTTATGTAAATTTACTCAAATTTTAAATGTAAATTAATTCTTTTTTTTCCCTGGCCCCCGACACAGTGTCAGAGAGACAATGTGGCCCTCCTGCCAAAAACTTTGGACACCCCTGCTTTAACGTATGTGTAAAAACCCTGTAGAGTCTGATTATCCCCATATTGCAGATGGGGAAGACTGAGGCTGAGAGGGAATGGCTTGCCCACCCAGTAAGCTCATGGTGGAGCAGAGATCCACACGGGAAAAGTTCTGATTGCAGCTCAGTCTTTTAGCTAGCCGTTACACCACCCCAGCTGATAAATGCTAGGTCTCATTAAACTGAGAGTTCTCCAGAAGTGTGGGGAGAGAGTCTTCTATCTGATCTCCTGTTGGAAATTATACAGCTTTCAGCACAGATGCTCTCATCTGAATATTTCCTACGCAATCAGGGTCTCGCATTTCCTTAACATGTGCAGCCCTCATGCGCATTTCCTTAACATGTGCAGCTGATTACGATATCCTTTGAACACAAATGCCAAGGAATTGACTTGCTGGGTTCCTCCCCTGCCTTCTCCTGTGGGAGACGGAACTGCCTTTGGATTGCCCAGTGATTAGTGATCCAGTCCTACTGAAGTCCTGTGCTGGTGGAGCATGTGTTTCACTAGTGCAAAAGTGCTGCAAAAGTGCTGTAAAGAGCTTTGCAGCAGCGCGGGGAACCAGTAGAGCGGTGAGAAGGCCAAAGGCTTCTAGTTTGTGCCGGCAGAGCAATAGAGGCCCGCCGGGGCAGGTAGATCTTGCACGGGGGTGGTGGTGGTGGTGCAGAATGGGGAGGAGATGGGGCAGGAGTAGGCAGATTGGGCCCAGGAAGGGGGCAGGTTTGGCGTTGGTGTGAGCACAATCCAAACCCTCGTCCTGGGCTTGATCTGCCCGCATGGATCAACTTGGACTTGTGCCAACTATATCGCTGGTGCAGGTGTGGGTTGACCCATTGAGACTGCTGGAGCTTACCCCAGGACAAGGAGACAGATGTCCCTTTACCCTGAGGAGACCTCCAGCAACCCAAAATCCCCCATGGGATGCCGCATAGCCTGTGCCGGTGCAAGGATTTAGGTTAGATGGGGCTATTTGGGTAGGACTGGGAGTATATTTGAGCTCAGCAGATATTTAAAAAATGTACTGGGTTTTTTCTTGCCATTCAACTTTTCATCACCAAACCTCACATGAAACATTAGCTCAAAATACTGCGCTTGTGTGATTGGCAGCCCAGTTCTATCCAAGGCGTATGTTGTCAGATCTTGCCATCATTACATGTCACCTTCCAGGGCTGCTAGATTCTAACATGCCACGAGCCAATTCTCATGCTGTGGTCTGAGCATAGTCACCCCTAGTTACACATTGCAGAAATCTCTCCCCACCTGCAGTATCTTGTTTGCATTGTCTCTAAAATATCTCATTCCGCACAGCCTTTTCCGGTTGTGCAGAAGACCGTCAAGGGCTGCACCTCCAGTGATAATTACTTTCTGGATGTGGTGTTATGAGAGGATGAAAGGCAAGAGGAGCAGCAAGGTTTGGTTGTCCACGTGCATCACTATGTGGGTTTTAAAATGTATATACGGCTATTCGGATCTCTCTCACAGCAGCTACACAATGACTTAAGACAGGGGTGCCCAAACCCCAGCCCGGGGGCCACTTGTGGCCCTTAAGGCCTCTCAATGCGGCCCTCAGGGAGCCCTCAGTCTCCAATGAGCCTCTGGCCCTCCAGAGATTTGTTGAAGCCCACACTGGCTCAACACAACTTCTCTCAGCGTGAGGGCGACTGTTTGACCTCTTGAGTGAGCTGTGGGATGAGAGCTCCCTCCACTGCTTGCTCTTTCACATCTGTGATGCAGCAGCGGCAGCAAAGGAAAGGCCAGCCTTGCTTTTTGCAAGGCCTTTTATAGGCATTGAGCGATTGCAAGACCTTCATTCATTCATATAAGTTCATCTTTAATATATTCACTTATGTAAACCTATGTAAATTTATTCAAATTTGAAATGTAAATTAATTATTTCCCCCCCCCGGCCCCCAACACAGTGTCAGAGAGATGATGTGGCCCTCCTGCCAAAAACTTTGGACACCCCTGACTTAAGACAATGGAAGACGATCAGGAGTCTTCTATTGTCTCCATATAGGAGTCAATCCTATACGTGTCTACTCAGAAGTAAGTCTCATTAAAGTCAATGGGGCTTACTCCCAGGAAAGTGTGGATAGGATTGGGCTGTATGTTATTAAAACCGTGCAAAACAGCAAACAACAGACAAACACAGCCGAACAAAATCAAAAGCTTCCTGAGGAAGGCAGTCCCATCAGAAGCACATGAGGGAAGAGGCTGGATATACCTCTTTAGAAGGGGCATTCTGAAGCACTCGGGGCTGCCACCAAGGAGGCCCTGGTCTTTGTGTAGGCTAACTTAGGCCTGGTCTACACATGCAACAGAATTTGTTTGTTTCTTTTTTTGTTTTGTTTATATCCTGCCTTACCTCTGCTGAAAGCAGATGTACGATGAGATGGAGAATCCTAAGGTAGCAGGGTGGGTCTTACTACTTCAAACTGCTGATGGGGGAAGCCTCCATTTCTGAACGCTCCTCCACGTGGAGGATTCCTTGCAAGGAAAATTAAATCGGCATAGCATGGAGAAGGGTTCTTGGGCGGCCAACTTCCTGCTGCGCTACCATTCCTCATCACTGGTACATCACTGGGGAAGAGGGCAGCATTTGGCAAGCCATGGGGGGGTGTCTAAGGCTTTCCCTAGTTTGGTTCAACAGAAGACGCTCCGTTTCATATTTCCACATGTGTGCATGTGACCAAAACTTTGGCTAACATCTAATGCCCACCTACCTCCAAGCCAAAACTGGGACCGTGTTTTACCTGGTGCAGATTCCAAAGAACATGGGCTTTGTCAAGTAAGTGTTCAGGTGTACAAGATTACAGTCAGTTCATCATAGGGCTGGTGAAAGCCTCGGGGCATTATCAGAGTGGGGAAAGCAAAGTTACCAGGGTTCCCTGTTCAGCATTAGGGATCCCCAAAGCCCAGATCGGTGTTTAAGTGCTCCTATATCTTTAAGTACTTTTTGACAGCATTCCAAGAAGTAACTTGAAAGGGAGCTAAAAAACCCATGGGGGGGTAAGGTGCAGAGGATGGAGAAATCTGGTTCTGAATGTCTTTGTCAGGCAATGCAAAGCAGTTCTCTTTGGCAACCAAGAGAGCGAACAAACAATTTAAAAGGGCTTTTAATAGCTTTGCAATCTATATCTAGATTGAACCCACCTTTCTGGGAAAATCAATAGGGATGCTCTGATTGATTTTAATGGGATTGGGTGGCACTGCATCCCTATTGTCCAGAAATCTTGCTGCCCTCATTTGGAGAGAGTTTTGAACAGTTTTTTCTTTCCCATTGTTTTGGGATTTTTTTTTTTGGGGTGGGGGGGGAGAAGTCTTGATGTTTGAATGATTGCCTTGCCTCCTTTTAAGATCTGTGTGTCAGCGGCGATTGACCAGGATAGCCAAATATTGAAGGCCCATGTTTATTACGGAACAGTAGACCTGTCCTAGCCCTATTGTGGGAAGAAGAGGGGTGTGGCATGTTTAGTAGGGCAGCCAGGTGTGGGAATCTGGACCTACCCAGAATATTTGCACAATATGTGATGTGATGGGGAGGTTGGGTTGCCAGCTCTGATTGAAGCTATTACTGGAGATTTTTTTTTGTCCCCTCCCCCCCCCAACATGATAGTATAATATTGGGAATTTCAAATTTCCAGGACTGTTTTTCAGAGATTGATTCCTGAAGATTCCAGGCCAATCCTGGAGGATTGGCAATCCAATGGGGAGGATGCCATTTAAAGCAGAGAAGAGATAAGAGTGAGGGTCCTTTCTCTGCTGCCCCTCTTTCCCCCCCCCCCCACAGCTGGTCTTCCCCAAGGCAGAGCTCTGAATGTGTTTGCCATGTTGCAGGAGAGAATGGATGATGGATGGGATTGCAAAGGGGGAGTGGTGTGCTGGGAAGGGTTAAGTGCACATGCAAGTACCCACATATCCAGACATACCCAGACACACCTAGACATATACACACAGATCCACCCTGATCACAGTCCATTTCTGGCTGTCCTTTGCTGGTGCAATAGTTTTTTTCTTCAGAGCCAATGTAGGTCTGACTGCATCTGGGCTGGACACAGACTTGGGCCCCAGGGTTCTGTATTGATCCAGTGGCAACCCTGTTCCTTCGTCTCGGAGGTGGTGACAGGGAATCTGGGGTGGGTTCAGGTGGAAGGGGCTGGATCCTCTGGGACCCTCTGGGACCTTGGCCTCCGGGTCATGAAGATTCCCAGGGTCATTTGTGAGGACCCAGCTCCCCTTCTCTTTCAGAGGAGGCTTCCTCTGTTGAAGTCCAGCTAGGACGAGGCACTCACTTGCTCTTCAAATCACGTTCTCCCCTTTGCTATTTTGCAGCTGGTTAGCAGAGACCTCCAGTTCCCCCGGGGTCTCCATCAGACACATCACTCTTGCCTAAAATTCACAGATCAATACATGGGCCTCTGGAGAGCAAG
Organism: Tiliqua scincoides; assembly: GCF_035046505.1. Lineage (NCBI taxonomy): Eukaryota > Metazoa > Chordata > Lepidosauria > Squamata > Scincidae > Tiliqua > Tiliqua scincoides. Next base: position 6,709,603 of record NC_089833.1, on the reverse strand, counting down.
CAGGCATATTTTTCAAGAGGTGAAACTTGGTGATTTTCAAAGGTTGCTTCCTATCCTGAGCCACTGGGGCTTCCGATCGATCAACGCAAATCATAAATAAGTCAGCAGGCAATGGATGAGCTGGAGAGAGGAGAGTCAGAGTCGGTCTCCAGGAAGGTCATTTTAGGGCTCTGGGTGACCACGTGGTCAGCCTACTACTGCAAGATGGTTACTGTGAACAGCAAACAAGCATGAAGCATGTGTCCTGGAAAACAGTAAGGCTGCCTGCTGCCCCCCCATCTGAGAATGGACTCTTCCCTTTCCAGATCCAGAGTGCAGGGGAAGGAGGAACTGGAGTGATGTTGGAAGGGGAAGTGTCCGGCACCCCTACCAATCCACCACCTGGGGAAGTGGCGTCACCAGCGTGGGCGCCACCAGGGGTGGGAGTCACTGACCTGTGCCATGTGACACCCATTGTACTTAGCCGGAGTGATGCACAGAACCCGGAAGTGATTCATCAGTGACATGATGAGGTCATTGCGTCATGGTGCTCACCGCCAAACAGCTGGGGTGACCATTTCTGGCTGTTGGGAGCCTTAGAGATGGCCCATCTGCCACCAAATGCATCATAGACCTCTGCTCAGCAGGACCTCAGGTGGTGGGCCTGTCACCCCCCCCCAAGGTGCATCATCACCTGGTGCAGACTGCCCCCCACCCCTGCTTGC